>NW_004444016.1:814504-815590 GCF_000243295.1 Trichechus manatus latirostris | reverse complement strand
ATCCAGTTTTGCCAGCACAATTTGTTAAAAAGACTGTCTGTCCCCCATTTGATGGACTTTGGGCCCTTGTCGAAGATCAGGTGATCGTAGGTCAATGGATTTACGTCTGAGTTCTCAATTCTGTTCCATTGGTCAATGTATCTGTCCTTGTATCAGTATTAGGCTGTTTTGACTACCGTAGCTGTGTAGTAGGTGTAGTGGGAGTCCTTCTACTTTATTTTTCTTCATTAGTGCTTTACTTATCCGGGACTTCTTCCCTTTCCATGTAAAGTTAATGATTAGTTTTTCCATCTCTTTGAAGAATGTTGTTGGTATTTGGATCGGGATTGCGTTGTATTTGTGAATTGCTTTGGGTAGAATTGTCATTTTCACAATTTTGAGTCTACCTATCCATGAGCATGGTATGCTTTTCCATTTATGTAGATCCTTTTGGGTTTCTTGCAGTAGTGTTTTGTAGTTTTCTTTCTATAGGTCTTTTACATCCCTGGCTAGATTTATTCCTAAGTATTTTATTTTTTTAGGGGCTATTATAAACGGTATTTGTTTTCCTGATTTCTTTTTCATTGTTGTCTTTATTGGTATATGGGAATCCAACTAATTTTTGTATGTTTATCTTGTATCCTGTTACTCTGCTGAATCTTTCTATTAGCTCCAGTAGTTTTCTCGTGGAAAGTTTTGGGTTTTCTATGTATAGTATCATATCATCCACAAATAGGAGTAGTTTCACTTCTTCATTACTAATTTGGATGCCCTTTATTTCTTTTTCTTGCCTTATTGTCCTAGCTAGGACTTCCAGCACAGTGCAAAACAGGAGTGGTGATAAAGGGCATCCTTGTTTTGTTCTGTTCTCAAGGGAAATGTTTTCAGCCTCTCTCTATTAAGAATGATGTTGGCCGTTGGTTTCCCATAGATGCCCTTTGTTATGTTGAGAAATTTCCCTTCTATAACTATTTTATTGAGAGTTTTTATCAGGAATGGGTGTTAGACTTTGTCAAATGCGTTTTCTTTGTCAATTGAGATGATCATGTTATTTTTTTCTTTCCTTTTATTTATGTGGTGGATTATGTTGATTTATTTTCTAATGTT
>NW_004444016.1:780138-813180 GCF_000243295.1 Trichechus manatus latirostris | reverse complement strand
CAGTGCTGTTAGAGTTTGTTTTATGTATTTTGGAGCCCTGTCATTGGGTGCGTAGATGTTTATTATGGTTATGTCTTCATGATGGATGGTCCCTTTAATCACTATTTAGTGTCCTTCTTTGTCTTTTATGGTGGATTTTGTTTTAAAGTCTATTTTATCTGAGATTAGTATTGCTTCTCATGCTCTTTTTTGGTAGCTGTTTTATATACTTTTTTCCATCCTTTAATTTTTTAGAAAATTTATATATTTGTTTCTAAGGTGTGTCTCTTGGAGACAGCGTATTGATGGATCCTATTTTTTTTTTTTTTGTACCCATTCTGTCACTCTCTCTTTATGGGTGCATTTAGGTGATTTACATTCAGTGTAATTATTGATAGGTGTAAGTTTATTGCTGTCATTTTGTAGTGCTTTTTTTTTGTTTGGTGCTGACATTTTCTTTTTTCCTCTTACTCTCATATGCTGAATTCCTTTCGTTTGTGGATTTTTTTTCCTTCTGTTTTTGTAGATTTTTTTGCTGAGACTTTATATTTTTATTCTTTATTTTGATGAGTAGGTTTGTTAACTTTCTTTGTGGTTACATTAAAATTTACCCTTATCTTCCTAGATTTGAACCAGTCTATTATTACTTGGTATCACCTTGCCTTCCTCTCCATTGGAATGTTCTATACCTACACCATTTATTCCCTCTTTTATTGTTCTGGTGGTGTTGTCATTTATAGATGAAACTCTCTGGTTCCCTGTTATAATTCTTTGGTTTTGGATAGTCCTTGAGAGTTCACTTCTTAGGTTGGTATGTGACTGGTGTGATCCTGTGTCCTAGATTCATCCTGTGGTCTGATGTTGTTTATTCTCAGACCAAAGGACTCCCTTTAATAATTCTTGTAAGTTTGGTTTGGTTTTTACATAGTCTCTTAATTTCTGTTTATCTGGAAATGTCCTAATTTCACCATCTTATTTGAATGAGAGTTTTGAAGGATATATTATTCTTTGCTGGCAATTTTTTTCTTTCAAGGTTTTATATATGTCATCCCATTGCCTTCTTGCCTGCATGGTTTCTGCAGAATAATCTGAGCTTTGTCTTATTGTTTCTCCTCTGTACGTGACTTCTTGTTTTTCTCGAGCTGCTCTCAGGATTCTTTCTTTGTCTTTGGTTTTAGTGAGTGTGATTATGATATGCCTTAGTGATTTTCTTTCGGGTTCTATCCTATATAGGGTTCGTTGAGCTTCTTGGATGCTCAGCTTTTCATCTTTTATGATATTGGGGAAATTTTCTGTCAGCAGTTCTTTAACGATATTCTCTGTGATGTCTGTTTTCTCCCTCTGTTCTGGAACTCTGATCACTCACAAATTTTTGCTTTTGTTGGTATCCCACATAATTCTCAGGGTTTCATCGTTTTTCTTAGATTTTTCCTCAGAGGTGTGTCCAAGTGTTTGTCTTCAATTTCGCTAATCCTGTCTTCCATAATTTCAAACCTGCTCCTCAGCCCTTCTATGACACTGTCCGTTTCTGAAATCTTGTTGTTTATCTTTTGGATTTTTTCCTGTTTGATTTCTATTTGTGAATTTATTTTGGCCTTTTGTTCCTGTATTGTTTTCCTGAATTCTTCCATATTTGTGTCTGTATTTTTCATGAATTTATCTGTCTTTTCCATGAATTTGCCTATTTTTTCCTCATTGTTCTTTGCTTTTTGGTTCAACTCTTGGATAGCTCAAATATTAGAGATTTGAATTCCCTATCAGGTAGATCTAGTGCCCTCTACTGGAAAGTCATCTGGTATTTTATTTTCAAAGCCTACTGGAACTATCCTGTCTTTTTTTTTTTTATAGTTTTGATATTGTCTGCTGTCTTCAGGACACATTCAGTAGTTATTTTCCTTGTTTGTTGATTGTAAATTTGTTTGTTTCATCCTGCTTTTTTATTTGGTTATGTCTGAGCAGGTGGGCTGTGCATTCTTTGTTGTTTGCTCATCTGTGGGCACAATACTTTTTGCCTCCTTGTGCAATGGGCAGGGTCAGTGCAGGTCCAGCTGAAGGGGAGTTGCTGGGATTGGTTGTTTGTGGCATGTACTGGGGCCAGCAAGGCAGGCCAGGAATCAGTGCAGGGCAGGTTCCAGTAGACCATGGCTGTGCTGCTCGGGGTGTGATGTTTGGTGCACGGTGTAGGTAGGCAGGAAGGAGGTGGAAGATTGTGACATGTGGAGCTAAGATAGGTATGGGAAAGAGGAGAGGAGAGAGAAACAGGAGCCAAGAACAAACAAATAAACAAAAAAGAGTGTTAAGGGAGCTTGCCATTGGAGTGGCGAGATGAGAGACCAAGAATTGGAGAAAAAAAGAAAAAACAAGAAAAAGGTTAAAAGAAAAATAAATAAATAAATAAAAATCAGAAAAAAAGAAATAAAAATCCCCCAGGGATCCCACTGGTGCGGCTGCAAACACTGGGGAAGTGGCTTCTAGGCTGAGAAGTACAGCCTGGCTATAAGGGTTAGAGGTGTCACACAGTGCCAGGTATTCAGGAGACAGAAAGAGAAGGTAAGTATAGAGAGATGAAAAGCTGAGAAATGAAGTAAGATAAAAAGGGAAAAGAGAGAAAAGAAAACAGCAACAAAAAAACAAAAAAAAAAAAAGAAAAGACATGCCCCCAGGGATTCCACCACCCATCTGCACAGACTGAGGAAGTAGCTCCTAAGCCACACAGCCCAGCCTGGCTAGAAGGGACTCCCAAGCCGAGAAAAGAAAAAGAAAACAAACAAATCAAAACAAACAAACGAAAAACCCTGGGGATCCCACCAGCATGACAGCGCAGGCCAGGAAGCAGCTCCACAGTTGAGCGGCACCTCACAGCCCCACAAGGAAGAAGCAAAGATGGCACACAGAGCCAGGTATTTGAGAGAAAGGAGGGGTAGGTGGTGAGAGGTATGGAAGAAACCAAAAGAGGCAGAAAAAGGAACACCAGCAACAAACAAATGGCACTCAGGGAGCCAGCCAGTGCGGGTGGGTAGAAGCCAAGTGGCACAGGGCTGAAGCCGGTCCCTGCAGGCCAAGAGACTATGGCTGAAGGAAGCAGAGGAGCCCGAGTGGGGATGAAGAAAGGTAGGGGGTGGGAGAGCATATATCACTGGTTACTGGTTGTTTTGTCTCCTGCTGGGAGCCCCATGAAGCTGCTTTCCCATATTCCTTGTTCACCAATCTCCAACAGGAGTCCAAGATGGCGGATCCGTGGTACATTAGCTGATAGGGGACCTCTGCACGTATCTCTTCTTGATCTCTGTTTTCTGTCAGTTTCTTACTCCATTCAGTGCTTGGCTGAGTTCTTCGTCTCTTCATTTGATACTTAGGGTTTCAGGATTGATGTTTATCTCTGTTTGACTTAGTTTTTCAGGTCTTTGCTGTGGAGGGACAGCGTGTGCTTCTGTCTATAGTGCCATGTTGCCCGGAAGTCTTTTTTTATTTTATTGTGTTTTAGGTGAAAGTTTACAGCTCAAGTGAATTTCTCATTCAAAAATTTATACACATATTGTTCTGTGATGTTAGTCACAATCTCTACAATGTGACAACATGCTCCCCCTTTTCACCCTGGGTTCCCTGTGTCCATTCGTCCAGTTTCTGTCCCTTCCTGACTCCTTGTCTTGCTTTTGGACTAGAGTTGCCCATTTAGTCTCGTATATTAGATTGAACTAAGAAGCACGTTTCTCATGTGTGTTATTTTTTGTTTTATAGGCCTGTCTAACCTTTGTCTGAAAAGTGGGCTTTTCAGGAATGGTTTCATTTCTAGATTAGCAGAGTGTCTGGGGGCCATAGTCTCGGGGGTTAGACCAGTAAGTCTGGCCTTTTTTCATGAATTTGAATTCTGTTCTATATTTTTCTCCCACTCAAGGGGAATGCTTTCAGTCTCTCTCTGTTTATAATGATGTTGGCTGTTGACTTTATAAAATGCCCTTTGTTATGTCAAGGAATTTTCCTTCAAACTCTATTTTGCTGAGAGTTTTTGTCAGGAATGGGTGTTGGAGATTGTCAAATGCCTTTTCTGATCCTGTGGGTATTTTCTTTTGTTTTATTTATGTGGTGGATTATGTTAATTGATTTTCTAATTTTGAACTGTCCCTGCATACCTGATATGAATCCCACTTGGTCATGATGTATTATTTTTTTTTTTTTGATATGCTGTTGAATTCTATTGGCTAGAATTTTGTTGAGAATTTTTGTGTTTTATGTTTATGAATGATATTGGTTTGTACTTTTTTTGTTGTTGTTGTGTCTCTACCTGGCTTTGGTATTGGGTTATGCTGGCTTCATAGAATAAGTTCGGGAGTATTCCTTCCTTTTCTGTGCTCTGAAATAGCTTGAGTAGTATTGGTGTTAGATCTTCTCTGAAAGTTTGGTAGCATTCTGCAGTGAAGCTGTCTGGGCTTTTTTGTTGTTGTTGTTGTGAGTTTTATTACCTCTTCAATCTCTTCTTTTGTTATGGGTTTGTTTAGTTTTTCTACCTCAGTTTGTGTTCGTTTAGGTAGATAGTGTGTTTTTAGAAATTTGTCCATTTCCTCTAGGTTTTCAAATTGTTGGAGTACAATTTTTCACAGTATTCTGTTATGATCCTCTTTATTTCATTTGGGTCTGTTGTGATATCACCTGTCTCATTTGTTATTCAGATTATTTGCTTCCTCTCTTGTTTTTCTTTTGTCAGTTTCAGCAATGGTTTGTCAATATTGTGGATCTTTTCAAAGAATCAGCTTTTGGTCTTGGTGATTCTTTCAATTGTTTTTCTATTCTCTATTTCATTTATTTCTGCTCTAATCTTTATTATTTCCTTTCTTCTGGTGCCTGATGGCTTGTTTTGCTGCTCTCTTTCTATTTGTTTGAGTTGTATGGTTTATGTTTTGAATTTGTCACTTTCTTCTTTTTTAATGTGTATGTTTTCTGCTATAAATTGACCTCTAAGCACTACTTTTGCTGTGCCCCAAAGGTTTTGTTAAGATATGTTTTCATTCTCATTTGATTCTATGACTTTTTTAAGTTCCATCCTTGGTTTCTTCTATTACCTAGTAGTTTTTAAGCAAGGTGTTGTTCAGTTACCATGTATTTGATTTTTTTTTCCTTGCTGTTTCTGTTATTGATTCCTACTTTTATGACATTATCATCAGAAAGGATGCTTTGTATTATTTTGATGTTTTGGATTGTGTTACGGCTTGCTTTGTGGCCTAAAATGTGGTCTATTCTGGAGAATGTTCCATGTGCATTGGAAAAGAATGTATACTTTGCTGATGTTTTGTGGAGTGTTCTGTATATGTCTTTGAGGTCGAGTTCATTGTGACATTTAGATTTTCTGTTTCTTTATTGAGTTTCTTTCTAGATGTTCTGTCCTTCATGAAAGTGGTGTGTTGAAGTCCTCTACTATTATTGTGGCACTCTCTATTTCTCTTTTCAGTGCTGTTAGAGCTTGTTTTATGTATTTTGTAGCATTGTCCTTGGGTGCATATATATTTATTATGATTATGTCTTCCTTGTGTTTTGACCCTTTAATCATTAGATAGTGTCCTTCCTTATCCTTTATGGTGGATTTTGCTTTAAAGTCTATTTTATCTGAGATTAGTATTGCCATTTCTTCTCTTTTTTGGTTATTATTTGCTTGATGTATTTTTTTCCATCCTTTGAATTTTAGTTTGTTTATGTTTTTGTGTCTAAGATGTATCTCTTGTAGATACTTTAGACACAAGTGTGTTTTCTCTTATTACCCACCCCACCCCCCTTGCCCCTCTGGTACTCAGATCACTCATTGTTTTTTCCCTCTTGATAGTAACCCACATAATCTTAGGGTTCATTTTTTTTCCATTCTTTTTTCTGATTTTTCCTTAAACAAATTGGTGTTAAGGAATTTATCTTCAATCTCACTAATTCTGACTTCCATTGTCTCATTTCTGCTCGTATGACCTTCTGTTGAGTTGTCTAATTATGAAATTTTATCATTAATCTTTTGGATTTCTAGTTGCTGTTTTTGTATGGTTTCTAGCAGCCTGTTTATTCTGGCCTTTTGTTCTTGTATTGTTTTCCTGAATTCTTCTATTGCTTTGTTTGTGTGTTCCCTGGTTTGGTCTGTGTTTTGCCTGACCTCCCTCCTGATCTCTTGGAGAGCTCCTTATATTAGTCTTTTGAATTCTTTCTCAGGTAGTTCCATTGCCTTATCTTCCTCTGGAAGGTTTTCTGGTTCTGTATTTTGGTCGCTTCCTGGAGCCATCTTTTCCTGCCTGTTTATGTGATTTGATATTGACTGTTATCTCTGAGGCATCAATAAGTTATTATATTTATTCATTTACTTATTGCATTTTTGTTTACTGAATCCTGTATTTTTGTTTTGTTTTGATATGTCCAAGTAGGTTGGGCTTGTGTGCTACTCTGGTCATTTGCGTCATTGACACTCTCACCTCCTGTCTGCAGGTGATCAGAGCATCTACTAGGTGTATGAGCCTGGGAGTCTGTTCACTGTTTTTGTGGGGGTGCTGAAGATGTAGGTAATGATTTTTGGTGAGGTGATGAATCTGTCCTGCTGTTCACCTAGCCAAGCTTGCAGGGGCTGTTTTCCCTGGTCATAGGGTTGGGTGTTGTCTTAATTATCTAGTGCTGCTATAACAGAAATACCACATGTGAATGGCTTTAACAAACAGAAGTCTATTATCTCACCGTCTAGTAGGCTAGAAGTCCAAATTCAGGGCCTCAGCTCCAGGGGAAGGCTTTCTCTCTCCGTCAGCTCTAGAGGAAGATCCTTCTCATCAATCTTCCCTGGACTAGGAGCTTCTCCATTTAGGAACACCAGGTCCAAGGAACGTGCTCTGTTCTCAGCACTGGTTTCTTGGTAGTATGAGGTTCCCTGTCTCTCTCCTTGTTTGCCCTGTTTCTCTCCTTGCTTCTCTCTTTTATATCCCAAAAGTAATTGACTCAAGACACAATCCAGTCTTGTAGAGTGAGCCCTGCCTCAACATAACTGCCACCGTTCCCCCTTCATTAACATAATAGAGACAGGATTTACAACACATAGGAAAATCACATCAGGTGACATAATGTGGACAATTACACAGTACTGGGAATCATGGCCTAGCCAAATTGATACACATATTTTTTGGGGACATAATTCAATCCATGACATGAGTTGTCTGTGTGCTCCTCCAGTTACTGGTTGTTCAAGGTGCAGGTGCCTGGGTCATCAGTCACCGAGTATGTGATATGGAGACTCTCACCTACGATCCTATGAAGGCAGGGCTGCATGGGGGTGTTCGGGGCAGGCACAGGTCTCTGGTTGCAGTGGGGTTGAAGTAGAGGGCAAGGCATGGGGCTATCAGCTGCTCCTGGGTGACCAGGTGAAGGGCATGTCCCTGTCCGCTAGGGCATAGCTGTGGGGGGAGTGCAGCCAGTCCTTGGGCATTCGGTGCTGTTGGCTGGAGGGATTTGGAGGTACCACTAATTCTCAGACCCTGTCATGGGTAGCTAGATGGAGTAGGTGGTACTGTGGGCCCTCAGGCCCTTAGTGTGCGTGGGTAAGGTCCCTTCTTAGTGGGTGGGGCGGTGTTGAATGTCACAGATCTGCAGCTCCTACTTGGCTGCTGTAGGAAAAAATGGGCTTCAGGTGGATTCCCTGCCTGTTTTGTCCTAATGAGGGCATGCAGTGTTGAATTGGCACACAAGGCACTGGGGCAAGGGTGAAGGGTAGTGTTGAAGGGTGCTGCAAGTCCGTTAACCCCCCTACGCCAGTGGCTGGGTGAAGGAGGGGTGCTTCTGGACTCAGCCATGAGTTCCCAGCTTAGGCAGTGTCTTAGTCATCTAGTGCTGCTCTAACAGAAATACCACAGGTGGATGGCTTTACAAAGAGAAGTTCATTCTCTCACAGTCCAGTAGGCTACAAGTCCAAATTCAGGGCATCAGCTCCAGGAGAATGCTTCTCCATCAGCTCTGGAGGAAAGTCCATGTCATCAGTCTTCCTTTGGTTTGGGAGCTTCTCTGTACAGGAACCTCAGGTCCAAAAGACGCACTCTGCTCCCGGCACTGCTTTTCTTGGTGGTATGAGGTTCCCCTGTGTCTCTGCTTGCTTCTGTCTTTTATATTTCAAAAGAGATTGCATTAAGACACTATCTAATCTTGTCAACCTCATCAGCATAACCTCATCACAGTGATAGGATTTACAACACATAAGGAAATCACATATAATACCATCATAGTAATAAAGTTTACAACACATAAGGAAATCACATCAGATTACACAATCATGCAATGTTCTGAATCATGACCCAGCCAAGTTGACAGATATTTTTGGGGGACACAATTCAATCCATGACAGGCAGCATCGTGTTGAATGCTGCTGTGGGACTGGTGTTGGAGTGGGGAGGGGGATAGGTGAGGGGAAGGGAGTGCTCCTCAGCCTTGGAGCTCTGGTCGGGGGAAGGGTTATGGTGCACTCACACACGGTTATTTGGGAGCTTGCATTTAACTTTCACAGGTTTGTTGGTGTTCCTTTTTTGTTCTGGAGGTGCATGCAGATTCACTGCTGCTTGGCTGCACCAGATAGGGTGGGTTTCAGCTTGGGATGTTGCTGCTTGCCTCCACCTGTGTGCACTGTGCAAATTCAGCTGGCAGGATGCCTGGTGATCCCGTGATCTGTAATTCCCCATTTCCGCTGTTTCGGAATTGTCTCTCCTTCCACTTGTTGCCCAGTCCAATTTTTCAGCTTTGTCTTTGATGTTTAGGGTTCCTAGATTGTCATATATATCTGATTCTTCACTTGTTTTTTGAATCTTTGTTGTAAGAAGGACAACAAGAAGCATCTGACTATTCCGCAATCTTGGCCCTGCCTCTAGTCATTGAAATTTAATACTTAATAGATAAGTTCAAAAGCAGATTAGTTTCTACTGAAAAATCAGTTAGTGAACTAAAAGATAGATCTATGGACACTCTGCAAAATGAAGCAAAAATATAGAAGGAGAGGGAATATATGAAAAATAAATGATGAGATATGGAGGATAAAATGAGAAAGCCCATTATATATTTAGTAGAAATCCACAGGGAGACAATAGACTAGGGGAAATGCAATATTCAGGGACAAGGGCTCAGTAAAATAGTTGAAGACATGAATCTTATTACTCAAGAATCATAATGAACATTGTACAGGAGGTTCTAGCCAGGGCAATTAGGCAAGAAAAAGAAATAAGGCATCCAGATAGGAAAGGAAGAAGCAAACCTATCTATTTGCAGATGCAATGATCTTATATATAGAAAACCCTAAGGAATCCATGAAAAAAATATTAGAACTAATAAATGAGTTTATCAAGGTTGCAGGATACAAGATCAGTATTTAAAAATCAGTTGCAGTTCTGTACGCTTGCAATGAAAAATCTGAAAATGAAATTAAGTAAAATATACCATTTGTAAGTTGGAACATTCTACTTGACAGCAAAATACACATTATTTTCATTACAGATGGAACATTCACCAAGCTAGACCATTTCCTGGGCCTAAAAACAAATCTCAACAAATGTAAAGTGATTTAAATCATGCAAAGTATCTTCTTTGACCAGAGATCTTTTAAACCAGAGATTAAGCATAAAGACATAGCTAAAACACCTTGCGAGATTGGTTTTCTGGGTTTGAAGGCTTAGGACCTTAGTCTCATGGGACAACTCAGTCAAGTGGCATAATATAGTTCACAGAGTTCATGTTCTGCATCCTAGTGAGGTGAGCAGCATCTGGGGTCTTTAAAGCTTGCAGGCAGCTATCTAAGATACCGCTATTGGTCTCTACTCATCAGGAGCAAAAGAGAAAAAAGGAAATCAAAGTCTCAGAGAAGAAACTAGTATGCAGTGCTAAAAGCCTATACAAGCCATGGCCTCATCTACCTTGAGACCAGAAGAACTAGATGGTGCCTGGCTACCACTACTGACTGTTCTGATCAGGGCCACAATAGATGGACCCTGATAGAATGAGAGAAGAACACAGAGCAGAACACAAATTCTTTATAAAGTCCAGACTTATTGGAACATTTGAGACTAGAGGATTCCCTGAGACTATTGCCCTGAGATACTCTTTAAACCTTGAATGAAAACTATCCCCTGAGGTCATCTTTTAGCAAAATAACAGATTGGCACACAAAATAAAGGATATTACCCATAAGTATGGTACTCTGTTAAAAAAAACCATCTATATGAGACCAAAAGGTCAACAATTACTCTAAAGCAAAGATGAGAAGATAAAGGGGCAGGGAAACTAGAGCACTGGAAACAGAACACCCAGAGCACAATTAAAGAGAATGTTGATGTATTGTGAAAAATGTAACTGAAGTCAACAATTTGTATACAAATTGTCAAATAGGAACCTAATTTGCTATGTAATTAGCATATGGATGTAAACTTTCACTGAAAACACAATAAAATATTATTTTTAAAAAAAGAACAGAAGGAAGTCTGGAAAATTACCAAATATTTGGAAATTAAATACCACATTTCTAAATTAGCATGAGCAAAAGAAGAAATTACAGGGAAATTAGAAAATATTTTAAGTGAAAATAAAAATACAATGTCAGAATTTATGGGATACACTAAAACAGTGCTTGGAGGGTTATGTATAGCATTAAATGCTTCTATTAAAAAAGGATAAAGGTCTCAAATTGATACCTAAGTTTCAATCTGAAAAAATAGAAAAGAAAGATCAATCTAAACCCAAAGAAAGCAGAAGGAAGGAAAATAGGAGCAGAAATCATTGAAATTGAAAACAAAATCAACAGAGAAAATTACTGAAACTAAAAGCAGTTTCTTTGGACAGATCAATAAAATTGATAAATCTCTAGCCAGACTGACCAAGAAAAAGAGAGGATGCAAATTGCCAATATCAGGAATGAAAAGGAGACATCACTGCTGACCCCATAGACATTAAAAGAATAATAAGGGATACAGAAACAACTCCATCCCATAAATTTGACAACTTGGATAAAATTCCTTGAAAGACACAACAATCAAAACTCACTCAAGAACAAATAAACAACCTGAATACCTCTATGTTTTAAATATGTTCAAAGAGTTTAAAAAAAAAAAACTCATTGCTGTCAAGTCACATGTTAAGAAGAAAAGTATAAGAACAGTGTCTCACCAAATAAAGACTATCAATAAAGAGCTAGAAATTACCAAATATATATATATATAAATTGTGGAGTTGAAAAGTACAATAACTGAAATTTTAAAAATTCACTAGAGGGGATAAACAGCAGATTTGAATTGGCAGAAGAATCAATTAACTTAAAGATAGGTCAATTGAAATTATCCTGCCTGTGAAACAGAAAGAAAAAAGAACAAAAATAAAAATGAACAGAACCTCGGACACCTGTGGGACACCATCAAGGATACCAACAAATGCCTAATGAGAATCCCAGAAGGAAAGGAGAAAGAAAAAGAAGCAGAAAGAATATCTGAAGAAATAATGACCAAAAACTTTCCAAATTTTATTTTAAAACAATCTGCATATCCAAGAGGCTTGATGAACTTCAAGTAGGATAAACTCAAAGAAATTCACACCTAGATACATCATGAGGAAACTGTTGAAAGTCAAAGAAAGAATCATGAAAGCAGCAAGAGAATCCCCTTTCTAGGCAATTCTTCCAAATAGTTAAAGAAGAAATAATACCAAATCTACACCACCTTTTCAACAGGCAGATAAAATATTTGACCACAAATGCCTTTTTAAAAAATTATTTGAAGATGATATGTTTGTATCCATAAGAAATCCAAAGAATTTACAAATTTTCAGACCTAATAATTAACTTAAATTGCTAGATTTAATAGTATTATACAGAAATCAATAGTGTCATTATACAGCTACGATAATAACAATAACAAGTAATATCAAGAAGTCATATACATATATTAAAAACTATGACATAAAAACGTTTCCAGGAGGGGGGAAAAACTTCATGAATGTTACAAAAGAGAATTTAATAAATAGAGGACTCTACCATGTTCATGGATGAGAAAAGTCTGTATTGTAAAGATGGCAGTTCTCCCAAATTTAATCTAAAAGTCAGTGTAGTTCCAGCCTGCTTCTTGTGTTTAATTTTGTTATTGAAAATATACACAGCAGAACATGCACCTTCAACCATTTCTGCATATACAGTTCAGTGACATTGATTACATGCTTTGACTTGTGCAACAATTCTCACCCTCCTTTCCTGAGTTGTTCCTCCCACATTAGCATAAACTCACAGCCCCCTAAGGTTCCTATCTCATTTTTCAAGTTGCTATTGTCACTTTGATCCCATGTAGATAGTTCTTGAAATGTCAAGGCAGACATTTTTTACTAGTTAAGCTAAACTGTTGTTTGGTTTTAAGAAGACTTCAGGGGATATTTTTGGTTGAAGGTTTAAAGATGATCTCAGAGTAATAGTTTTAGGAGTTCATCCAACCTCCATGACTCCAGAAAGTCTATAGTGCATGAGCATTTGAAATTCTGTTCTGCATTTTCCCCCTTCTTCTATAGAATCTTTGATCAAAATGTCCAACCAGATTCTTCATGAAACTTTATAAGCTTATTGTAAAATTAATGTGGAAAAGTATATGACCAAGTATAGACAAAAAAACCTTTTGAAGAACAAGAAGAATAAAAGGAAGAAGAGAAACAAGAGGTAGAACTCACCCTTCTACATATCAAGAGTTACTATAAGTTATGAACTTTTTTTGCTCAGGGTTATATCTACAAGCAAATCTGTGTGTATATGGGAACTTGCTTTATGTTTGAGTTGGTGATACATATCATTGGGGAAAAGATGCTTCTAGGACAATTGGCTATACAAATGGGAAAAGATAAAAATTTAATTCTATTGACACACAGAGAGAAAGAATAATTAAAAATGATTTAAAGACCTAACTGTGAATATCAAATCGACAAACTTTAAATAAAATTGTAGGTGACCAAGGTATTTGTAAGGTAAAAATTTCTTCAACAAGATACAAAAAGTTCAGGTCTGGCATAAAATACTGATAAATTTAACTAGAATATAATATAAAACTTTAGCCTGACAAGAGACACTATAAAGAAAAAGAAAAGACAAGTCAAAGATTGTAAAAGATATTTGCAACACATTTTACTATTAAACCTAACTTGTTGCCGTTGAGTCGAATTCCGACTCTTAGCGACCATATAGGACAGAGTAAAACTGCCCCATAGGGTTTCCAAGGAGCAGCTGGTGGATATGAGCTGCTGACCTTTTGGTTAGCAGCCGAGCTCCTAACCACACTAAAGAATTAATATTCAGAATATAAAGCAATAAATCAAAAAGTAAAGTAGCAGCTCAGTAGAAAAATGGGCAAAGGATAGGAAGAGACAATTTTTAGAGGAAACCAGAATTACCAATAAATATATGAAGATCTTCAACCTCTCAAGTCATCAGAAATGTGAGTCAAAGCAACCATGAGATAACATTATAATGACTTCCAATGATTAATGTTTAATAACAGTAATTGTTGGCAAGCATGTGGGGAAATGGAAACATTGCTGGTGGAAGTACTGATTGAGTCAACGACTTTAGGAGCAATTTGGTAATAACTTGTAAAGTTGAAGATGCAAACAACCTATTCACACTTTTAATATTCTTATGTGTATAAATATATACAAGGATGTTTTTACAAAATATTTTTAGTAGGAAGAAAGTGAAAACAACCTAACTGTTCTTTGTAAAGGAATCAGTAAATAGTAGTTTGTCAAACACAGGAATACTTCACAGCAGTTAAAATGAATGAACTAGATCCATGTGATTGGCATGGACAAATCTCGAAAATGTAACATTAAATGAAAAAGAAAATTGCAAAAGGATATGGTGCTATTTATATGAAACTACAGTGTATATTTATTGATTCAAATATTTATAGCAGAAGTACCAAAATTGAGGATAATGATTACCTCATGGGAGGGAAGGAGGAAGGTGGTCTGTTGGACTTTACAGGTGGATGGATGGATGGATGGATGCATGGACGGATGGACGGCGGACAGGTGGATGCAGTAAGGCAAAATGTTGTCTGCTTAATCAAAGTAGAGGAGACATGGATATTCTTTATTCCATTTTCTCTACTCTTCTATGTATTTTTTTTTTAAATTAACAAAGAGCTTAAGCTGGAATCTCTACTGTTAAGTTCTCAAACTAGAAGGGAAATTAAAAAAACTAGGTCTCCTCACCTTTAATTCTATAGAACATTTCCTTTATAAAAGAAAGAATCCAAAGCATCATGGTTTTACGAACCAGCCTTCAAGCAAATGTTGTAAAAATTTTCTACACCAGTGTTTGTTATATTCAGGGGAGATGCTTCCACCTTTTTTACTGTAGAAAATTTAGCATATTCAGAAAAAATATTTTAAAACTGCCCATAATCTCACCACCTAGAGGCAACCACTAACATCTATCTCTCCAGTCTTTTGTTTTTTATGTAGGTACAACAGTACTACATATTATTATATATTACATTGTTCCTTACATTTTTTAAAAACTTAACATTAGACATAGCATTTTCTCAGTTCATTAAATTCTCTTTTTAAATATTTTTGATTACTCCATAGAACTCCATTCTGTAGATGTATTACAATGTACCCAACTATTATTGTTCTTGTTAGGTGCTGTCGAATCAGTTCTGACTCATAGCGACCCTATATACAACAGAACAAAACACTACCTCGTCCTGTGCCATTGTCACAGTCGTTGTTATGCTTGAGCCCATCGTTGCAGCCACTGTGTCAATCCATGTCATTGAGGGGCTTCCTCTTTTTTGATGACCCTCTACTTCACCAAGCATGATGTCCTGCTCTAAGCACTGGTCCCTCCTGATAACATGTCCAAAGTATGTGAGATGAAGTCCTGCCATCCTTGATTCTAAAGAGCATTCTAGCTGTACTTCCAAGACAGATTTGTTGGTTCTTCTGGCCATCCATGTATATTCAATATTCTTCAGAAACACCATAATCCAAAGACATCAGTTCTTCTTTGTTCTTCCTTTTTGTCCAGCTTTCTCATGCAATGATTTTGTTATATACATATATTGTTACTAAAGTTATTGTAATAACACTACAAATGAATTGTATAGTGTTATGATAAACATTTTTAAACATGCAACTTTTGTTTAGAATTATTTCCTTAAGACAGACTTCCAGAATTGAAATTGCTGGCTCAACATAACTTTTTCTAATTGCAAAAGTAATGAATTTTTGCTGTAGAATTTAGAAAAGCAGAAAAATATGAGTTGTTAATATTTTAATTACTTTTCCTCAAGTCTTTTCCCTCTGCTTATTTTACCCACAGTTGTATCCTGCTCTTTTTACTTAACATATCATGCAAACATTCTTCCATGGTTCTTTTAAAAAATATTTTATTGTGGTTTAGGTGAAAGTTTACACAGCAAGTTAGGTTCCCATTTAACAGTTTTATTCAAGTTGTTCTTAACATTGGTTACAGTTTTCACAATGTATCAGTATTCTCATTATTCCCATTCTGTTTGTTTTGTTTCCATTTATCTAGCTTCCCTGCCCCTCCTTGCCTTCTCATCTTTGCTTTTGGCTAAAGGTTGACTGTTTGGTCTCATATAGTTGGTTATGTAAAGGAGCACATTCCTCACAGATGATGTTGTTTATTTTACAAGCAAAATCTGTTGTTTGGCTGAAAGGTGACTGTGATGGTTAAGATTGTGTGTCATCTTGGCTGGTCCATGATTCTCAGTGTTTTAATGTAATCACTCCCATGATTGAATATACTGTGAGTAGCCAATAAGATGAAAGGGAGTCTCCAGGGGGGTGTAGCCCACATCTGAATATAAGCAGACATTCTGGCGTTCTGCTTTCTCTGGATCCTGTGGCTGCCTCCTGTCATCTCATCTCCAGTTCTTGGGACTTGAGCTGTCAGCTTATCTGCCCAATTTGGGATTCGTCAATCTGCATAGCCTGTGAGCAGGACCCTGCTCTCTGACCTGACAATCTTGGGCTTGCCAGCTTCTGTGGCTGCATGACTTAAGATAGGCCTCTACACTGATCCACGGACTTGGGACGTTCTAGTCTCTAGAATCGTGTGAGCTGTTTCCTTGATATAAATTTGTCTATATATATTTATATACTTCACTGGTTTTGCTTCACTAGAGAACCCAGCCTAAGACAGTGACATTTGGGGATGGCTTCAGTGCCAAGTTAAAAGGATATCTTAGGGTAATAGTCTCAGGTGTTCCTCTAGTCTGTATCAGTCCAATAAGTCTGATCTTTTTTTAGGAATTTGAGTTTTGTTCTACATATTTCTGGCATTCTATCTGGGACCTTCTATTGTGTCCCTGATCAGAACAGTTGGTATTGATAGCCAGGCACTATCTAGTTCTGGTCTTAGGCTAGCAGAGGCCGTGGTTCACATGGGCTATTAGTCCTATGGACTAGTTTCTTTTTTTGTCTTTGGTTGTCTTCTTTCTCTTTTGCTGCAGATGGGAAGAGATCAATAGCTGTGTTTTAGATGGCCACTCACAAGCTTTTAAGACCTCAGACTCTACTCATCAAACTAGGATGTAGAACATTATCTTTTGGAACTGTGTTATGCCAGTGGACTGAGTTGTCCCAAGAGACTATGTTCCCAAGCCCTTTAACCCGATAAACCAATCCCACGGGGTTTTTGGATGTGTCTAAGAGGGCTCTGTAACTGTGCCCCAAATGTACTGTATTATATATATGAATATTTCTGCAGCACACCCCAAAATGTATATACTTATGCCCACAAATATACCTATGTATGCACACACATGTACTCACATAAGCCTTCCTATACACGTATGGCACACATATCTGCCTAAGTAACCACCTACGTATTTTTTGGTTGTTATCACTGTTGTTACAAAATCATATATGTTACAGCATTTACTGTAAATGTCTTTTATTCTTGTGTACCTCTCAGTGTCTTCATTTATCTTGGTCAAATTGTGCTGACCTCCTCCATATTGTGTATTGCCTTTCCCATCACCAGAAATGATAAGTGTCTACTATTTAGCAAGTGATTCTCCCTCCCTCACCCACCCATCCTTTGTCACCACCAAAAAACATTGCTTCCTCTGTGTATACCTATTTTTGACTTTTTATAAAAATGAGATGATATAATAGTTGTCTTTTGTGATTGACTTATTTCAGTCAGCATAATGCCCTCCAGATTCATCCATGTTATGTTTTGTGGACTCATCACTATTCTTTATCATTGCTTAGTATTCCATTGTATATATGTGCCACATTTTGTTTATCCATTCATCTGTTGATGGGCACTTAGGTTGTTTCCATCTTTTTGCTATTGTGAATAATACTGCAATAAACATGGGTATGCATATGTCTATTTGCATCACAGCTCTTATATCTCTAGAATACATACCTAGGAGTGGGATTGCTGGATCATAAGGTATTTCTGTTTCTGGCTTTTTGAGGAAGTGTCATACCATGTTCCATAGTGGTTGTACCATTTTACAGTCCCATTAGCATTGTATAAGAGTTCCAATCTCCCTACAACCTCACCAGCATTTGTTGTTTTCTGTTTTTTTTGATCAGTGCCATCTTTGCAGGAATGAGATGATATCTCATTGTAGTTTTGATTTGCATTTCTATAATGTTTAATGCCACCACTCATCTGTCAGTTTGACATACTGTGGTAGCTTGCATGTTGCTGTGATGCTGGAAGCTATGCCATCAGTATTTCAAATACCAGCATGGTCACACGTGGTAGACAGGTTTCAGTGGAGCTTCCAGACTAAGACAGACTAGGAAGAAGGACCTGGAAATCTACTTCTGAAAAAAATTGTCCAATGAAAACCTTGTAAATAGCAGCAGAACATTGTCTGATATACCATATTTTTATACAAATAACATGCCCCTTCTATGTTTGCCAACCGTGCCCTCCCTCCATGAAGTATTTTCGTAAACAGGCTATGCTAATTTTTTTTACAGCAACATGTAAGAAAAATTGGCGTAGTGGTGCTTACAAAAATACTTTGCAGGGCGAGGATGTGGTTGACAAACATAGAAGGTGCACGTTATTTGCATAAAAATACAGTAGTGTCGGAAGATGAACCCCTCAGGTTGGAAGGCACTCAAAATACAACTGACAGAGGCAGGGCCAAGACGGCAGAGTAGTCGGATACTTCCTGTAGTCCCTTTTACACCAAAGACCTGATAAAACAAGTGAATCGATTATATATGACAATCTAGGAGCCCTGAGCATCACAGCCAAAGTTGAGGAGTCAGATTGAGTGGCGGGGGAGGGAGAGATGGTTTGGAAGTAGTGAGGAGTTGTCAGACCTGACTCGCCCATCAGGCTGGATCAGCTCACGTGTGCGGTGAGGCAAGCAATGGCCCTTGGGAGGCATTTTCCACATCAGGAGAGATCCAGCAGCAAAGAGTCTATTCGGGCATCCAGAACAAATGAGAAGCAGTGCTCGATCAGCAAAAGATAAGTGCTTGCATCTGGCCTACTGTCCAGATCAAAAAACACCCACTTTTGGAAAAACCTCTCTCCCATTGACCTCTCCCCTCTCCACTCTCCACCAGGTCCCAGGCCAGCTTCAGCAGTTGCCAAGTACCCTGGGCTGGAAGTAGGACCCTTTGTGTGCCCTGGGCCATTCTCCTGGCCTTGGAGAGGGAACAAATTAACAAACAGGGAAAAAATAAGCTGCCGGCTCCCCTCAGGGTAGGCACAGCTCCTTTGCCTAGGCACAGGCATAAGGGGTCCATGGACATTGAATGCCTTTCACCCCTGCATAGACCTGTGTGGGCCAATTTCAACAGCGTAGGCCCTCATTACCACAGTACAACAGGGTAAGTACTTGAAGTCTAACTTCAGCTGTTTCAGTTATATAGTGAAGTGGTAGGTTTGTGACATTTGACACCCCTCTGCCCATTAAGAAGGGTCTTCACCCACCCACATCAGGGGCCTGAGGACTGGTCACTCCACCCACGCTGATCTAGCCACCCACGACAGGGATCCAGGAATAAGTGGTGCCCCCTAGTCCTTACAGCCAACAACACTGGGTGCTCATAATGCAGCTGCAAAACCCACCCACCTGTGTGCTCTAGGGAACAGGGACATACTTTCCTCCCAGACACTTGGGCAGCCATCAGCCCCCTGCCTTGTTCAGCGTTTGACCCCCTACTGCAATCAGATACCTGTGCCTACACCAATCGCCCATGCCTGTCTAGGACGGTAAGTGAGAGCCTACACCACACACTTGGTGACTGACTACCTGGATACCTGAGCTGAATTCATACAAGAAACGAGAACAGACACCTGGGCTCACATCCTTAGTGACAGGACGTTAGAGCTTCACAGGTGCCAGTAATCAAACTAGCTTGTACGAGCAGCATATTTGGGTGTATAAAAACAAAACAAAACCAGAAGCTAAGACACAGTAAGCAAACATAAAATAAATAAATATAATAATTTATTGATAGCTCAGAGACAACAGTCAATATCAGATCCCATAAAGAGGCAGACCATGATGGCATCAGCAAGCTCCCAAAATAAAGAATCAAGAAATTTTCCAGAGGAGGAGAATTTCTTGGAATTACCAGAGAGAGAATACAAAATATTAATATACAGAACCCTTCAGGAGATCAGGCAAAACCAGAATAAGCTAAAGAACACACAAAGCAATAGAGGATCTTAAGAAGGTTATTCAAGAGCCTAACGACAAATTTAATAGGCTACAAGAATCCACAGACAGCAGTCAGAAATCCAGAAGATAAACAATAAAATTTCAGAATTAGACAACTCAATAGAAAGTCATAGGAGCAGAATTGAGGGAATGGAAGTCAGAATTAGTGAGACTGATGATAAAGCACTTGACAACAACTTATTTGAGAAAAAGTCAGATAAGAGGATTTTAAAAAATGAAGAAACCCTAAGAATTATGTGGGAGTCTATCAATAGGAATAACCTACAAGTGATTGGAGTCCCAGAACAGGGGGATAACAGAAAATACAGAGAGAATGTTGAAGATTTTTTGGCAGAAAACTTCCCTGATATCATGAAAGATGAGAAGATACCTATCAAAGATGCTCATCAAACCCCACATGAGGTAGATCCCAAAAGAAAGTCACCAAGACATATTATAATCAAACCTGCCAAAACCAAAGATAAAGAGAGAATTTTAAGAGTGGCTAGGGATAAACAAAGGAGAGTCAACAAGACTAAGCTCGGACTACTCAGGAGAAACCATGCAGGCAAGAAGGTAATGGGATGACATATATAAAGCCTTGAAGGAAAAAAATTGCCAGCCAAGAATTACATGACCAGCAAAACTGTCTCTCCGATATGATGGCAAAATTAGTGCATTTAAAGAGAAACAGAAGTTTAGGGAATTTGTAAAAACCAAACCAAAATTACAAGAAATACTAAAGGGAGTCCTCCAGTTAGGAAATCAACAATATCAGATAACAACCCAAGGCTAGAACACAGTATAGAGCAACCGGGTATAACCCAGAGAGGGAAGTCATAAAAATTATCAAAGCTAAAACACTGAAAATAGGGCAACAGAGATGTCAGTGTGTAAAAGATGACAATATTAAAACAAAAAAGAGGGACTAAACAATGTAATTACAGATTTTTCATATGGAGAGAAAGTCAAAGCAATATAAAGAAATAAAAGACTGGTTTAAACTTAGAAAAATAGGGGTAAATATTAAGGTAACCACAAAGGAAACTAACAGTCTTGCACATCAAAATAAAAAAACAAGAAAAACATGAAGATTCAGCAAATACAAAATCAACAAAAATGAAAAAGATGAAAAGAAAATACATAAAGAAAAATGATTCAGCACAGAAAATTAAGTGGAACAAAGAAACTGTCAACAAAACACACAAAAAGACATCCGAATGAGAGCACTAAACTCATACCTATCAATAATTATGCTGAATGTAAGTGGACTAGATGCAGAGACAGAGAATGGCAGAATGGATAAAAGCACACTATCCGGAGGACGCGGGGCCGAGATGGCAGAGTAGTCAGATGCTTTCAGTGGAAGCTCTTATAAGAAAGACCCAAAAAAACAAGTGAATCGATTATATATGGCAATCTGGGAGCCCTGAACATCAAAGGCAGAGTTGAGGAACTGGACTGAGTGGCAGGGGGAGGGAGAGATGGTTCGGAAGCAGCGAGGAGTTGCCAGACCTGACCCAGTGAGAGCCTGAGCCCTTCAGGCCTGATCAGCTCTGGGGTGAGTGGTGAGGCAGGCAAGCAGCAGTGCTGAGGAGTCATGTTTTCCACACTGGGAAAGACCCAGTGCCAGAGAGTCTACAGCCATCCAGAACCAGTGAGAAGCAGCCCTGGATCGGTGAAAGATAAGTACTTGAGTATGGCCTATGGCACGGATCAAAAACACCCCTTAGGGAAAAACCTCTCTCCCATTTACCTACCCACTCCCTGCTCTGCACTGGGTCCTGGACCAGCTTCAGCAATTGAAGAGTCCCCTGGGCCGTAAGCAGGATCCGTCAAACGCCTGGAGCCATTCTCCCTGTCTTGGAGAGTGAACAAATTAACGAACAAGGGGAAAAAATAAACTGCCGGCTCCCCTAAGCCAGGAACTCAGGGTAGCCACAGCTCCTTTGTCAAAGCACAGGCATAAGGGATCCATGGACTTTGAGTGCCTTTCCCCCGACATAGCCTTGTGTGGGCCCATTTCAGCAGCGTAGGCTCTCATTACTGCAGTACAACAGGATATATACCGGAAGTCTAACTCCTACTGTTTCAGCTGTGAAGTGGGAGGTTCTTGACATTTGACACTGCTCTGCCTGTTAAGCAGGGTCTTCACCTACTCACATCAGGGGCCTGAGGACTGGTGGCTCCACCCACGCCACCTAGCCACCTGTGATAGGGGCCCATGAATAAGTGCTGCCCCCCCAGTCCTTATAGCCAACAGCATTAGGTGCTCATAGTCCAGCTGCAAAACCCACCCACCTACATGCTCTAGGGAACAGGGACACACCTTCCTCCTGGACACGGGGGTGGCCATCAGCCCCCTGCCTTGCTCAGAGTGTGTCCCTGTACTGCAACCTGATGCCTGCACCTACACCAATCAACCATGCCTATCTAGGACTGTAAGTGAGAGCCTATGCCACACACTTGGTGGCTATCTACCTGGGCACCTGAGCTGACTCCATGCAGGAGGAGTGGGCAGACTCCTGAGCTCACATACATAGTAACAGATCTAACCACCTGGTGACAGGACATTAGAGCTTCAAAGGTGCCAATAATTAAACTAGCTCATACGAGCAGCATATTTGGGCATATCAAAACAAAACAGGAAGCTAGGACACAGTAAGCAAACATAAAATAAATAAATATAATAACTTATTGATGGCTCGGAGACAGCAGTCAATATCAAATCACATAAAGAGGCAATCCATGATGGCTTCAACAAGCTCCCAAAATAAAGAATCCAGAATTTTCCAAAGGAGGAAAATTTCTTGGAATTACAGGAGGCAGAGTACAAAAGATTAATATACAGAACTCTTCAAGAAATTAGGAAGGAAATTAAGCAAAATGCAGAACACACAACAGAGGAACTTAAGAAGATGAGAGAAGAGCATAATGACAAATTTAACCAGCTGCAAGAATCCATAGAGAGGCAGCAATCAGAAATTGAGAAGATTAACAATAAAATTTCAGAATTAGACAACTCTGTAGAAAGTCATAGGAGCAGAATTGAGGCAATGAAAGTCAGAATTGGTGAGACTGAAGATAAAGCACTTGACACCAACTTATTTGAAGAAAAATCAGACAAAAGGATTCAAAAAACTGAAAAGAAACCCTAAGAATTATTTGGGACTCTATCAAGAGGAATAACCTACCAGTGATTGGAGTACCAGAAGAGGGGGGATAACAGAAAATACAGAGAGAATTGTTGAAGATTTGTTGGCAGAAAACTTCCCTGATATCGTGAAAGATGAGAAGATATCTACCCGATGCTCACTGAACCCCACATGAGGTAGATCCCAAAAGAAAGTCACCAAGACATATTATAATCAAACTTGCCAAAACCAAAGATAAAGAGAGAATTTTAAGAGTGGCTAGGGATAAACAAAAAGTCATCTACAAAGGAGAATCAACAAGACTAAGCTCGGACTACTCAGGAGAACCCATGCAGGCTGTGTAAAAACCAAACCAAAATTACAAGAAATACTAAAGGGAGGCCTCCAGTTAGAAAATTAGTAAGAACAGATAACAACCCAAGACTAGAACACAGGACAGAGCAACCAGATATCAACCCAGATAGGGAAGTCACAAAAGTAGATCAAAGCTAAAACACTGAAAATAGAGAAACAGATGTCAATATGTAAAAGATGACAACATTGAAACAAAAAAGAGGGACTTAAAAAATGTAGACATAGACTTCTCATATGGAGAGGAAGTCAAGGTGATATAAAGAAATAAAAGACTGGTATAAACTTAGAAAAATAGAGGTAAATATTAAGGTAACCACAAAGGAAACTAACAATCCTACAAGTCAAATAAAAAGCTAGAAAAATATAAAGAGTCAGCAAACAGAAAATCAACAACACTGAAAAAGATGAATAGAAAATACATAAAGATAAACGACTCAGCACAGAAAATTAAGTGGAACAAAGAAACAGTGAACAACACACAAAAAAAGACATCAAAATGACAGCACTAAACTCATACCTATCAATAATTACGTAGAATGTAAATGGACTAAATGCACCAATAAAGAGATAGAGAGTGGCAGATTGGATTAAAAAAAAAATATGATCCTGCAAGAGACACACCTTAGACTTAAAGACACAAACAAACTAAAACTCAAAGGAGGAAAAAAAAATATATCAAGCAAACAACACTCAGAAAAGAAAAGGAATGGCAATATTATTAACTTATGTAACCCTCATTACTATTCTGTATGAGGTATTCTCTCTTACTGCTCACATTTTTACAGATGAGACCCTGAGAGGGTAAGTTCAAGAAAGTGATTGGCTAAGATTTGAACCCAGGCAACTGGCTCCAGAGTTCGTTATTAATCACTGTGTTATGTTGCCTCTCCGCTGTATCATTTTTTGTGCGTGTGTGAAGGTTTGAAAGTTTTAGAATTTATTTCTCATCCACATAGTTCTAAAATTTCATAAGTGTACTTATCCAGGGGTACTTTTTTACTTATCCTGCTGCTTCTTGTTGTTGTTAGGTGCCGTCGAGTCAGTTCCAACTCATAGCGACCCTGTGTACAACAGAACAAAACACTGCCTGGTCCTGCGCCATCCTCACAATAGTTGTGCTTGAGCCCGTTGTTATGTCAATGCATCCTGTTGAGGGACTTCCTCTTTCTCGCTGACCCTCTTCTTTACTAAGCATGATGTCCTTCCCCAGGAACTGATCCCTCCTGATAACATGTCCAAAGTATGTGAGACGTAGTCTCGCCATCTTTGCTTCTAAGGAGCATTCTGGTTGTACTTGTTCCTAGACAGATTTGTTCGTTCTTTTGGTAGTCCATGGTATATTCAATATTCTTCACCAACACTGCACCTCAAAGGCGTCAGTTCTTCTTCAGTCTTCCTTATTCATTGTTCAGCTTGGCACCTGGTCCTTTTAGTGTGAAAACTTGGGTCCTTCAACTCTGGGACATTTCAAAATACTTATTCTTTCTTCCTGTTCTGTACATTTTTTTCTATTCTCTCTTTTCAAATTTCCTGTTAGGTTTACCTCTTAGGTTGATCTTCTTGATTTTAGCCTTTTTCTTACATTTTTAATCTTATTGTCTTTTTCGCTTTATCTTCTATCCTTACTATTAATTTCTTTTCAGTTTCATTTTTAATTTTCAAGAACTCTTTCTTTTTCTCTTGGCATCTCTTCTTCATAGGAACCTGTTCTGATTTTCTGCTGTGTTACCTTTTTACTGTCTCTTAGGATACTAAATCAAACCTTTAAACATTCTTTTCTGTTCTTTGAATTATCTATTTTGTTTCCTCTGGGTCAATTGATCTTTTATTTATCTTGATCATTTTTGGTTTTGTGTGCTTGTTGTCCTCAGAGCTCTGGTGATCCACTTATAATTATGGATGAATTTCTTCATTGACTTATAAAATAAATGGCCAGCATGGCTCTCCTGCCCTGTTATTTGGGTATTTTTCTCTAACAGAACTCTCCCCTGAATGGCAGGGCCAGTGGGAGCTCAGTACAAAGGTAGTGCATGTCAACTGACTGTCTTCAATTTAGGGCTTATAGGTGATGGGCAGGCAGCAGGCAGTCTCAAACTACTGGTGCCCCCTATCCCCCAGGTACCCTCCTCCCCTAAGGTGAAACAAGCAGGGCTTTATTCTGAGCAAGGTCCCCCATGGAGCTCTCAAGCTTTGCTCTTCTATTTTAGCCCAGTTTTTCTGTGTGCACTGATTCTGAGGAAGAGGACTAGGTAGACGATGTGGTCCATCTCCTCTGTTTATAGTCCTTTAGTGAGGCTCACTGATTACTGTCTTATCCCTGCTTCTCTGATGAACCTGACACTTCAAGCCTCTCTGGGGCTTCACTGGGAAGAATGAACATGATTCAGCCTTCTCCCATTTACATTCAGGACTGTGGCTTCCTGTAGTTATACCCCAGTACCTGGCTGGCATAATGGTTAAGAGCTTGGCTGCTAACTGAAAGGTTGACAGTTTGAATCCACCAGCTGCTACTTGGAAACCCTATGAGGAAGTTCTACTCTGTCCTATAAGGTTGCTATGAGTCAATAGCAATGGGTTTTATGATGGCACCCGAGTCCCTGGGTGGTGCGAATAGTTAACACATTCAGCTGGTAACTAAAAGGTTAGAGGTTCAGGTTCACCCAGAGGTACCTCAAAAGAAAAGTCTGGTAATCTACTTCTGAAAAATTAGCCACTGAAAACCCTATGGAGTACAGTTCTAGTCTGCAATTCATGGTGTTGCCATGAGTTGAAACTGACTAGATGGCAACTAATTTTTTGTTTGTATGATAGCACCAGCTTTCTCTCTTCTAGAAGCTTGTCAGTCTTTGGGTCTGCTCTCTTATTCTCAGCGTTAATGATTTTATTTTTCTTTAAGTGTATTTACTGATATACATGGGGTTGCTGTGAGTTGGAGCCAACTCAGCAGCAACTAACAACAGCAACTGATAATTTAATGGTGGTTTGGAAGGGAATGGTACGTGGGAGTCAGTCAGTCATCTTGAAGTGGAAGCCAATTATGTATACTTTGGGCATAAAAATGTTTTACTTTTTTATATAATCAAGTCTACTGTTTTTTAAGTTGTTAAATCTTAACAATTTACTCCATATTTTTATCACCTCAACTTAGGCTAATTTTGAAAACTATAGAAATTAGAAGGCTGTTGGGAGAATGCTGTTGCTTTTAGTAAAAATGAGAAGTTAAAGCTTATGTATAAATTATTAAAAGAAGACACAATAGCTGAAAACACAGTTGTGTGTACAACCCATGTTAACCCAAACAGCCCCTGTGGGCAGCACTGTGTTACAGCGTAATAATAGGGGGTCATAAGGATGACCCTGAAGGTTGAATGATGTTCTGTTTAAGAAGCAAAGATGCTTATAGCTTTAGATTTCCATAAGCAATAGTTCAAATAAAGTTTTGGTATTTGAGGGGATATATTTTAATTTACTGTATGATCAGGCATATGGAATGTTTCATCTGTCCCACCATGCTGGACACGTGAGATGTTGTAGAATGAGATTTGATTGACATTTATTGAGTTTCTACAGTGTGCCAGTCTTTGCCCTCAGTGCTTTTTCACATGGTTCATTTAATTTTTATAAATTATTTACATATTTTATTTCTAATAAATGAAATCTTTTTTTCGTAGATGTAGCTAGGTTAAATTAAATCTTAATATTCGGTGTTTAGCCAGTAAGGAAGATGTTTTGCCCTCAAATCCAGCTTCATTAAGAGATTCTGCTGTGAAACATTTGATACAGGCAGCAGGCAGAGCAGCGGTTAGTTATACTGCTCGGCCAGTGAAGAAATTGATTGTCAGCAAGCGTGAGCAATTGGTCAGACAGCCAGGATTAATAGAACCAGTTCTAGAACCCAGGTCTCTGGCTCTGTCTAGAGTTTCCATGTACTCCTAGTGTACTAAAACACTCTAATTTTCAGGTCCTCTTACTTCTCATTGTGATTTGTTACTATTCTCAGGTGCCCCTTGGCTTTGGTGTGGCAGCCAGTGTCCAAGTGGGCAGTGCCCTGGGGGCAGGGAATGTGGAACAGGCAAAGCACTCCTGCATCACTGTTCTTCTGTGTGCAGGTGAGTAGAGCAGTTCTACTGCCTGGCATCACATTGAGTTTAGTGTGATGAATTAAAATATACATATCAGAATTTCTCTAGGAATTGACTCACATACATAAACTAAAATGAAACCTCTAGTTTATATATGTTTCTTTATTTTGTTTACAGTTTTCTCAGTTAAATAAAGTTTCTAGTTATGATTTCTTTATTACTATGCAGCAACTAAATAATGTTAAGCTTGGTACTACTGAAATCATTTCAAAGGCAATTGTTTATGTTTATGCAGATTTACATTATGACCAAAGTTCTATGTGACCAAGTCTTCATGTTCCTGGACCATACAGCTTTGAAATCTCTGCTCTTTCTGGTAGTTTTAATGTTCTGGGATCTGAGCAGTTAGAAAAGATTCTGATCGTACTGACTTTATTGAGTATCTTTTCTTTGAGTCTCGCTTAGAAAAAGTAATCGGAATCATCTGACCTCAGTTGCTCTTTCATAGACAAGAAGAAACACTATTTGAATTACTGCATTTCTTAAATCATTGACCCAAATATCTCATTAAAAGTCAGTTCTAGGATTTATCACACTCTGGAGAGCTTTCATTTTCTGTTGTTTCCTTTATATTTTCCAGGTATTTGTGCGCTTGTAGTGGGTGCCTTACTTGCAGCTGTGAAGGATGTGGTTACCTATGTATTTACCAACGAAAAGTACGTATTCATCTTCTAGAAAGATATTTTTAGTTGTATGCTTCCTTTGTTTACTATACTTTTCTGATAATAATGGGTGGATAGCATTCTACTTCACAGAAGAATCCATAGTACGGCCAGAAATGAGAACCACAGTGATAAAGTTGAATGAATTTGAGTGAGGGAAGCCCATGAAAATCATACCCACTCCTCCAATACCCAATGCATTTATTCATCAAACATGAATGGGATTTCCTACTGTGCTCAATACTAGTCTTGCTTAGAAATATACAGAAAAGCATACTGAATATCCTCATTCCTTGAAAGGCACCTCACAGACCAAGGGTACAGCTGACAGCAACCACACATGAACCATTCTGTGCAGTATTTGCATAAATGACTGACCCAATTTTAGGTTGAATTTGATTGCATTTTCTGAAATTATGTGTTCGTGTAATTATATAGATACAATACAGGTCTTTTGAATAAATCAAATCCTCTTCATGGAAAAGCTTCAATAACTTGCACCAATTACCTCAGATTACTCTTATGAAGAAATTCCATTTTATTACTTTCAGATGTGCTCTCCTAGTTTTGTCTGACCTCACTGATTTTAGACCAAAGCTCACCATATTCTTACAAAATCTTAGCACTAAAGGAGGTGGTCAAGGTGGAGTAACAGGGACTGGATTTACCCTCCTGCCTTAAACAACTAAAAAACTCAAAATCCACTGCCATTCAGTCAGTTCCGACCCATAGCGACCCCATAGGGTTCCCAAGGCTGTAAATCTCTATGGAAGCAGAGAAGCAGTCTGCCACATTTGTCTCCCGCGGAGCTGCTGGTGGCTTCAAACCACCAGCCTTTCAGTTAGCAGTCGATTTCTTTAACCACTGCACCACATGTGTACATATATATATATATATATATTAAGGAAACCCTGGAGGCATAGTGGTTAAGTGCTATGGCTGCTAACCAAAAGGTCAGCAGTTCAAATCCACCAGGCGCTCCTTGAAAACCCTATGGGGCAGTTCTACTGTGTCCTATAGGGTTACTATGAGTCGGAATGTACTTGACAGCAACGGGTTTTTATATATATTAAAAAAAAAAAAAAAGTGGCAGTGTCAGAATTCCTCATCTAACTTCGGGGGAGGAGGAGAGAGACTCAAGATCAACAACATCAGCCCAAAGCTGATTCCTACGAGGCGGAGGTCAGACATACCTCTTCTCTCCAAACTTTTTACCAGTTCTAACACCAGCCATCCCTCCCACGGCGCTCTGTACTTCTCTGCTGGGTTCAATTTAATCCCTTGTAATGGCCACACAGAACTCACAGACTATACTCAACAGTTATGGGGTTTATTAGGGAAGTGACAGGTTACAATTCAGGATCAGGAATGACTCAGGATACAGTTTTTCGGTTAGGACAGCTTCTCAGCGGTGCCTGCAGTCAGGCCTTTCTCTCGGCTGTTGGCCCTTCAGCCTCAGCCTAACCTCTGCCCTGCTTGGGCAAGTGTTACAAAGCTCTTTAGCTCCACCAATAAGTGCCCAGAGGCACCCCATTCTGCCAGCAAGCCTCCTGCCTGAAGGTGCCCAGCTCTCTCACTCCTTGGGTTGGCATGCCAACTGTAGGCGCCTCACTCCATGGGCCAGGAAGCCCACCACGCTGTGTCGTGCTGGTGTCCTGTTCTGCTGCCACCATTTCTCTGCTGCTGCTTCTCACTGTCTCTGGTGTTACCACTCTCTCTGTCCCCTGAGTCTAGGAGGTTCTCAGCACAGGGACCTAGGTCCAAAGGACACACTCCACTCCCAGTTCTTCTTCTTGGTGGTAGTGAGGTCCCCTCTCTGCCTCTGGCATTGGCACCATTTAAGCCTAGTGGGATGGCAAAACTGACCAATCTGTTTGTTAGAGTTCCATACATCTTATTTGCATGGTCCCACCTCCACAATGGTTCCATGCACCTTATTTGCATAATTAGCAGGCTGTCCAATCCCCTTGGTGGGCCACAGACACCTTATTTGCACAGTCCCACCTAATCATTGTGTAGGAGTCACAGTGACAATGGCTAGAAGGGCCATATTAAGTAAATCACTGCAGCACAATCAATCACTCAATATTACTGTGGTAAATATATTTGTAACAAAACATTTGTCATTTCAGTGTTTATCACATATCTAATTAAGTGACATTAATTAGATTCATCAAGTTGTTCAACCATCACCTTTATCTGTTTCCAAGCTTTTCCATCACCCTTTACAGAAGCTCACTGTCCCCTACACAATGACTCCCCCTTTTCCCCTTCTTCCAGACCACCTCTGGTAACCGCTAATTAACTTTGATCTCCGTATACTTGCCTGTTCTACATAGTTCATATAAACGGAATCATGCAATATTTGTCCTTTGGTGACTGACCTGTTTCACTCAGCATAATGTTTTCAAAATTCATCCATGTTGTAGCATGTACCAGGACTTCATTTATCCTTACGGCAAAGTAATACTTCATTGTATGGATATACCACATTTTGTTTATCCATTGATCTCTTCCTGGACATTTAGGTGCTTTCCATTTTTTGGCTATTGTGAATAGTGCTGCAGTGAACATTGATGTACACGTATCTGTTGTTTTTTTTTTTTTTTCCTGATTTCATTTCTTTTGAATATTGTCTTAGTCTTCCAGGGCTGCTCTAACAGAAATATCACAAGCGGATGGCTTTTAACAAAGAGAAAATTATTCTCTCACAGTCTAGTAGGCTACAAGTCTAAATTCAAGGCATCAGCTCCAGGGGAAGGCTTTCTCTCTCTGTTGGCACTGGAGAAAGGTCCTTGTGATGTGTCAGTCTTCCCTTGGTCTGGGAGTGTCTCAGTGCAAGAACCTCAGGTCCAAAGGATGTGCTCTGCTCCCGGCACTGCCTTCTTGGTAGTATGAGGTCCCCATGTCTCTCTGCTCACTTCTCTCTTTTATATCTCAAAAGAGATTGGCTTAAGACACTATCTAATCTTGTAGACCTCATCAATATAACTGCTGATAATCCATTGTATTACATCATAGTGATAGGATTTACAACACATAGGGAAATCAGTCATACAATGCTGGGAATCATGACCCAGCCAAATTCATACACACATTTTATGGGGGACATACTTCAATCCATGACAGGTATATACCAAGGAGTGGAATTACTGGATCTTATGGTAATTCTATGTTTAACTTTTTGAGGAACCGCCAAACTGTTTTCCACAGTCGCAACACCATTTTACATTCTCGCCAGCAATGGGTAAGGGTTCCAATTTCTCCACATCATCACCAACACCTGTTGTTTTTGTTTTTTAAATCGTAGCCATCTCAGTGGGTGCAAGTGGTATATCACTGTGGTTTAATTTTAATAATCTGTCTTTTGTTGCTTGTGCTTTCAGTGTCATATCTAAGAATCCATTGGTAAAAACTTGGTCCTGAAGCATTACTCGTATCTTTCTTCTAAGAGTTTTATGGTTTTAGTGCTTACATTTAGGTCTATGATCCATTTTGAGATAGTTTTCTTATATAGTGTGAGGTATAGACCCAGGTTCTTTCTTTCCTTTGTGAAAATCTAGTTGGCCCAGCACCATTTATCATTTATTTCAGCAAGTCTCAGTTGTATTCCATTGATCTATGTATCTATCATTATAGCAGTACCAGATTGTTTTGATTACTGAGACTTTGTGGCACAAAGGTTAAACACTCAGCCGCTAACCGAAAGGTTGGCTGTTCAAACCCACCCAGCAGCTCTGTGGGAGAAAGACCAGATGATATGCTCCCATAAAGATTACACCCTAGAAAACCCTATGGGGCAGGTCTACACTATCACGTGGGGTTGCTATGAGTCTAAATTGACTCAACGTCACCTAACAACAATAATAAAGCTTTATATTATGTTTTGAGATTAGGAACTATGAGGCCTCCTATTTTGTTTTTCTTTTTCAAGTTTGCTGTGGCTATTTTGGTACCCCTTGTCATTCCATAGGAGCCCTGGTGGTTCAGTGGTTAAGGCTGCCAACTGAATGGTTGGTGATTTGAATGCACTAGCTGCTCCATGGGAGAAAGATGTGGCAGTGTGTGTCTGTAGAGATTTACAGCCTTGGAAATCCTTTGGGGCAGTTCTACTCTGTTCTGTAGGGTCACTCTGAGTTGGAATTGACTCGATGACTACAGATGTCATTCTGTATAAGAATGGCTTTTCCATTCCTGCAAAGAAGGCTGTTGGAATTTTGGTGGGTATTGCAATGAATCTATAAATTGCTTTAGTTAGTATTAACATCTTAACAATATTGTCTTAATATTATATATATTAATATTAGAATATATTATAGTATATTAAGTCTTAATATAGTAAATATTAGCAATATTATGAGCACAGGATGTCCTACCATTTATTTAGATCTTCTTTGATTTCTTTCAGTAATGTTTTATGGTTTTCAGTATACTAGGTGTGATGGTTAAGATTGTGTGTCAACTTGGCTGGGCCGTTATTCTCAGTGTTTTAATGTAATCACTCCCATGACTGAATATACTGTGAGTAGCCAATCAGATGAAAGGGATTCTCCTTGGGGGTGTGGCCTGCACCTGTATATAGGCAGACATTCTGGCTTTTTGCGCTCTCTGGATCCTGCGGCTGCTTCCTGTCATCTCATCTCTGCTTCTTGGGACTTGAGCTGTCAGCGTATCTGCCGAACCTGGGATTTGTTGATCTGCACAGCCTGTGAGCTGGAGCCCTGCTCTCTGACCTGCCCGTCTTGGGCTTGCCAGCTTCAGCAGCTGTGTGACTTGGGAGAGGCCTCTACCCTGATCCACGGACTTGGAACATTCTAGCCTCTACAATCAAGTGAGCTGTTTCCTTGATATAATCTCTCTCTATATATATGTTTATACACTTTACTGGTTTTGCTCCTCTAGAGAACCCAGCCTAAGACATTTGGTACCAGGAGTGGTTCTAGAGAAACAAAATTGTAAGGATGAGTTTTCTAAATTGGTTCTTAAGTCTAGTTAGTCATAAAGACATTGATGACTCTGCTTCCAGCAGTAAAGAGGTCACTGCTAGTCCATGGAGCGAGGTGGCGATACA
>NW_004444016.1:777975-779150 GCF_000243295.1 Trichechus manatus latirostris | reverse complement strand
AAGTTAGGAAAGGATCTAATAGTTTATTTGGTTGGGTTGCTGAAGCATGGATTATGAGGTGACCGACACTAAATCAAGTTGAAGTACCAGACCTGCCTGGTATACTGTAGAAGAAGGTATCCAAAGCCTTAAGGAAATTGGCGTGCTAGAGTAGATATATCAATTTAGACCCACAGACCCACACATGGAGTGTCCAGAGGACACACCTTTTACCACAACTGTGAGGAACAAATTTGTGAAGGGAGATCCAGCATCCTTGAAGACTGCTGGGATTGCTATTTTATGTAAGTCAGATTTGACAGTGGGAACTGTCCTAACTGAATTAAGACACCTAACTACAATGGGGCTGATTGGACCCTGTGGTAGTAGGGGGCAAGTGGCTGCACTCAATTGACAAAGACAAGGTGGGCGTGGTTACAGTAATGGACAGAGGAGTCAAAGCAGTAATCAGAATAGCCTAACTCGTATGGACATATGGCGTTGGCTACTTAGTCATGGTGTCCCTAGGAGTGAAATAGATAGGAAATCTACTAAATATTTACTTGTACTTGATCTATACAAACGGATGAATTCTAGGGCAGGTGAACAGCAGTCTAACTCGAATCACCAGAATAGAGAGTCATAGTCCCTCAATCAATTCCAAGATTTGAGTGAGTTTAAAGACCCACAACCCCTTGAATGAAGGGGAGGCCGGGTCCCCTTGAGGAAGGACTCCAATACACTGCCAAAAATTTTTACTGTTAATCTTTCTCCCAGCCTTGCCCAAAGGGATCTACGGCCTTTTACAGGAGTGTTCACTGGGGAAAAGGACATAATCAGACTTTTTGGGGATTACTGGATACTGGCTCTGAGCTGACACTAATTCCAGGAGACCCAAAATGTCACTGTGGCCCACCAGTCTGAGTGGGGATGTATGAAGGTCAGGTTATTGATGGAGTCTTGGCTCATATCGGTCTCACAGTAGGTCCAGTGGGTCCCAAACCCATCCTGTCATGATTTCCCCCATTCCAGAATGCATAATTGGAATAGATATACTCAGCAACTGGCAGAACCCCCACATTGGATCCCTGACAAATAGAGTAAGGGCTATTATGGTAGGAAAAGCCAAGTGGAAGCCATTAGAACTGCCCCTTCCTAGGAAAACAGCAAACAAAAAGCAATACCGCATTCCTGGA
>NW_004444016.1:760874-776552 GCF_000243295.1 Trichechus manatus latirostris | reverse complement strand
GGCAGCACTACAGCCCCTTTCTGGGACCTCCCTGAAGGACAGTGGTGAAGGGAAATCCTCTCAATGGGCAGAACTTCGAGCAGTGCACCTGGTTGTTCACTTTGCTTGGAAGGAGAAATGGCCAGATGTGGGATTATATACTGATTCATGGGCTGTGGCCAATGGTTTGGCTGGATGGTCAGGTACTTGGAAGGAACAATTGGAAAATTGGAGACAAGGATTTATGGGGAAGAAGTATGTGGGTAGACCTCTCAGAAATGGGCTAAAAAAGTGAAGATATTTGTTTCTCATGTGAATGCTCACCGAAGGGTGACATCAGCAGAGGATGATTTTAACAATCAAGTGGATAGGATGACGGGTTCTGTGGAACCCAGTCATCTTTCCCCAGCTACTCCCGTCATTGCTCAATGGGCTCAAGAACAAAGTGGCCATGGTGGCAGGGATGGAGGTTATGCATGGGCCCAGCAGCGTGGACTTCCACTCTCCAAGGCTGAAATGGCCACAGCCTCTGCTGAGTGCCTAATCTGCCAGCAGCAGAGACCGACACTGAATCCCCGATATGGCACCAACCCTCGAGGTGATCAGCCAGCAACCTGGTGGCAAGTTGATTACATTAGACCACTTCCATCATGGAAGGGGCAGCGTTTTGTCCTTACTGGAATAGACACTTACTCTGGATATGGATTTGCCTTCCCTGCATGCAATGCTTCTGCCAAAACTACCATCCACAGAATGCCTTATCCACCGTCATGGTATCCCACACAGCATTGCCTCAGATCAAGGGACTCACTTCACAGCCAATGAAGTGCGTTAGTGGGCCTATGCTCATGGAATTCATTGGTCTTACCATGTTCCCCATCATCCTGAAGCAGCTGACTTGATAGAACAATGGAATGGCCTTCTGAAGACACAATTACAGTGCCAGCTAGGTGGCAATGCCTTTCAGGGTTGGGGAAGTGTTCTCCAGGAGGCTGTATATGCTTTAAACCAGTGTCCAATATATGGTGCTGTTTCTCCCATAGCCAGGATTCATGGGTCCAGGAATCAAGGGGTGGAAATGGGAGTGGCACCACTCACTATTACCCCTAGTGACCCACTGGCAAGATTTTTGCTTCTTGTCCCCTTGACCTTATGCTCTGCAGGCCTAGAAGTCTTAGTTCCACCTGGAGACACATCACTGATTCCATTGACCTGGAAGTTAAGAATGCCACCTGGCCACTTTGGGCTCCTTATGCCTCTGGATCCACAGGCAAAGAAGGGAGTTACTATACTGGCTGGTGTGATTCATCCTGATTACCAAGAGGAAATTGAACTGATATTACATAATGGAGGTAAAGAAGAGTATGTCTGGAATGCAGGAGATTCCTTGGGGCGTCTCTTAGTACTACCGTGCCCTGTGATTAAAGTCAATGGAAAACTACAGCAACCTAATTCTGACATGACTACTAATGACACAGATCCTTCAGGAATGAAAGTTTGGGTCACCCCACCAGGCAAAGAACCACAACCAGCCAAGGTGCTTGCTGAGGGCAAAGGGAATACAGAATGGGTAGTGGAAGAAGGTAGTTCTAAATACCAGTGACGGCCACATGACCAGCTGAAGAAACGGGGACTGTTCTTGTTATCAGTATTTCTACTTTGTATGTGTGCATGAAATATTTTTGTTTCCTTATCAAATATAAGCTGTAAACGGGGCTAGTGCATTTTCAATTGTAGGCGTGTTAGTTGTATCATGTTAGGCGCAAGTATGACTTTCTAATTGTCTTTATTCAGAGACTACATATGGTTTAAGAAGATTTGTACATGTGCCAAGTTAACAAGGGGTGGACTGTGATGGTTAAGATTGTGTGTCAACTTGGCTGGGCCATGATTCTCAGTGTTTTAATGTAATCACTCCCATGATTGAATATACTGTGAGTCCCATGATTGAATATACTGTGAGTAGCCAATCAGATGAAAGGGAGTCTCCTTGGGGGTGTGGCCTGCATCTGTATGTAAGCAGACGTTCTGGCTTTTTCTCTCTCTGGATCCTGTGGCTGCTTCCTGTCGTCTCATCTCTGCTTCTTGGGACTTGAGCTGTCAGCGTATCTGCCGAACCTGGGATTTGTTGATCTGCACAGCCTGTGAGCTGGAGCCCTGCTCTCTGACCTGCCCGTCTTGGGCTTGCCAGCTTCTGCAGCTGTGTGACTTGGGAGAGGCCTCTACCCTGATCCACGGACTTGGAACGTTCTAGCCTCTACAATCACGTGAGCTGTTTCCTTGATATAATCTCTCTCTATATATATATTTATACTCTTTACTGGTTTTGCTTCTCTAGAGAACCCAGCCTAAGACACTAGGCTTTTGCTTCCTTGGTTAAATTTATTCCTAGGTATTTTATTCATTTAGATGCTATTTATTTATTTATTTAAATCTACTTTACAAGAAGGTTTACAGAAAAAAAACTAGCTTCTCATTAAACAATTAGTACACATATTGTTTTGTGACATTGGTTACCAACCCCATGACATGTCAACACTCCTTTCTCAACCTTGCGTTCCTGATCACCAGCTTTCCTGTCGCCTTCTGCCTTCTAGTCCTTGCCCCTGGGCTGGTTTGCCCCTTTAGTCTTGTTTTGTTTTACGGACCTGCCTAATCTTTGGCTGAAGGATGAACCTGAGGAATGACTTCATTACTGAGTTAAAAGGGTGTCCAGGGGCCATACTCTCAGACTTTCTGCAGTCTCTGTCAGGCCAGTAAGTCTGGTCTTTTTTTGTGGGTTAGAATTTTGTTCTACATTTTTCTCCAGCTCTGTCTGGGACCCTCTATTGTGATCCCTGCCAGAGCAGTCAGTGGTGGTAGCCGGGCACCATCTAGTTGTGCTGGACTCAGTCTGGTGGAGGCTGTGGTTGTTGTGGTCCATTATTCCTTTGCACTAATCTTTCCCTCGTGTCTCTGGTTTTCTTCATTCTCCCTTCCTCCCGACGCGGTAAGACCAGTGAAGTATTTTAGATGGCCAATCACAAGCTTTTAAGATCCCAGATGCTACTCACCAAAGTAGAATGTAGAACATTTTCTTTATAAACTATGTTATGTCAATTGAGCTAGATGTCCCTCGAGACCATGGTTCCCACAGCCCTCAGCGCAGTAATTCAGTCCCTCAGGGAGTTTGGATGTGTCTATGGAGCTTCCATGACCTTGCCTTGGAGAAGGTGTGCTGGCTTCCCCAGTATTGTGTACTGTCTTACCCTTCACCAATAGATGCTACTTCAAATAAATTGTTTCCTTAATTTCCTTTTCAGATTGCTCATCGTAATTAGATTGCTCATTGCTGATGTATAAAACCCCGGCTGATTTATGTGTGTTGACCTTGTACCCTGCCACTTTGCCGAATTCATTTATTAGCTCTATTAACTTCCTTGTGGACTCTTTGGGGTCTTCTATATGTAGGATCGTGTCATCTGTGAAAAGGGATAGTTTTACTTCTTCCTTCCTGTTTTGGATATCTTTTATTTCTTTTTCTTGCGTAATTATTCTGGGTAGGACTTCCAGTACAATGTTAAATAACAGTGCTTAGAGAGGCCATTCTTGTCTTTTTCCTGATCTTGAAGGGAAAGCTCTCAGTTTTTCTCTATTGAGTATATTAGCTGTGGGTTTTTGATAAATGCTCTTTTCAGGTTGAGGATTTCCCCTCTATTTCTAGCTTGTTGAGTATATTTATCATTAAAGGGTGTTGAATATTATCAGATGTCTTTTGTGCATTAATTGAGGTGATCATAAGTTGTTCTTTTCCTTTTGTTCTATTAATATGGTACATTATATTGATTAATTTTCTAATGTTGAACCACCTTAACATTCCTGGAATAAATTCCACTTGATCATGTTGTATAATCCTTTTGATGTTCTTTTAAATTTGGTTGTTAGTATTTTGTTAAGAGTTTTTGCATTCATTTTTATTCATAGTATTTTCTGATTTCTCTTTTAAGTTCTTCCTTGACCCATTGTTGTTTAATAGTGTGTTGTTTAATTTCCATATATTTATGTATTTTCCAGTTTTCTTTCTGTTATTAATTTCTAATTTCACACTGTTGTCATCAGAGAAAATACTCTTTATGAGTTCAGTCTTTTAAAATGTATTAAGACTTGCTTTGTAACCTAACATGTGATCTATCCTGGAGAATGATCCATGTGCACTGGAAGAGAATGTATATTGTGTGTTGTTGGGCAGAGTGTTTTATATATGTCTGTTAGGTCTAGTTGGTTTATGGTGTCGTTCAGGTTCTCTATTGTCTTATTTATCTTTCTAGATGTTCTATTTTTGAAAGTGGTGTATGGAAATGTCCAACTGTTTTAGAATTTTCTGTTTCTCCCTCCAAAATTTTACAATGTATCTTGCTTTATATATTTAGGGACTCTGATGTTAGGTGCAGATATATTTGTAATTGCTGTATCTTCCTGATGAATTGACTGTTTTATCATTATATAATGTCCTTTGTCTCATGTCAGATTTTGACTTAAAATCTATTTTGTCTGGTACTAATATCATCACCCCAGCTTTTGTTTTTTTTTTTTTTTTGGGTCCAATTAGTGCCGGTAATGTCTGGGTGAGATGGTATCTCATTGTTTTTTTTTTTTTTTTTTTTTTTTTTTTTGGGTCATTATTTGCATGGAGTATGTTTTTTCATCTTTTCATTTTCAACCTCTTTGTGTCCTTGGGCCTAATATGTGTCTCTTGTAGACAGCATATGTTGGATCATGGTTTTTATCCATTATGCAACCCTCAGCCCTTTGATTGAAGCATTTAGTCCATTTACATTCACTGTAATCATTGATAAGGAATGACTTACTTCTGCCATCTTATTTGTTTTGCATGTGTGTGTGTGTGTGTGTCTTATGACTTCTTTGTCCCTTATCTCCTGTAATACTCCAAACTTTTCTGTTTTTTGTTTTGTTTTGTTTTTAGTGAGCCATTTTGATTCCCTTCTCCATTCCTTCTGTGTCTGTTTTTTAGACATTTTCTTTGTGGTTACCATGACTATTACATTCACATATTGCATTTATAACAACCTGCATTAAATTGATACCAACTTAACTTCAATAACATAAAAGCTCTGTACCTATGCTATTCATCCCCACCTCATTTATGTTGTTATCACCAATTAAATCTTTATACATCATGTGCCCTGTAACATAAATTTATACTTTTTTTAATGCATCTATTGTTATAAAGCATGAAGTACACAAAAACTAGAATTATGAAACAAGAATACCTTAAAATTTGCCCTTATACTTGCCCGTGCAATTCTCTTTCATGGAGATCTTTCTTTCTGTGTATGACTTCAAGTTACTTTCTAGTATCCTTTCTTTCCCATCTGGAGGACTCCCATTAGCATTTCTTGTAGGGCTGGTTTAGTGAATATGAACTCTGTCAGTTTATGTTCATCTGGGAATGTCTTAATTTCACCTTCATTCTTTAAGGATAGTTTCATTGGATATAGTATTCTTGGTTGACAGGTCTTTTCTTTCAACACTTTAAATATGTTATTCCATTGCCTTCTGGCCTCCAAAGTTTCTGAGAAGAAATTGGCAGTTAGTCCTACTGGGATTCTTGGTAGGTAACTGTTGCTTCCTTGCTGCTTTCAGGTTTCTTTATCTTTAATTTTTGAGAGCTTGATTATAATGTTGTTGTTAGGTGTCATTGAGTCAGTTCCAACTCGTAGCCATCTTGTCTACAACAGAATGAAACACTACCCAGTCCTGTGCCATCCTCACAATCATTGCTATGTTTGAGCTCATTGTTGTAGCCACTGTGTCAATCCATCTCATTGAGAGTCTTCCTCTTTTTTGCTGACCCTCTACTTTACCAAGCATGATGTTTTTCTCCAGAGACTGGTCCCTCCTGATAACATGTCCAAAGTTAAGTGAGATGAGGTCTAGCCATCCTTAATTATAATAATGTGTCTAACTATAATGTGCCTTATTGTGGATCTCTTTGGTTTTATTCTACTTGGAGTTCATTGAACTTCTTGGATATGTAGGGTTTTGTTCTTCATCAGATTTGGAAAGTTTCTTGCCATTATTTCTTCAAATATTCTTTCTATCCCTTTCTTTCTCATCTCCTTTTGGGATCCTCATGATGTGTATGTTGGTTCACTTGACGTTGTCTCATAATTACATTCAACTCTTCTCAGCGGTCTTGAACTTTGTCCATTGTTTTTCTGCCTTCATAATTTCAATTACCTTATTTGCTGGTTCACTGAATCTTTCTTTTGCCACCTCAAATCTGTTGTTCCTTCCAATGAGTTTCTTATATTAGTAGTCTCTTTCAGTTCCAGTATTTCTGTTTAGTTTCTTTTTATAGTGTCTGTCTCTTTATTTAAATTTTTGTTTTGTTCCTACATCATTTTCCTGACTTTCTTTATTTCTTTGTCTGTGTTTTCCTTTAGTTCTTTGAGCTCATTTAATACTGCTGTATTGTATCCTTCCAATCTGTTCATTATCTGGACTTCCAGAGACACAGTTTCTCCCCTTTCATCTTGTTTATTTGAATGAGCCATTTACATTTTTATTTGTGTGCCTTGTCATTTTTTGTTGAACTCAAGACATTAGAAGTTTATAAGATGTTAGCTTTCTCAATTCTCTCCAGTATTTGGTATTTTAAACAACACTACTTTTCTTAAGAAACTCTTATGCAGACAGAGCCTTCAGACTTTGCTTACCACTTCCTCTCCCTCTCTGTGATAGCACTAATTCTAAAAGTTGGGACAAGATTTCCATCTTTTAGCATCTTCCAAACAGAACAGAAAACATGCACTAATCAGTCTGTCTACCAAGGGGCACAGCCTTTGGTTATCACTGTCTCCCCTGCTCCGTGTGAGCTGCCTTTCCATGTTTTAGTGGCTCCCAAACCAGTTGACCCACCAGAGGGGCTCGGTGTGGCCCTCCGTTCTGTTGACAGTTCCTTTCCCCACTCTATGAGGGCCCAGTTATCTCATAGCCACATTTCAGGTCTCTTTCCCATGTTCAGGCAAGCTGTGGGTCCACTGGGAATGTAATAGCCATCTTTGCACCACACCAGAATGGGGAGGGGTGGGTATACCCTGAATAGACCCCCAGAGAAATCTGTTCTATTAATTTTGGAACCAGAGCTTGAGGCCTTTCCCCGTGCACAGGTAAGACATGTGTTGCCAGGAAAGTGGGCTTCACTGCAAGCACCACAGCCATAGTCTGCTGTAATCAACAGTTTGCAGTGCTGGAAGGTGGGAGAGACTATAGACGAAATGTTTTTCCTACTGTGTAAGACTTGTCGTTGACTTGGGTACATCTGCAGGTCCTCAGTGCTGTCCTCTGCACTCCAATTCAGAATCCTTCAAGGCCAAGCACAGGTCTCTTGTTGTATTTTTTTGTTGTATATGTGGGGAAGGTTGGGAACCTAGACCTGCTCATGCCACCATCCTCCCAAAATTCCTAACAAAGTATATTTTTAAAAAATGGTTTGCAGACATTGGACAACAGGTAATGAAGAATAATGATCTCTGAAAGGGGAAACAAACAAAGTGAAACCTGTGATTTCCCCAGCTTACTGGGAGAGAGGTTCCAGGCCACAGCACATGGAAAAGCCTCTCTGTCTCCTTGGATTTAGGAGATGGAGTTTGGAGTTTGAAGAGGTCATGTGGCTAGAGTTCACAAAGCAGAATATCCAAAAGGAGAGAACACCACAGAAAGAGAGCTTTGGAGATCTACAGAGGGTCTTCTTGTCTTTAGTTGACTACTGAGCAGTGCATGCATGTAAGGGTACAATCTGAGACCAGAGAGCAAACACCTGAAAAGGAGCAAGCAGAACAGTCCTTGGAGCTCATAAAGAGCTGGGAAGAGTTTGTGTTCCCATCAACCAAAATGAGAAAAACCTCATAATACATGTGGCAGTTGGTAGAGTTCTCAAAAGGATCTTTCTGTGGCAGTGGAGGAAAATTAGCCCTAGCATAAAGGCTGCTCTGGTCCTGCATAACAAAGCTTAAAAGCAAGCTTCAGAAGGATCAGAATGTTGGCAAGTAACTTAGCTGTATCACAAAACTGCATCAAAGCTCACAAATATTTAAAATACTACAAGAGTATCCAACAACCAACAAAGTAAAACTCACAATGTCTGGCATACAATTAAAAATTACCAAGCATACAAAGAAGCAAAACACTAAAATCTATAATGAGGAGAAACAGCAATCAATTGAAACCAGGGCTTCGAACCAGTTCTTCCCAGTTCAGTAATGGCCAAGGAAGCAAAACTGGAACAGACCTGAATTTTCAAAACTTGAGTGAACCAGAATGATAACTGGAACAAGAAAAGTTGTGGGTTGAATCCCTCCTGGAAACTTAATCTTCCTCTAAGAAAACATAGTGTACACATTGCATAGCAACCAAATCTCTTGCCCATCGGATTTTGAGCAGAGTCAGAAACAGCAGTGCCCTGCTCAGAGATGGCAGCCTACCATGCCCTTTTGTTTGTGTGTTGCTCTCCACTGTCCTGCCAGTAATCCAATCTCATGCTTCAGGCTCCTGAAAGGACTTACTACACCTCTTCTGAGTCTCCCATTTCAGGGCTTTAACCCATAATTTTTCCCATTCCAGTCATCATTCTAGATTACCCAAATTGTAAATATTTGGGTTTGTTCTGGTTTCACTGTGTCGGCCATGACTGAACCAGTCTGAACTGGTTTGAACCCCTAATTGAAACTGACCCAGAAATGAAGCAGACAATAGAATTGGTACACAGGGATATTAAAACAGTTTTTATAACTATGTGTCATATTTTCAAGAAGGAAGACAAAATTGAATTGTTCTGAGATGAAGCATTCATTGGATGGGATTAAAAGCAGATTAGACACTGTAGAAAAGATTAGTGAACTGGAAGATACTGCTTCAGGAGCAAGAAAGTATTGCTCTTTAGATATAACATTACTAAATATCCTAAAGGAAATTCAGAGGGAAAAAAAGGCTGAAAAAAAAAAATGAACAGAGTATCAGTGAGCTGTGGATAATTTCAAGTGGCCAATAAAGTATGTAGTTGGAGTTCCCAAAGCACAGGAGAGAGAGGAGGCAGAAAAAAATATTTGAAGAAATAATGGTTAAAAAAAACTTTACAAATCTGATAAAAATTTAGAATTAAAGGAGTAAAAAAGGCTATTTCATGTAATTATCCATATGACATTGAGTTTCCTTCAGAACATCCCTGGCAAGTTGTCCAGCTTATACTTTTATAACTCCAGTGATGAGAAATGCTACCTCCCAAAACAGCGACGTTGATTCTCAGGATACTTTTCTTATTTAAAAAAAGAAATTTTTTTAAATTGTGTTTTCGGTGAAGGTTAACACAGCAGTTTAGGTTCTCATTCAACAATTTCAACACAAGTTGTTCAGTGACATTGGTTACATTCTTTGCAATGTGTGAACATGGTTATTATTTCTGTTCTTAGTGTTCCATTTCCATTAATCTCCCTCTTAGAAAACACGGGCAGCATATGCATTGCATAGCAACCAAATCTCTTGCCAACTAGATTTTGAGCAGAGTCAGAAACAGCAGTGTCCCCTTACATTCTGATTTTTGTTTTAAAGTAATTATTAACTGTTTGGTCTCATATAGGTGATTTTTTAAAGGAATGCAGTACTTACAGGTGATATTCATTATTTTTTGAGCCAATTTATTATTTAGCTACAAGGTGATCTTAGGTGTTAGTTTTGGTTCAGGGTTTGAAGAGTATCTCAGGGCAAAAGTGTTGGGGATTCCTCTAGTTTCAGCTATTCTAGTTGGTCTGTTTTTGTTTTTGTTTTTTGTTTTGTTTTGTTTTGTTTTGTTTGTTTGTGTTTTTAGGAATTGGAGATTCTGTTCCAAATTTTTCTCTCATTCTATCAGGGTCCATCTGTTGTAGCCCTGATTAGAATGTTGGTAGTGGTAGCTCAGCATACCTTTCTTATTTTCAGCTGAAAATCTACCCTTGCTCCATCCATAGTTTTATCCACTGCTTCCAGTTCTTGTGCTTGGAATCCTACAGGAGAGTCTGAATTCATTTATGAGTTACAGTCCTACAGATATTTGAAGGTGACTTTCATGCTCCACAGGGTCTTCTCCATGGCAAACATCTGTAATTCCTTTAACTATTTCTCGTGGAATGTGATTTTTGTGTCTCCACCATCTTCAGTTCACACAAACATTAAGGCATTGTTCTTCTAAGCAGCACCATTTAAGGAAGAACTATTTTCATTCTACCTCATTCTACCTGATAGACTTCAAGTGAAGAATTAAATTTTTGGTGGCTACACAACACTAAATCAGTTGAGCTGATTGCCAGTGTGCCACTTGTCATCCATGACCTCCCCATCCATCACTCTTGAGGTTGTCTTCTTAAGTTCAAGTGCAGAATCTGACATTTTTGGTTCTTAGTTGTGTCCGTCATAGTATATCTTATCCTTTCAGGTTTCTAGCATCTGTACATGTGATGTATGCTTTTATATCTCCATTTCCTCCTCTTTCATCTAAAACTCTGCAACCGTCCTAGAGGTCTCTCTCTACCCCAAGCTCTACCACCGTTCTGTGTGAACTCAGCAACCACATGAATGAGCCTTTCACTCCAATGCCCTAATCCTTATCCCCAGTAAATTTCTTGGCCCTACCTCAGGCATTGTCCCATGGTCATACTTTGGGCTTTGTCATCACATATAACTCTTCTACCTCCAGTCCTTCAACTGGCTACAATTCTAATCCTTCCAGCATGCTTTTTCAACTATGTCTTCTTGAGAGTATTCAAACAGTTGGTCACCTCGGATCTTGTACACTTTCTCAACCCATCACCACATTCCTGCCTTTATTTCTTTCCTTATCCAGCTTAGATGCTATAGCTCATCATTTTAGTAACTCTTTTGCCAGTAACCTAAATTCTGCCTAAATGTGGCAGAACCCTACCCTGGATGAAGCTAGTTGCACGTTTTGCCAATAGCTGATCCCTTTTGGAAAAGCCACACAAAAGGGCATATTGACTCCACTAGAAACTTTTGACCACCAACCACAACCCTCAGTTCTGCCTATTCTGCATTTCTCTAGTCATCTTGCTGTCCATCACTGCAATCTGTATTAAACCTTCTCCACTCTCCTCAAAGCACTGTCCCCTCTCTGTGACCGTCCCCAGTCACTTTCAACAAATGTCCTTCCCTCTTCCTTTACAGAAGAATAACCATTTTTATGAAAATAACGTGCCTTCTACATTTGTTTGCCAACTGCACCTTCTTCCCACAAGGTGTTTTCGTAAGTGCCACTATGTCAAATTTTTTTTTTTTAACATGTTGCCGGTAAAAAAAAAAAAGCATAGTGTGCTTACAAAAATACCTCAGAGGGAGAGGGTGCAGTTGGCAAACAAACATAGAAGGTGCGCATTATTTGCCTAAAAATATGGTAGCACTCACCACATAGGAACTCCTTCAACTTCCTTCCACCACATACCAGCTACCTATATCTGCACCAGTCCTATCTTTCTTCCCTGATTTCAAGAGGTATCCCTTCACTGATCTGAGATCCATCCCACCAACTGCCATTCCATCCTGCCTTCTCAGGAATATCCTAATATTGATTCTACTATTTTTCACTGTATATTCAACCTCTGTCTTTCAATTAGGTCCTCCCCATTCATTTTGCTAATAGAGTTTGTTATATTAATCTTCCTTCCCCCACCATTTCTGGTTCTCTTCATTTGTTCCGATGGATTTCCTTACTCCAAGATACCTTTGCTCCCAACCATCTCCTTTGTGCTGTTATTTTCAAATATATTACATTTCTGTATTTTATAGGTGCAACAATAAATTATATACATATTGTTCTATACAATTGCTTTTTTCTTAAACAATATATATTTCTGGTCTATATCTCTACCTTAAGGAGCCCTGGTGGTGCAGTGGTTAAGTGCTTGGCTGATAACCAAAAGGTTGGCAGTTCGAACCCACCAGCTGCTCCATGGGAGAAAGATGTGGCAATCTGCGTCTGTAAAGATTACAGCCTTGGAAACTCTATGGGGCATTTCTATTCTGTCCTGTAGGGTCACTGTGAGTCAGAATCAACTTGATGGCACACAACAACAGTGACATATCTATTTTATGCAGTACTACACTGTTTTTGATTATTGTAGCTTTGTAGTAAGTTTTGAACTCATGAAGTGTTAGTCCTCCAACTTTGTTTTTTCAATATATTTTGGTTATTTGGGGTCCCTTGCATATCCATGTAAGTTTTAGGATCAGCTTATTCATGTCTGAAAAAAAAAAAAAGCAGTTAGAATTTTGGTAGGGATTGCACTGAACCTATCGATCAATATGAGAGGTATGGCTATCTTAACAATATCAACTCCTCCAATTCCAAGAACACAGGATGTCTTTCCACTTATTTAGGTCTTCTTTAATTTCTTTCAACAATGTTGTGTAGTTTTCAATGTAAAGTCTTACACTTCTTTGTGTACTGTATTTTTATACAAATAAAACACACCTTCTACATTTGTCTGCCAACCGCTCCCTTCCCCCATGAGGTATTTTCATAAGCACGCTATGCTAATTTTTTTACAGTAACATGCAAAAAAAATTGGCATAGCAGCGCTTGTGAAAATATTCCATGAGGGGAGATAGCAGTTGACAAACAAACATAGAAGGCACGTGTTACTTGCATAAAAATACAGTAAATCTATTCCTAGGTATTTTATTTTATTTGATGCCATTGTAAATTGAATCATTTTATTTTCTTTTTCATATTGTTTATGTATAGTGTATAGAAAAAAAAAATTTTTGGTATTCTAAACATATTTCTTTTTTCTAAATTTTTTTATTTCATTGTGGAGAATATACACAGCAAAACACCAATTCAACAGTTTTCTACATGTACCATTTAGTGACATTGATTACATTCTTCGAGTTGTGCAACCATTCTCACCCTTTTTTTCTGAGTTGTTCCTCCCTCATTAACATGAATTCACTGCCCTCTAAGGTTCCTATCTAATCTTTTGAGTTACTCTTGTCAATTTGATCCCATATATAAGTGTACAATTTATTGACAGCACTTAGAGTAGTCAGCTGTGCAACCATACCCTTAATCAATGAGATTTTTCTATCACCATTAACCTCCCTTTACCCTCCTCCCTCCTGCCCCTGGTAACTACTAATGAATTTTGGTCTCTGTACATTTGTCTTTTCTTGTCTTTTTGTGTGAGGTCATACAGTATTTGTCCTTTTGTGATTGGCTTACTTCATTCAGCATAATGTCTTCAAGCTCCATCCATACTGTAGCGTGTGCCAAGACTTCATTTCTCCTAGTGGCTGAGTAGTATTCCACACAATTGATTTTTGTATGCACCCACTCCTCATTTATCGACATGGTTAGGTTCCAGAGACCGGATCGTTATGCAAAAGTTGGTGCTATGTGAAATACTCGTGATTTCCTCCCCCGGCCTCCCCACCTCCTTGGCCTCAGCCCTCCCAGCTGGGCGGCAGCAACCCCTCCGTACCTGAGGCGTCACGGGCTCGCCCTCACTCTGCTTGCCAGAATTTGAATCCATGCTGCAGGCTGCTGGCTGGGAGTCCTCAGGCACTTGGCATCCCAGCTTGGGTTATTCCAAGGTGCACTCAGCGTGGGAAGCGGGGTGGCACGGGCTGGGCAGTGCACAGCAGCCTTGGCCAGGAGGCGGCTCCACAGAAGTGAGCGCCGCCCCCAGCGAGCCCTCTGCTCCCAGCGCCCACTGACTGGTGCCTGCATGCCAGATGACCGTGGGGTGGAGGGTAGGGTGCGTCAGGAGAGAGCCAGGAGAAGGGAGAGGAGGTATCAGCCCGGAGTCGCCAGAGCGTTGGTGCCCCGCAGGTTCCTGGCTGGGGTTAAATACCCCCCGGCGGCACCACTCCTCCTCCATGTGCCCTGGAGGAGCTGTGCACAGCAAGGTTGTGTGGGTCGGCGGGGTCGGGGGTCGTTAATGCAGAAAATAGTTGGACAGTAAATTTTTTACTGTTGTAGTAAATGCAAAATGTCAGATGACAAGACAGTAAGTGAGAAGTAAGTGTGTTGGTCTTATACACGGCAACTTTACTGAATTCATTTATTAGCCCTAATATTTTATTTGGTGGATTCTTAAGGGTTTTCTACTTACAAGATCATGTCATCTGCAAATATGATTACCTTTGCAATCTGGATTCCTTTTAGTTCTTTTTCTTGCCGAGTTGCTCTTGGTAGAACCTTCAGTACGATATTGGATAGAAGTGGCAAGAGTAGACATCCTTGTCTTCTTCCTGATTTTAGGGAGAAAGCTTTCAGTGTTTTGTGATTAAGTATGATATTAACTTTGGCTGTTTTGTTAATGCCCTTTATCAGGAAATTCCCTCTAATCCTAGTTTGTTGAGTATTTTTATTATGAAAAGGTGTTTGATTTTGTTAAATGCTTTTCTATATCTGTTGAGATGATTGTGTGGTTTTTGCCCTTTATTCTACTAATAATATTACCTTGATTGGTTTTTATATGTTGAACCAAATTTGCATTCCTGGGAGAAATCCCACTTGGTCATGGTGTATAATCCTTTTTATATGCTACTGGTATAGGGTTGCTGTGAGTCGGAATCCACTCGATGGCAGTGGGTTTGGTTTTTATTTTTTTGGATTCGGTTCGCTAAAATGTTGTTGAAGATTTTTTGCATCTATATTCATAAGAAATGTTAATCAGTAGTTTTCTTTCCTTGTGATTTCTCTGTCTGATTTTGGTATCAGGTAATGCTAGCCTCATAGAATGAGTTAGGAAGTGTTTAGTCTAACTAAAGATTTGTCATTTTGCTTACCTTTTCAAAACATCACCTTTTTGTTTCTTTGATTTTCTCTATTTTTCTAGTCTCTATTTCATTTATTTTCACTCTATCATTATTATTTCCTTCATTCTGCTTGCTTTGCATTTAGTTTGCTTTTCTTTTTCTAGTTTCTTAAGGTAGAAGGTTAAGTTACTGATTTGACATAATTATTCTTTTTTTTTCCCTACCAAAATATGTATTTATAGGCTGCAGGCAGACCACACCCTAAGGAAATCCCCCTTTCAACTGATTGATTACATTATAGAAGGTCATTATATTACAGTACATTGCACTACACTATATTACATTACATTACATTATGGAACAGTAACTAGTCTAGTATTTAGCCAAACCACTGGGAATCATAGCTCAGCCAAGCTGTCACATAAAATTAACCATCACAGTTGTTAATTCATTAACATTGAACTCATGACCAACAGCACTACAATTTATGCCTCAACTAAACTTCATTATTCTTTTTAAATCTAGAAATTTACATCTATAAATTTCCCTCTCAGTTTGGCTTTTGTTGTAGCCCATAAATTTTGATATGTTGTGGTTTTGTTCATCTTGAAATAATTTAGTTAAACTTAATGTGTTCCCAGAAACCCTGGCTGTGTAGTGGTTAAGAGCTACGGCTGCTAACCAAAAGGTCGGCAGTTTGAATATAGTAGGCACTCCTTGGAAACTGTATGGGGCAGTTCTACTCTGTCCTATAGGGTTGCTATGAGTTGGAATCAATTTGACGGCAACAGGTTTGGTTTTTTTTTTTTTTTTTTGGTTTAATGTGTTCCCTCTGAATAGCTTCAAAATATCTTCTTCAAAGAAATAGCCAGCCTTGGTTCACTTTCAGAT
>NW_004444016.1:747734-760774 GCF_000243295.1 Trichechus manatus latirostris | reverse complement strand
ACAGCTAGATGGTGCCCGGCTACCACCACTGACTGCTCTGACCAGGATCACAACAGAGGGCTCTGGACAGAGCGGGAGAAGGATGTAGAACAAAATTCTAACACACACAAAAAGACCAGATTTACTGACCTAACAGAGACTGGAGAAACCCCAAGAGTATGGCCCCCGGACACCCTTTTAGCTCAGTGGTGTACTCACTCCCGAGGTTCACCGTTCAGCCGGGGATTGGACAGCCCCATAAAAAAAAAAGGGACTAATGAGGCACAGCAGTCCAGGGACAAGGACTAGAAGGCAGAAGGGGACAGGAAAGCTAGTGATAGGGAACCCAAGGTTGAGTAAGGACAGTGTTGACATGTAGTGGGGTTGTTAACCATTGTCATAGAGCGATATGTGTACTAACTGTTTAATGAGACACTATTTTGTTCTGTAAACCTTCATCTAAAGTGAGAATAGCAGCACAACTGGAAGAACATAATCAATGTCACTGAATTGTAATGTAGAAATTTTTGAAATGGTATATCTTTGGCTATGTATATTTTCACCAAAAAAAAAAGATCCTACAAGGCCGAGAAGGGAGCATGTTGACATGTCATGTAGTTGTTAACCAACGTCATAAAACAATATGTGTACTGACTGTTTAATGAGAAACTATTTGTTCTGTAAACCTTCACCTAAAGTACAATTTAAAAAAACTGTATGGCGCACAGTTCTACTCTGACACACATGGAGTCACCATGAGTCGAGAAAAAAAAAAAAAAGCCACAAAATAAAGAGACTTAACCATTTTTCTTGAATAAGTGCTCCTTAGGTTGCTGCAGTTCTTTGGTTAATTTCCACGGTTGGAACACTTTTATTCTGACAACATTTGTCAGTTTGTTTTTCTGTTGTTGCTTTTATGGAGGGACATAACTTCGGAATTCCCTATTCCTCCCATTTTTGCTGACATCTTTATATAATTGCTTTTTAAATCAGTTAAGAGAAGAAATATGCATTTATACTGCCTTTTATAATTATGTAATTATCTTTCCTAGTGTTCTTTGCTATTTCATATAGATTCAAATTACCATATGGGGTTACTTGCTTTCAGCCTCAAGAACTATCTTTCGCATTTCTGGTAAGACATATGAGCTATTAACAGATTGAAGGCTGTAGTCCATTTGTTCAGTGACTTTTCCAAACTGTTTGCAAAAATTGTATATCTTGTTGTGTGTGCTTTTGCTATCTCCGTGGTCCCAGTGTCCTGGCGGAGATTTCCTGAAGCACCTGGATCCAATAATAAAGGAAGAAAAAAAAGGTGTTTTGTCTCTTTAAATTCTTTCCACAGACACTGCCCAGGAAGCCAACTTAAGCCAAAGAGGGTTGAAACAGTGGCCAGCCTCTGTGCCTGTCCTTCAGTGACCATCAGACAATTAAAAATACATAACCCCAATTTTTGTAGAATAAGGTTTTTATTGCCCACCCTGGCACCTTGGGGAGACTACTGTAATCTTAATGTATTACATCCATATTGGATCCACTGTGGAGGTTTTTAGTCACTTCTGCCTCTTCTGTGTCTCTCTCCAAAGTCTTACCACCCTCATTGTAGGCACATCTTCCACCATAATTGGAGAGAATTCAGGGGCTCCATGAGGAGGTAGATGTTTCCTACAGGAATGCTACCCTTCAACTCCGTTTTTAGAAAGACTCACATATGAAGAGGAAAATTCCTATACACAGGAGGAAACCTGCTTCTTTTTCCTCCCAGGCCTCAGTTTATATACTCATAACAAAACTTTAAGAACTATCCTCCACTGGGTCAGCCTAGCCCATATCCCTTTTAACCTACATTCTAACTTAATAAAATTTAATTAGTGAAGTTTTATTATGTATTTGCTTTGTCAAAAAAAATTAACTGTTTCGATTGAATTGACTCATCACGCTTGTCAGATCAATATTTAATTAGTACTCCACTAAAACATGATTTTAGATTACTATTTTCTTTTCCTCCAACAGAGATATAATTTCCCGTGTGAGTCAAGTGATGCCTATATTTGCTCCCTTTCATCTATTTGGTACAATCGGAGTATTTGGAGTGATTTTACTGTCTTTTATATATTTGTTTTGTGTTTCTAGGTTTTTAATTAAATATCTGGGATTTCATTTTTTTTTAAACAAAGAGCTTAGAGCAGTCTGAGCCATTTGTGGGAAAGATGGATTACTTGCAACTGTAGCATCTCAAGTTGGAAAAGACCTGCATTATCTAGCCTCTTTCTAACTTATGTGGCACCTAAATGCCGTCTGTGGCATCCTAGCCGTGTGGATAAGTGATCTCTGCTTCAATACCCTAAAGCAGGTCATACCACCTTTGAATTAAATCTGACCACTAGAAAGTACTTCTCTAGGATGACATTCTGTGCTTTACAGGTATTTGAAGACCCTTCTGCTAAACTCAAGAATCACCTCTTGAAGCTTATTCCCAGTTTCAGTAATGATTGCTCATGACATGATTTCTAGTCCCATTTGTCATCTTGCTTTTTTCCATGGAGTTTCTTCCACTTTGTCAATGTCTCTTTGAAGATGTGGTACCCATGATTGAACACCAGCTGTAGTAGGAATAGTGTGGAAGAGAGCAAGATGACTGTCACTACCTGGCTCTGATTAGTGAAGCCCATTATTATGTTAATATGTTCAACCATGTTATCAGACTGATTTCTGTAGAAATTACTGTCGATATGACCTCTAATTCTTTTTGTAACATAACGCTTTTTTTTTTTTTGTGGTGCAAACATACACAACAGAGTCTTCACCAACTCAATAATTTCCACATCTTAATGTATGTTAAAATAAATAGTCAGAGACCTGATGGATTTCTGATGAAAGCAGCTGTAGTTTTTTTGTTTGTTTGTTTGTTTAACATAAACTTAGAAGCAAAATGTTTTCTGTTATCTCTTACATTATGTGCTGTGCCTGTTTTGAGACAGAGCTATTCTGACCATATTCATAACTATGAAGTGTTAATATAGTATTCTGAATTGATATGATGACATCTAAATGACTGCAATATTGGTTTTGGTTTTCCTCTCCTTAGGGCACCTGTAGTGGAATCTTGAGAGGTACAGGAAAACAAAAGATTGGTGCTCTCTTGAATGCCATTGGTGGTTATGTTTTTGGTTTGCCCGTCAGAGTATCTGATGTTTGCTGCTAAACTTGGGATAATAGGTATGTGTTTTATTTCTAAGTGATGTACCTCAAATCTTGCTTGTCATATTAAACTGATATAAAGCAATTGACTGGAGAGTCACCCCTATGAAATAGGAATCAAAATATGCAAGAATTTGAGTCCTTGCATCTTTAAGTTCTTAGTCTTCTAGCTTAAAAGATGTTTTCAGATTTCCTCCAGACTCAGTAAACTCGATTAAGACATTTGAGGTCCTTCCTTCTTAAAATTTCACAACTTTTGGCACACACTATCCAATTACAGGTTATCTCTCCTTAGGAAACATTAAAGGAGGAGAAAAAAAAAATATGTACAAATAGTTTCATTGCCAAAACAAAATAAAACAAAAACAGTAATCATTTAGCCAACTCACGGTGACCCGATATGTGCCAGACTAGCACTGTGCTCCATAGCGTTTTCAATGGCTGATTTTACGGAAGTAGATTGCCAAAACTTTCTTCATTGCAGCATTGTTAATAATAGCTACCAAATGGAAACAACCTAAGTGTGTAGTACAGGTGCAGCATTTTTAATTTTTATTACAAAATTATATATACATTATGATTCCTATTGAGGGAAAATTACCCTCTCCACAAATATTCCTTCTTTGCCTACTCTGTACTTGTCTCTGGATAAGTAGGAGTATACAATAAGTATGTATATTTTAAAATCAGCAAGAAAACAAGACTAATTCTGGTTCTTTTTTTTTTTAATGATATTTTATTGTGTTTTCAGTGAAAGTTTACACAGCAGTTTAGGTCCTCATTCAACAATTTCTACATAAATTGTTGAGTGACGTTGATTGTAGTCTTCACAGTGGGTGAACATTCTCATTATTTCCGTTCTGGTTGTTCCGTTTCTGCATCTGTTTGTTGAAACATCTCAATTGGTATTCTGCCAATTCCTGGAGGCTTGTTTTTCACGAATGCCTTCAGTGCAGCTTGGACTTCTTCCTTCAGTACCATCGGTTCCTAGTCATATGCTACCTCCTGAAATGGTTGAACGTCAACCAATTCTTTTTGATATAGTGACTCTGTGTATTCCTTCCATCTTGTTTTAATGCTTCCTGCGTCATTTAATATTTTCCCCATAGAATCCTTCAATGTTGCAACTCGAGGCTTTTTTTTCTCTTTATGGCTGAGTAATATTCCATTGTGTGTATATACCACATTTTGTTTATCTATTCATCTGTTGATGGACATTTGGGTTGTTTCTACCTTTTGACAACTGTGAGTAGTGCTGCTATGAACATTTGTGTACAAAGTTTTTTTTGTTTTGTTTTTTAACACCTGTTTTCACTTCTTTTGTGTATGTACCTAAGAGTGGATTTGCTGGGTCATGTGGTATTTCTATGTTTAACTTTGAAAAACTGCCAGACTGTTTTCCACAGTGGCTGCACCATTTCACATATCCACTAGCAGTGCAAGAGGGTTTCAATTACTCCACATCCTTGATTTTTCAGATTTTTTTTTTTAATAGCCATCCTTATGAGTGTGAAGTGGTAACTTACTGTGATTTTGATTTGCATTTCCCTGATGATTAGTGATGTTGAGCATCTTTTCATGTGCCTGTTGACCATTTGTATATCTTCTTTGGAGAAATGTCTTTTCAACTTTTTTGCCCATTGTTAAATTAAGTTCTTTGTCTTTTTGTTGTTGAGTTGTACGAGTTCTTTATATGTTCTCAATACTAGACCCTTATCGGATATATGATGTGCTAATGTATATTCACATTCTGTAGGTTGTTTCTTCACTTTCTTGATAAATTCCTTTAATGCACAAAAGTTTTTAATTTTGATGAAATCAAATTTATCTATTTTTTGTTTCTTGTGCTATTGGTGTCATATCTAAGAATCTATTATCAAAGCTAAGGTAAGATTTACCCCAGTGTTTTTTTACAAGAGTTTTATAGTTTTATCTCTTATTATTTAGGTTATTGATCCACTTTGAGTTAATTTTTGTAGCTGGTGTTAGGTAGGAGTCCAACTTCATTCTTTTGCATGTGGAGATCGAGTTGTCTCAGCACCATTTGTTGAATGATCAAGACCATTGAATGTTCTTAGCACCCTTGTAGAGAATCAATTGGCCATAGGTGTTTGGGTTTATTTCTGAACTCTCAATTCTATTCCATTGGTCTGTAGACCTGTCCTTATACCAGTACCACACCATTTTGATTACTGTAGCTTTGTAGTAAATTTTAAAATCGAGAAGTATGAGTTATCCGACTTTGTTCTTCTTTTCTATTACCGTTTTTTAATTCCATATGAATTTGAGGATTAGCTTTTTCATTTCTGAAAAAAAGAAAAGCCATTGGAGGTGGGTTTAGATTAAATCTGTAGATTACTTTGGGTGGTATTGCAATGTTAACGGAGCTCTGGTGGCTGCGGTGGTTAAGAGCTCGGCTGCTAACCAAAATGTCGGCGGTTGAAATCCACCAGCCGCTGCTTGGAAATCCTATGGGACAGTTCTACTCTGTCCTATATAAGTCAGAATCAACTCAACATCAGCCGGTTAGGTTTTTTTTTTTTTTTTTTTGCCATTTTAACAATATTAAGTCTTCCAATTCGTGAACATAGGATATCTTTCTACTTATTTAATTTCTTTCAAGTAGACCTCATGGCACAGTGGTTAAGTGCTCGGCTGCTAATCAAAAGGTCAGTGGTTTGCACCCACCAACTGCTCCACAGGAGCCTTGGAAACCCTATGAGGCAATTCTACTGTCCTATAGGGTCACGATGTATGAATCAGAATTGACTTGATGGCAACGGAGTTTAATTTCTTTCAGCAATTAATTAGTTTTCAATGTACTGGTCTTTCACTCTTGGTTAAATTTATTCCTAGATATTTTATTCTTTTACATATTATTTGTAAATGGAATTGTTTTCTTAATTTCCTTTTCAGATGTTCATTGCTGTTGTATAGAAACACAACTGATTTTTGTGTGTACATCTTGTACTCTGCACCTTTGCTGAATTCCCTTATTAGAACTAGTAATGTTCTTGTGGATTCTTTGGGAATTTCTATGTATAGGATCATGTCACCTGTGAGTAGATAGTTTTATCTATTCTTGTTAAATTTTGATGCCTTTTATTTCTTTTTCTTGTTTAATTGCTCTTGCTAGAATGTCTACCTATGATTTTAACAATCTTTTAATATTTTTCTTCAGTACTTTTGTTTTTAATTTAAGTAAATAATTTAATTGCTTAAATTTATAGGATGTGAGATAGTACTCATAAAGAGCTTTTGTCAGAAATATGCTAAGGCCTTTATGCACATTATCTCTTTCAAATGTATGACACCTTTATAAGATATAATCTCTCATTAGCTCCATTTTATACACATGAAGAGCCTAAAACCCAAAGAGGTTAGTTTGTTCAAAGTCCGATTGGTAGTAAGTAGTAGGGCAGAATTCGAACCCAAATAGTTTGACTCCAGAGTCTCACTTATAACTAGTATGCATGTTGTCCCTCTCTCTTTGGGTTTCATGACTCCCTTATTCATTCAACAAGCATGTGTTGAGTACCTATTGTATGTCAGGCTGTGTGCTTTGTTAGAATCTTGTGATGTAAATAGGCAAGGTCCCTGTCTTTTGAGAGTTCACACTTTTATTCTCTTAGTTTTCATTCCTCTCTGATGGCCTTTGGCTCTTCTTCAACTTTCTGCCCTTGAAATGTAGACTTTCATCAAGGGTCAGAATATAATCCTTTTATTTTTCTCCTGCTTGCTTTCCCTTGGTAAATCTCAGAGCCTTACTCCTCAGCACCAGTGGCTCCCAGATCTTCATCTCTGGTCCTGACCTCGTGCCTGAGTTCCTACCCTGTATATTTCCAGGTGCTTGTCAGGCATTTGAGGGGCAGTGGGGATTCAGTATTAGAATTCTCACCTTCCATGAGAGAGAACCTGGTTCAATTCTTGGCCAGTGCACCTCATGCACAGCCACCACTTGTCTGTCAATGGAGGTTGCTTGTTGCTATGATGCTGAACAGATTTCAGCAGAGCTTCCAGACTAAGACCGATGAGGTAGAAAGGGCTGGTAATCTACTTCCAAAAGATAACCAATGAATTGGTTCAACAGATCTGATCCCATTGTACATGGGGATGACAGAGGACCAGGCGGCATTCATTCCATTGTGCATATGGTCACCATGAGTTGCGGACCAACTCGATAGCAGCTGACAACAACAGCAGCCAGTCATTTGCAGGATGTCTTGCAAACATTTCTGCCCCCTTTCTGCCGTAGTCAAGCTGTCAGGTCTTACCAGTTCTGTCACTGTATGTTTTATATCTGTGAGAGATTTATCCCCACGATCAAGGGGGAAATAGTTGAGAGTTTATAATGGCTATGGCACACCTATCTTAGCATTTGTTATCTCCAGTAAACTTTGTGCCTAACTTGGGTATTTATTACCCTCATTAAAGTGTTACTATTTAGCACCTGTGTTCCTGCAGATGCAGTGAGGAGAGGTTCAACAATGTAAAGCAGCTTCTTGTTTTCACAGACACCTCATTTCCTCAGGGAAATTCTGCTCTCATGGATTTTATCTCAGGACAACACCAGTAGATTTCCGTTTTTAGAAAATAGTTGTAGTCTTGCCACAAGACTTGGAAGACAAATCTGTAATCTTCCTGTCAGTCCAAGACCTTGACACCATCTTTGTTTTCATGAAATGGATGCTTCTCTGGCAGTCTGGGCTTGTATGTTCAAATATCTGATGAACATTTTGGAAATTCTAGCTTTTGCTCAGTCATGTTTTTATCACTTTCTTTTAAAAGTTTTGTACATTTTTTGTTAAGTTTACCCTTAGGTATTTTATCCTTTTGTTACTGTCATAAATGAGGACTTCCCTTCCATTATGTTATCTAACTGATTGTTGTATGTATATGTGAGGGCTATTAATTTCTGTATATGAATTTTGTATCCTGTTAAAGTTCTGAATTCCTTTTAATGTTTGCGGTAGTTTTAAGTTGATCCTCATGGGTTTTCCAGGTATACCATCATATCGTCTGCAAATAATCTTCATTTCATATTCTCCCTTCCTGATTTTGTACCACTAATTTCTTTCTCCTGCCTCTAGTACTATAAAAATTGTGTTATTAGTGGGTAATAATTGTTCATGATGTTAGTGATAACACTTGCGGTGTTTCTCTACTAAATATTACGTTGGGTTTATGGACGAACATACACACAAACGTGTATGTGTATGTATTTTCTGTTTTCGGTCATGTTCAGGAACTATTCATGGAGTCTGTGTTATTGAATGTTTCTAAAAAGAGTGGTTGAGCGTTTTGTCAAATGCCCTTTTAGTGTGTATAGAGATCCTATAATTTTTTCCTTACATCTGTTATGATGTTAAATGATATTGATTTCCTATAGTGAACTATTCTTCTGATTATGATGTGTTATTCCTTCAGTGAGCTGCTAGATTATTTTTAAGATTTTGTTTAAGAATTTTGCAGTGATATTTATATTTAGGATTGATCTGAGGTTTTGTTCTTTGTGTAATCTTTGTTAGGTTTTGATATTGATGTTATGTTCATTTCATAAAGAAAATTTTTTTTCCTTTTTATGTGCCCTGGAATAATTTAAATAGCATAGTAATTATCTGTTTTATAAAGATTTGGTGGAATTCTTCTATGAACTGTCTTGACCTCCTATTTTGGAAAGTTTATCCTTCCTACAGCTTTCTCATTTCTTCTCTGAAAATCAGTTTGTTTAGATGTTCTATCTTTTCTTGGGTCAACTTTGGTAAATTATATTTTCCTAGAAAATTATCCATTTTATCAAGGTTTTAAATGTATAGAATTGTACAAAATAATCTATTATATGCTTTAAGGGTAAGTGGTTATATATGTGTTCTACGTATATCCACATTTGTGTTTTCTATAGATTTCTTTCTATTGAAATTCATTATTTCTTTCTGTAACAATGAATTTTATTTTCTTTAGGAAAAAAATAATCTTAACTAGTCCTCTAATTGAGGAATGAATGCATACTGTAGTAGGTGTTTGTATAGCTCCTTTTGCTCTGTATCCAACCAGTACATTTTTACTATGTGAAAAATTTAGTGATTCTATTCTCATTTGTCTGTGAAATTTTAATCTTGCAGTTGTCACCAACCAAACACAGGTTCTTAGTTTCTAATCTTGTCCTTTTAGAAATGTTATCATTTGTCTTAATAAGTAGTTCTTTAATGTCATTTCTATTTTTAATTAATGACCAAAGGGTCATAGCATTGCATTTCTACCCTGCACATATGGGACTGCCATGAGTCAGAGTCAACTTGCATTTGATTAATCTCACATTGGAATTCATCATTTTTTATTTGTGAAACAGAACTGCCAAATGTTTATTATTGTCTCATTTATGCCAAGCACTGTGATAGACACTGGGAAAACACCATTTAACCAACTAGAAAGAGCCCCTGACCTTAATGAGCTAATGAGGTATTACATTTCAACTTTACTCTTAAAAAAATAAAAATTAAAAATCATCTCCCCTCTTAGACTATAAGCTCCTCTACAATAACTTACACATCAAATTTCCCTCTTTGTCCACTACATTATACATAGTAGGTGCTCAGAATTTTCAAATAACATTTTTTTTTTATGGTTGAATACCATTTATTTTTCTATCTGTGCTGCAAAGTTTTAAAAATAACTGGTAGTAATCCAACAAATTTAACTTTTCAAAAATGCTTGAGAGGGTAGGGGAGAGAGCTCTTTAACAGGGGGAACATAGACAGCATATAGAAAGATCATGTTTTTTATCCATTCTGCCACTCTCTGTCTTTTTACTGGTGCACTGAAGCCATTTACATTCAGTGTAATTACTGATAGGTATAAGTTTACTGCTGTCATTTTGATTTTTTTTTCTTTTTCTTTTTTTTGTGGTGTTGACAGTTTCTTTGTTCCACTTAATTTTCTGGGCTTAGTTCTTTCTGTTTATGTATTTTCTTTTCATCACTTTCACTGCTGTTGATTTTGTGTTTGCTGAGTCTTTATGATTTTCTTCTTTTTTATTTTGATGGGTAGGTTTGTTAGCTTCCTTTGTGGTTACCTTGAAATTTATCTTTTTCTAAGTTTAAACCAGTCTTTTATTTCTTGATATCGCCTTAACTTCCTCTCCATATGGAAGTTCTGACTACACTGTTTATTCCCTCTTTTTGGTTTTGACATCATCATTTACATAGTGACGTCTCTGGTTCCCTATTTTCAGTCTTTTAACTTTGATTTGTTTTTGTGAATTACCAATCTGGGTTGATAACTGGTTGATCTGTCCTGTGTCCTAGTCTTGGATTGTTGTTTTATGTTGTTGGTTCTCTAACTAGAGGACTCCCTTTAATACTGTAATTTTGGTCAGGTTTTTACATCTTCCCGTAATTCCTGTTTATCTGGAAATGACCTAATTTCATCATTGTATATGAGAGACAATTTTGCTGGATATATAATTCTTGGCTGGTGATCTTTTTCGTTCAAGGCTTTATATATGTCATCCCATTGCCTTCTTGCTTGCATGGTTTCTGCTGAGTAATCAGAGCTTAGTCTTATTGGTTCTCCTTTGTAGGTAACTTTTGGTTTATCAGTAGCCACTCTCAAGATTCTTTCTTTGTCTTTGGTTTTGGCAAATTTGATTATGATATGTCTTGGTGACTTTCTTTTGGGGTCTACCCTGTATGTGGTTCATTGAGCTTCTCAGATAGATATCTTCTCATCTTTCATGATATTATGGAAGTTTTCTGCCAGCAAATCTTTAATAATTCTCTCTGTGTTTTCTGTTATACCCTCCCCCACAACTCCCCCCCCCTAGTTCTGGTACTCCAATCACTCATAGGTTTTTCCTCTTGATAGTATCCCACATAATTCTTAGTATTTCTCCTTTTTTTTCCATTCTCTTTCCTGATTTTTCCTCAGACAAATTGATGTCAAGTAATTTATCTTCAGTCTCACTAATCTGTTTCCATGGTCTCATTTCTGCTCGTATGACCTTCTATTGAGTCATCTAATTCTGAAATTTTATTGTTAATCTTTTGGATTTCTGATTGCTGTCTCTCTATGGTTTTTAGCAGCCTGTTTATTCTTCATTTTGTTCTTGTATTGTTTTGCTGAATTCTTCTATTGCTTTGTCCGTGTGTTCGTTGGTTTGGTCTGAGTTTTGCCTGATCTCCTTCCTGATTTCTTGAAGAGCTCTGTATATTAGTCTTTTGAATTCTTTCTCAGGTAGTTCCATTGCCTTATCTTCTTCTGGAAGGTTTTCTGGTTCTTTATTTTGGTCATTTGCTGGAGCCATCTTGTCCTGCTTCTTTACGTGATTTGATATCAACTTTGTCTACAAGGCATCAATAAGTTATTATATTTATTTGTTGTATTTTGTTTACTGTATCCTGTATTTTCATTTTGTTTTGTTTTGATATGTCCAAGTAGCCTGGATGTGTAAGCTACTTTGGGTGTTGGCATTGTGGAAGCTCTCACATCCTGTCTCCAGGTGGTCAGAGCAGCTACTAGGTGTGAGAGCCCAGGAGTCTGTTTAATGTTCTTATGGGGGTGCAGTTACTCAGAGCACAGGTGTCAGGGTCATCAGTCACTGTGTGTGTGATGCAGACTCTCACCTATAGTCCTAGTTGCACAGGGCTGCTTAGGGGTGTTCAGAACAGGAACAGGGCTTTGGTTGCTGTTGGGGGCAATGTGTGGGCAAGGGAGGGGGCTGACAGATGCCCCTGGGTGGCTGGATGGTGGGTGTTTCCCCATCCCCTGGAGCGCATAGTTGGGGGAGGATAGTGCAGCCAGTCTTTGGGCAGCCGGTGCCATTGGCTAGGGGGATTGGGAGGCACCACTGATTCTTAGACCCTTGTCTTGGGTGGCTAGATGGAGTGGATGGTACTGCTGGCCCTCAGACCTTCAATGTGGGTGGGTGAGACCCCTTCTTAGGGGGCAGAGTGGTGTCGAATGTCACAAATCTGCAGCCCCCCCTTGACTGCTGCAAGTGAAAATGGGCTTCAGATGTATGCCCTGCTGTTCTGTGCTAATAAGGGCATGCAGTATTGAATCAGCTCACAAGGGACTGGGCAGGGGTGAGGGGCACTGCAAATACATGGACCTTGTATGCCAGTGGCTGGACGAAGGGGTAGAGCCACCCAACTGGTCCTGGATTCCCAGCTTAGGGGTCATGGCATTGTTGAATGCTGTGGGACTGGTGTCAGAGCAGGGTAGGGGGTGGTTAAGGGGAAGGAAGTGCTTCTCCACAATGAAGCTCTTGGGAGGTGAACGGGTTATTTGGCCAGCACATGGGGTAGGTTGAGAGCTTACACGTACTTTCCCAGGTTGGTGTGACTCCTGTGGTTCTGGAGGTGCATGCAGATTTGCTGCTGCTTGGCTGCACCAGATGTGGTGAGCCTCGGATTGGAATGTTGCTGCTTGCCTCAGTCCATGTGCACTGTGCAGACTCAGCTAGCAGGGCACCATCGAATCTGCAATATGTAGTTCCCCATTTCCGCTGCTTTTGAATCGTCCCTCCTTCCACCTGCCACTTGGTCCGATTCTTCAGCTTTTTCTTTGATGATTAAGTTCCTAAATTGTCATTTGTATTCAATTTGCTGGGTTTTTCGGGTCTTTGTTGTAAGAGGGACAACTGTAAGTGTCTGACTATTCTGTCATCTTTGCCCCACCTCCTTAAATAATATTTTTAAATTATTAAAGTAATACATTAACATTACGGAAAATTGGGCAAATCTAGAAAAATATAAAAAAGCTAATTAAAGTCACCTGTAATCTTACTCCTCAGATATAAAAACTGTCAACACTTCAATGTATTTTATTTCAGTTTTCTTAATTATTATTATTCACAAATG
>NW_004444016.1:727800-747634 GCF_000243295.1 Trichechus manatus latirostris | reverse complement strand
ATATGTAATTGTCAAATGGAGTACCCTGGGTGGTACAAATGGTTAATGCACTTGGCTGCTAACCAAAAGGCTGGCAGTGCAAATCCATCCAGAAGTGCCTTGAAAGAAAGGCCTGGCAATCTACTTCCAAAAAACCAGCCTTTGAAAACCCTGTGGAGTTCTACTCTGACACCGACTTAACGGCAGCTGGTAACTGGTAATTGTCAAAGACATGGTATTTAGTAACTATATAATATTTCCTTGTCTCATTTATTTAATCTTTCCTTAATATTGGATATATAATTTGCTTCTTTATAAATAACATTGTGATGAGCATCCCAGGTATATGAATTATTAACATTTCCAAATCTTTCCTTAGGCTAGATACCTAGGAATGAAGTTACTTGAACAAAGGGTGTAATCTCTCCATCTGTCTACTTCTAAACTGGAGGTTATTCCAATTTTTGTTTTATTGCCAGGAGTATGTCTGAGGGCCAGCCTCAGTGTACCTTTGCCAGTGGAGCCCCCAGATATGTTATGAATGAATTAGTGGACTAATTTCCAATTTACAGCCTATTATAACTCTAGCTTAAGTAAACAGCTTGCTTTATTGTGAAATTGTTGGCATATAAGTCATTTTTGTGTGTGTGTGGTAAAATATATATAACAAAATAAAATATGTAACAACTTTCGCCAATTCAACAATTTTACACGTATAATTCAGTGACATTGATTGTATTCATCATGTTGTGCAACCATCACCAATATCCTTTTTCAAATTATTCCACCACCATTTACAGAAACTCAGTGTCCTCTAAGCACTGATTTCCCTTTTCTCTCTCCCTCATCCCCTAGTAACCACTAATAAAATTTTGTCTCTATACATTTGCCTGTTTCATATAAGTGGGATCATACAGTATTTGTCCTTTTGTGACTGACTTATTTCACTCAGCATAATGTTTTCAAGGTTCATCTATGTTGTGGCATGCATCAGAACTTCATTCCTCTTTACAGCTGCATAATACTACATTTTATGTATATACCATATTTTGTTTATCCATTCATCTTGTGGTGGACATTTCTGTTGTTTCCACCTTTTGGCTATTGTGAACAGTCTGCAGTGAGCATTGGTGTACAAGTTTCTGTTTGTGTTCCTGCTTTCAGTTCTTCTGGGATTGGGATTGCTGAGTTGTATGGTTCTATGTTCAAATTTTTGAAGAATCATTAAACTATTTTCCATAGCAGCTGTACTATTTTTGCATTCCCACCAGCAATGGATGAGGGTTCCAATTTCTCCACATCTTTGCCAAAACCTGTCTTTTCCTTTTTTTTGTCATAGTAATTTGTAAGTCAATGTGTTTAAGAGGTTGAAAATAATTTCTTCTCGTAAGTAAGTAGGTATTGTGCACATATTCTTTTACGGAGTACTTTTGTAGCCTCAATAATCTTTTCCATACAGCATTTGGAGTGATTGTTTTCAGAATGAGCTTTTTAAATATCAAGTCTCACATACATAAACACACACCCCAGTCTAAAACCGTCCAATGGATTCCCACTAGACTTAGAATAAAGCCTAAATCCTTGCATGGCTCACATGTTCTCATGTGGTCAGCTTCTCTGACCTCAGCTCCTGCGCACTCCCCTCCACCTTGGAGCTCATGATGTTCTGTCCACACTGGCCTTTCTGTTCCTCCCACTCACAAACTAGTCCTTCCCTAGGCCTTTACCCTTGCTCTTCCCTCTGCCTGGAGTGCCCTTTCCTACAGCTTCTTATGGCTGGCTCCTTACCACTCAGGTTTCCACCTCAGAGAGGCCCTCCTGACCATCTTATTCAAAATATCTTCTACAGTACTTTTCATAGCACTGATCAGTCTTTGAAATTATCATGTTTGCTTTCTTGTTTATTGTTTGTCTCCCCCCGCTGGAATATAAGCTCCATGAGCGCAGCGACCTTGTCTGCCTGTTCAATGCTGTATGTCTAGCACTTAAAACAATACCTGGCACATACACACACACACACACACACACACACACACACACACAAAGCCAATAAATATTTGTTAAATCAGCATATAAGCACTAAACAGTTTGGAGGGTGTTTTGTATTATTTGTTAATTGATTGACTGATTGCCATTGATAGCACAATGGTAAACTTGATTCTAATCCCTGGTCTGTAGTTACCTAAAAATTTAAGGAAGTTAATTTAATTGAAACTTTTCTTTGTAGTTATAGTAGTTAGGGAAGAATTTTAGTGAGATTAGGAACAGAACTGAAGAAAATCTAAAATGTGCTATGCCTTTTACACCCACAGGACTCTGGTCTGAGTTGGTAATTTGTGTCTTCTTTCAAGCGCTTTTCTATTTGGTATACATTTTGAGGACAAACTTGAATAGAGTTGCAGAGCAGGTAACAGTGAATAATGATTTGTTAGCAGTTTTTAAGGCTTTTTTTTTTTTTTTTTGGTCCATGGTGTACTAAAAAGCAGTAGGCTAAGTATCTGGGATTAGTGGAAAGTACTTTAGGGACAGAGCCACAACATATGGATGGAGGATCGGGATCTTGACTGATTTGGGGATCTGTGTGTTGAATTGTGAGCCCTTTTTATTGCACTGAGACTTGAGATTAGATGGGTGGAAGGCTGCCTTACTGGAGGGGTTATTAATGAGACATAGAATAAGTTTAGATGCATAAATTGTCACAATCTAAGTTTTGACCACCTTTTAGTTTTCAAATCTCTTTTGATTTGCCTAATTGGGATGTAGTATATATTTTCTACCTTCAATTTATTAAGGGAATAAGGTATGTTGTTGTTGTTGTTAGTTGCCATTGAGTCGATTCTGACTCATGATGAACCCACGTGTGCAGAGTAGTACTGCTTCATAGGGTTTTCAAGGCTGTGAAGGAACCAGATAGCCAGGCCTTACTTCTTAGGCACTTCTGGGTAGGTTTCAATCACCAGCCTTTCAGTTAGTAGTCCATTTGCACACCCAGGGACTCCTTTTAGGAATAAAGTATACAGGACATTAAATTGGACCATAAACTCTCCATTAGATGATAATACCATTTCTCTTTAGACTTTATTTCTTTTATTTGTGTTTAGGAACACTAAAGAGAATAAGTGCAAAAAATATACTAAATTTGCAATTATAGTAACAAGTAGCTTTTCATATTATCATTGTGAGCTGATTATAGGGGAAGACTAGTAGCTTTCTGGTGTTATGTTTTGCTGGCATTGGGCATTTACAGGATCAAAAAAGACTTGCTAGATATTATAATCCCTTAGCAGTAGTTTCAGCAGTAGCTTTAAATGGAATTTTTAAAGAAAGAGCACTAGCTTAATTTGACTTACAATTCATTTGCTTATGTGACGCTTGTATTTAGGCACAGGTTCAAGCTGGGCTAAAAGTGATTACGGAGACCATACCTACCATAACAGGTAACAGAAGACCTTGTCTACTATATGCTATTACTGTCTTACAAAGGCTGAAACTTAATGTAGCCAGAGTTGCTTAGTTTATGAGATCCTGCTCTCTTGATCAATAAAACTTATCTCTGCCCTAGTAGTCGGTGAGATTAACTCTGGATTCTTCCACAAAATGTTTTCAATATAATTTCACATGCACTAATCAGTGTTTGATGGTCATTGTTTACAATGTGTTCTTGCATAACCTTTAGTAATGTTCCTTTACTTAACCTGGTACATAAGTAATTACTCCACTGCTATTTCTACAAACAGAACTACCTGTCCTGGAAAGAGAAGTAGTCGATGGAGTGATTTTGCCTGATGTCATTAGACCAGGGAGCCAGACCATGCAACTGATGGTACTTGAAGACAGCACTCAGTATTCAGTGTCCACCATTGGGAATGCTTTGACAGTGAAGCAGTTGATTTTCTATCATGGAATGGCCTTAGCTATTGCTGTTGCTATCATCATAGCAGGAATTTTAATAAGAGTTTTCAGTGACCCTAGTTAAAATGGAAAAATTATTACCAACCTGAAAACTAGAAATGCTTATTATATGCCATATATTAAGAAATGAGAAGTGACCTTTGGATGGTGGTCCTGCTCTCAACTGTGGTGGAAAGGGTATCAGTGATAGTATTCTTGGTTATTCCAAGAAAGTGCACTATCCTATTGGAGATCAAGAAAAAAGCTATAATTTTAAGTAACTTTTCTCCCAAATGTTAACTCTGTCATGGTTTTTAAATCTGTAAATTTGATTTTCCCTGATTTACTCTTCATATATTATCTTTCTTCTTCCAGGAAAGCAGTTCATAGTCCTATAAAGTATTAATTGCCAATCTAATTTTGTCTGTATTTCTCAATTAACGTATTTAATCTTATAAGTATGTATTAAGTGCCTTTTCAGGTCCTATCCCAGGTATTACCTTGTAATGTATTATAAAATAAACACCTTAAAATTTAGAATGTGTCATGACAATATTTGGGGCTGTAAATTCAGTCTGAAAGATAACTATTAGTTTTTTGCCTTTTAACAAGTTTTTTGTAGCACCTTTCATATTAACTCCCCCACATGTCTGTCAGTTTGTCTTACTGTAGGGGTTTGCATGGTGCTGTGATGCTGAAAGCTATGCCACTGATACTCAAATACCAGCAGAGTCACTCATGGTGGGCAGGTTTCAGCTGAGCTTCCAGACTGACAGACTAGGAAGAAGGACCCAGCAGTCTACTCTGAAAAGAATTAGCCAGTGAAAACCTTATGAATAGCAGCAGAACATTGTCTGATACAGTTGCAGAAGATGAGCCCCTCACGTTGGAAGGCACTCAAAATACGACTGGGGAAGAGCTGCCTCCTCAAAGTGGAGTCAACCTTAATGACATGGATGGAGTCAAGCTTTCGAGACCTTCATTTGCTGCTGCAGCACAACTCAAAGTGAGAAGAAAAGCTGCAAACATCCATTAATAATAGGAACATGGAATGTGCGAAGTATGAATCTCGGAAAATTGGAAATCATCAAAAATGAAATGGAACACTTAAACATCAATATCCTAGGCATTAGTGAGCTGAAATAGACTGGTATTGGCCATTTTGAATCGGACAATCATATGGTCCACTGTGCCAGGAATGACAGAGGAATGGGGTTGCATTCATCGTCAAAAAGAATATTTCAAGCTCTATCCTGAAGTTCAACGCTGTCAGTGATAGGATAATATCCATACTGCTACAAGGAAGACCAGTTAATACTGTAACCGACAGGGTTAAACTGTTTCCCCTTCTAAAATGTAACTGACAAGGTTAAACTATTTCCCCTTCTAAAATGTAACTGACAAGGTTAAACTATTCCCTTCTCCTTCTCTCATCCCAGCCAGGCTCTCTGAGTTCCTGATAAGACATTTTTGTGTTGTCCGTGTAACAACACAAGGTCGTCTTACTGCTGCTTCTCTGCTCAAGGTCACTTCACTACTCACCTGCCCCCCCCCCCACATTTGGACATGAGCACTAAATCACAAAACTGTCCTTAGATAAACTTCATGTGTCATACCCCCCTAGCTGTCATATTGCACCCCCACTGCACCCCATACATGTTAATTAGTTCCTGAAATTGCCCACCTATTCCCAGAAACTTCATGAATTATGCATAAGTTCCCTATCCAGAACCCTGTAACTGCCCTAAAATCCACAGCTTCAGGGAGCTTGATTTGAGACTTAGCCTCTGAACTCCTTACTTGACCAGCTTGGGTAAAGTCCACTTTCTCTTTCTCAAAAGCCTGGTGTCTCTCAATTGACTTGAGGGATCACATTGGGCAGGACCAATTCCCATCAGTTACAGTACAACTGTTAATCAAATTTACATACCAACCACTAAGGTCAAAGATGAAGAAATTGAAGATTTTTACCAACTTATGCAGTCTGAAATTGATCAAACATGCAATCATGATGCATTGATAAATACTGGCTACTGAAATGGGGAAGTTGGAAACAAAGAAGAAGGATCAGTAGTTAAAAAATATAGCATTGCTGATAGAAATGATGCCAGAAATCGCGTGGTAGAACTTTGCAAGACCAATGACTTCTTCATTGCAAATATCTTCTTTCAACAACATAAACAGCGACTATACACATGAACCTCACCAGATGGAGTACACAGGAATCAAACTGACTACATCTGTGGAAAGAAACAATAGAAAACCTCAATATCATCAGTGAGAACAAGGCCAGGGGCTGACTGTGGAACAGATCATCAATTGCTCATATGCAAGTTCAGGTTGACACTGAAGAAAATTAGAACAAGTCCACAAGAGCCAAATCACGACCTTGAGTATTTTCCCACCTGAATTTAGAAACCATCTCAGGAACAGATTTGGCACTTTGAACACTAATGACCGAACACCAGATGAGTTGTGGAATGCCATCAAAAGTATCATACATGAAGAAATCAAAAAGTCATTAAAAAGACAGGAAAGAAAGAAAAGACCAAAATAGATGTCAGAAGAGACTCTGAAAGTTGCTCTTAAATGTCGAGTAGCTAAAGAGAAAGGAAGAAATGATGAAGTAAAAGAGCTGAACAGAAGATTTCAAAGGGCGGCTCGAGAAGACAAAGTAGAGTATCATAATGACATGTGCAAAGACCTGGAGTTAGAAAACCAAAAGGGAAGAACATGCTCAGCATTTCTCAAGCTGAAAGAACTGAAGAAAAAATTCAAGCCTCGTGTTGCAATATTGAAGGACTCTATGGGCAAAATATTGAATAATGCAGGAAGCATCAAAAGAAGATCGAAAGAATACACAGAGTCACTATACGAAAAAGAATTGGTCGACGTTCAACCATTTCAGGAGGTAGCATATGACTAGGAACCGATGGTACTGAAGGAAGAAGTCCACGCTGCACTGAAAGCATTGGCAAAAAACAAGGCTCCAGGAATTGACAGAACACCAATTGAGATGTTTCAACAAACGGATGCAGTGCTGGAAGTGCTTACTTATCTATGCCAAGAAATTTGGAAGACAGTTACCTGGCCAACCAACTGGAAGAGATCCATATTTATGCCTATTCCCAAGAAAGGAGATCCAACCACATGTGGAAATTATCAAACAATCTCATTAATATCACATGCAAGTAAAATTTTGCTGAAGATCATTCAAAAGCAGCTGCAGCAGTGTATCGACAGGGAACTGCCGGAAATTCAAGCCAGATTCAGAAGAGGACGTGGAACCAGGGATTTCAGATGGATCCTGGCTGAAAGCAGAGAATACTAGAAAGATGTTTACCTGTGTTTTATTGACTATGTAAAGGCATTCGACTGTGTGGATCATAACGAATTATGGATAACATTGCAAAGAATGGGAATTCCAGAACACTTAATTGTGCTCATGAGGAGTCTACATAGACCAAGAGGCAGTCATTCAAACAGAACAAGGGGATACTGCATGGTTTAAAGTCAGGAAAGGTGCAGGACCGGGCAGTGTTTCATTCTATTGTGTGTAGGGTCGCTATGAGTCAGAACCAACTCTGTCACCTAACAACAACAACATACTCTTCTCTGCTACTCAGCTCCCATAATGCTGGCAGCTATGGCTTCACTCTCCAAGCAGGAGATTGCTAGAGCTTTTTCCAAGGACTCTGACCAGCCCAAAAAGAAAATCCTAAAAATACTGATCTAATTGAGGATTCCCTAACAAAAATCTTAGCAGATTACTTAAGGTGTAGCTCACAGTTCAAAGACCCCCCTCCCCCACCCCAGGTGCTCAGTGTTTCTGTCCATTTTTTATCTCCCTCTCTTAAATATGAACAAGCAGCCTAAGATTTTCAAATATCTGTGAAAAGCCAATTATATGAGAAAACAACTAGATAGGAACATAGGCTTTGTAGGGAGAAAAAACTTACATCCTAATGTAATTACCATATTTTTATACAAATAGCGTGCACCTACTACATTTGTTTAACAGCCGGTCCCTCCCACAGTGAGGTATTTTTGTAAGTGCGCTATGCTAGTTTTTTTTACAGGAACAACTAAAATTAGCATAACAGTGAATATGAAAATACCTCATGGGGGAGGGCACGGTTGGCAAACAAATGTAGAAGGCACCCATTATTTACATAAAAATACGGTACAGGTAATAGAAAACATTACAACCATGATACAGAATAGGATGCTATACAATAAAACATTCAGAGAATTTTTTTTTTTGAGGTAAAATTTACACAACATGAAATTAGACATTTTTAAGTGAACAATTCAGTGGCATTTAGTACATTCACAGTGTTGTGCAACCTATTTGGAACCTCTGTCAAGTTCCAAAACATTTTTATCACCCTAAAGGGAAATCCCATACCCATTAAGCAGTCACTCCATATTTCCTTCTCTTCCCAGCCTGATAGCCACCAATCTGCTTTCTGTATCTATGGATTTGCCTCTTCTGGACATTTTATATAAATGTTATCATACAATATGTGACCTTTCCCGTCTGGCTTCTTTAACTTGCACAATATTTTCGATGTTCATCCATGTGGGAACATGTATCAGTACTTCATCACTTTTTTATGGCTAAGTAGTATTGGACTGGATGGATATATGTACCATATTTCAGTTATCTATTTATCAGCTGATGGACATTTAGGTTGTAGCCACCTTTTGGCTATTGTGAATAGTGCTATTATGAGCATTTGTGTACAAGATTTTGTGAGAACATATGTTTCCATTTTTTGGGGTTCATACTAAGAGTGGAATAGCTGGGCCATATGGTGAAGAATATGGAATATATCATGGACTGCCAGAAGAACGAATAAATATGTCTTAGAAGACATACAGCCAGAATGCTCCTTAGAAACGAGGATGGTAAGACTTAGTCTCATGTACTTTGGACATGTTGTTAGGAAGGACCAGTCCCTAGATGAGGACATTTTCTTAAGCTAAGCAGTCTAGAGAAGCAAAACCAGTGAAGCATGTATACGTGTGTGTGTGTGTGTGTGTGTGTGTGTGTATGGGTATGGGTATGTGTATACGTATGTATGTATATACATAGAAAGAGAGAAAGTGAGAGAGAGAGAGATTTAGCTCAAGGAAATGGCTCACATGGTTGTAGAGGCTATCTAGTCCCAAGTCCACGGGTCAGGCATCAGGCTGGAGGCTTCGCCTAACTTACTTAGCTGTAGGGGCTGATGAATCCAAGATTGGCAGGTCAGACAGCAGGCTGCTGGCTCACGGGCTGTGGAAGCTTACCAATTCAAGATAGACAGGTAAGAGGGTAGGCTGCTGGCTCAAGCCCCAAGAACTAGAAGTCAGATGATAATAAGCCAGATGCAGGATCCACAGCGAGCAAAAGCCAGCAAGCTTTGCCAGAATGTCCATATATATTGGATGCAGGCCACACTCCTGAGGAAACTCCCGTTACAACTTATTGGCTGATCACATCAGATCAGAACATGGAGGTGATTACATTACATCACAATGGAGAATAACTGCATCATTACATAGTTGCCAAACTACATCATTATGTAATTGCCAAACCATTGAGAATCAGGGCCCAGCCAAGTTGACACACAACCTTAACCATCGCAGTCCACCCCTTGTCAACTTGGCACCTGTACACATCTTCTTAAACCATACACAATCTCTCAATGAAGACAATTACAAAGCCATACTCGTGCCTAACATGATACAACTAATGGGTACAGTCAAAAATGCACTAGTCCCGTTTACATCTTAGATTTTATAAGTGAAGAAAACAAAAATATTTGATGCACACATACAAGAAAGAAATATAGGTGGAGTGACCCAACCTTCATTCCTGAACATTTCTTTGAACACTTTTTATTAGCAAATTCATGTCAGAATTGGGTTGTTGTAGTTTTCCATTGACCTTAATCACAGGGCATGATAGTACTAAGAGACACCCTAAGGGACCTGCTGCATATCAGACTTACTCTACCTCCATTATACAACACCAATTCTATTTCCCCTTGATAGTCAGGATCAATCACACCAGCCAATATGGTAACTCCCTTTACCTGTTGATCCAGAGGCATGAGAAGCCCAAAGTAGCCAGGTGGCATGCTTAACTTCCAGTTCAATGGAATCTATGTTGTGTCTCTAGGTGGGAGCATTCCTTCCTTTTAAACTAAGACCTCTAGACCCAAAGAGCATGGGCTTGCAGGAACAGGAAGCAAATATTTTGCGAATGGGTCACTAGGGATAATAGTGAGTGGTGCCACTCCCATTTCCACCCCTTGATTCCTGGACCCGTGAATCCTGGCTATGGGAGAAACAGCACCATATATTGGACACTGGTTTAGAGCATGTACAGCCTCCTGGAGAACATTGGCGAACACTGCAAAGTATTGCCACCTAGCTGGTGCTGTAATTGTGTCTTTAGGAGGCCATTCCATTGTCCTCTCAAGCCAACTTCTTTAGGATGATGGGGAACGTGGAAAGACCAGTGAATTCCATGAGCATGGGCCAATTGCCACACTTCATTTGCTGTGAAGTGAGTCCCTTGATCCAAGGCGATGCTGTGTGGGATAATATGATGGTGGATAAAGCATTCTGTGAGCCCAGAGATGGCAATTTTGGCAGAAGCATTGTGTGCAGGGAAGGCAAATCCATATCCAGAGTGTCTGTTCCAGTAAGGACAAAACGCTGCCCTTTCCATGATGGAAGTGGTCCAATGTAATCAACTTACCACCAGGTTCCTGGCTGATCACCTCGAGGGACAGTGCGATATCTGGACTCAGTGTTGGTCTCTGCTGCTGGAAGATCGGGCATTCAGCAGTTGCTGTAGCCAAGTCAGCCTTGCTGAGTGGAAATCCATGTTGCTGGGTCCATGAATAACTTCCATCCCTGCCACCATGGCCACTTTGTTCATGGGCCCATTGGATAATGATGGGAGTGACTGGGAAAAGAGGAGATGACTGGTTTCCACAAAAAGCATCTTCCTATCCACTTGATTGTTAAAATCCTCCTCTGCCAAGGTCACCCTTTGGTGAGCATTCACATGAGACACAAATATCTTCACCTCTCTGGCCCATTCGGAGAGGTCTATCCACATACCTCTTACCCATAAATCCTTGTCTCCAATTTTCCAATCATGTTCCTTTCAAGTCCCTGACCATCCAGCCAAACCATTGGTCACAGCCCATGAATTAGTATACAATTGCACATGTGGCCATTTCTCCTGAACAACAAGGTGCACTACTTGAAGTTCTGCCCATTCAGAGATTTCCCTTTGCCACTGTCCTTCAGGAAGGTCCCCGAAAGGGGCTGTAGTGCTGCTGCTGTCCACTTTCAAGTAGTGCCTGCACAGCACGCAGAACCGTTTGTAAATTAGGTACATGTTTTCTCTTCCTCAGTCAACTGATCATAAGGAACTCCCCATGAGGCCGCAGGTGCAGACTGGGAGAGGGAAGTTAATCTGACATAAGTGGAGACCATGGGCATTTGGGCCACTTCCTCATGTAATTTACTTGTTCCTCCAGATCCTGCTTGGGGCCCACCTCATTGTACCACTTCCATTTAATGATGATATGCTGCTGTGCAGGTCCAAGTTTATGGCTCTGTGGGTCAGACAACACCCAGTTCATGATGGGCAACTCTGGCTGCATGGTGACTTGGTGGCCCATGGGTAAGCATTCAGTCTCTACTAAGGCTCGGTAACAAGCAAAAGCTGTTTCTCAAAAGGAGAGTAGTTATCTGCAGAGGATGGCAGGGCTTTCCTCCAAAATCCTAAGGGTCTTCACTGTGATTCACCAATAGGGTCCTGCCAAAGACTCACAAACAGCATCTCTATCTGCCACTGACACTTCAAGCACCACTAGACATGCAGGATCATATGTCCCAAGCAGCAGAGCCACTTGCACAGCAGCTGAACCTGTTAGAGAGCCTTCTCTTGGCCTGAGTCCTACTCAAAACTAGCAGTTTTATGAGTACACTTGATAAATAGGACAAAATTGTAGAAAAGTATCAAACGTGATCACCCAGAGCCTCACCTCTCACCAATACTTGATCTACTGGTGGTGATATTTTGTGTATTTCTATTGCCACCTCTTGCCATGAACTAACAGTACACTGTTTACTACTGGAAGCAGAGTCATCATCTTTAAGACTACTAAGACTGGAGAACCAATTTAGAAAACTCGTTCTTATAATTTTGTTTTCTCTAGAACTACCCTCAGTAACAAATGTCTTAGAGAAGGAAAACCAGTACATAGTATAAATGTGTATATATATATTTATTTATCTCAAGGAAGTGGCTCACACAGTTGTAGAGGCTAGCAAGTTCCAAGTCTGTGGATCAAGCATCAGGCTGGAGGCTTCTCCTAACTCACGTAGCTGCAGGGGCTGATGAATCCAAGACTTGTGGGTCAGACAGCAGGCTGCTGGCTCACAGGCTGCAGGGGCTGATGAATCCAAGATTTGTGGGTCAGACAGCAGGCTGCTGGCTCACAGGCTGCAGAGGCTGATGAATCCCAAGATCAGCAGGCAATATGGCAGGCCGCTGGCTCAAGTCCCAAGAACCGGAGGTCAAATGATGATGAGCCCAACTCAGGATCTGCAGTGGACAAAAGCCATGAGCTTTGCCAGAACATCCATATGTACTGGATACAGGCCACACCCCCAAGGAAATTCCCCTTACAACTTATTGCTGATCAAATCAGATCACATCTTGAAGGTGATTACATTATATCACAAAATCGAGGATAAATACATCATTACATAACTGCTAAATTCCATCATTATGTAACTGCCAAACTACATCATTACATAACTGCCAAACTACATCATTACATAACTGCAAAACCACTGAGAATCATGGCCTAAAGCAGAGGGTCAGCAAAAAACAGAAAGACCCTCAATGAGATGGATTGACACAGTGACTGAAACAATGGGCTCAAATAGCAATGATTGTGAGAATGGTGCAGTATTGTGTTTCTTTCTGTTGTACATAGGGTAGCTATGAGTCAGAACTGACTCAACAGCACCTAACAACAACAACATGGTAATTCTATATTTAACTTTTTGAAAAACTGAAAAATTGTTTTCCACAGTAGCTGCAAGAGGAATTTTTACATTCCCACCAGCTGTAGTCAAGTGTTCCAAATTTTCCACAGCATCGCCAAAACTTGTGATTTTGCATTTTTGGTGTGTTTGTTTTTATAATAGCTACCCTCATGAGTGTGAAGTGGTATCTTACTGTAGTTTTCATTTGCATTTCTCTAATGACTAGTAGCAACTCTGGTGACACAATGGTTAAGCATTTGGCTGCTAACCAAAGGGTCACCAGTTCAAATCCACCAGCCACTCCACCAGAGAAAAGGTCTGTTGATCTGTTCCCATAAAGATTTCAGCCCAGGGAAGCCTATGGGGCAGTTCTATTCTGTCCTATAGGGTCTCTATGAGGCACAAACGATGACACACAACAACAAGGACTAGTGATATTGAACATTTTTTCATGTGCTTGTTGGCCATCTGTATATCTTCTTTGGAGAGCTATCTATTAAAGTCTTTTGCCAAGTATTTAACTGGGTGGTTTGTCTTTATGTTGTTGAGTTCTTTATGTATTCTGGATACTAGATATATTATTGCAGATATTTACTCCCATTCTGTATGTTGTTTTTTTACTTGATAGTGTCCTCTGATGCACAAAAGTTTTTAACTTTGATGAAATCAGATTTACCTATTTTTTCTTTTGTCACTTGCTATTTTGGTGTCATATGTAAGAATTTTTTATCAGATCCTCAGAAAATTTCATGAAAGTGCTCTTGGAATCTAAAAATAGTATAGAAAAATGTAAAACTAGATAGAACAGTTGGAAGATAATGTAGAAGAAACTTTCCAGAAAGCATAGCAAACAGACAAAAAAAGAAAGGAAAGAGAAGTGAAGAGATAAAGGACCAATTTGAATAATAGGAGTTCCAGAAAGAGAGAACAAAGGAAATGAGATAATCAATAAGATAGCTTTTAAAACTATATATCAGAAGTTAAGGTTCTAGATTGAAAGGGCCCATCACAATGGATGACAAAAGACCTACTCTAGGGTTTATCATTTTCATATTTCAGAGCCCTGGGGATAAAGAATGTGAACAATTCAATGGGGACAAACAATGTCCTTAGTCCTGGACACATCCAAGAAACTAGAATGCCCAAACTTCCAGACTGGAAAAACAAAGCACACAAAAGGATTCAGATTATCATGGTTTTGAATTTCTCAACAACACTGGGAGCTAGAAGGCAATGATGCAGTACCTTCAAAATTCTGAAGGAAAATAACTTCTAACCTAGAATTAAAAGTTCTATGCCCAGCCAAACAATCAATTAAATAGCAGAGTAGAATAAAGACATTTCAACAGTCAAGTTTCAAAAAAAAATTCTTTTTACCAACTGTCTCTCTTTTTCTTGGAACTACTGGAAGATATACTTTACCAAAATAGGGGGTGAAGCAATAAAGAGGAAAACACTGGATCGAAGAAAAAGAAGATCCAACTCAGGAGAGAGGTGAAGGAATGTCCAGGATGATAGCAGAAGGAGATTGCAGGATGACAGTTGTGCACCAAGTTGGAGAACTGCCAGTTCGGTTTGGAGCAGGTCAGAATTCTCCAGAAGAAACCTCTCTCAGTAAGGTGAAACTGAGAATACCTGATGTGAAAGTGACTTAGACCAGTGTTACTCGAAATATGGTCCACAGACTGGCGCTGCTCTTGAATTGCTTACTGTTCACAATGAGGTAAGGAGTTGTTCAAAAATGTAAATCACCTGTATTACTTAATTCAACTGACTTTTTTTTTTCATAGCAAGACTTTTTGATGAAAAAAACAATGCACTGATTTAAATTCTGGTACAAGGTCCTTATCTTATTGCAGAACGTTTAGTAGCACTGATTTAGACAATGAAAAAAATTTAATGTTGAATTAGTGGATTACATAGAAAGCAGCAAATTTAAAAATAAACAAGAGAATTATTAACCCTGGGTAAAACAGATTGTGTAGGGAAGGAAAAGTAATCCATGGTTTTCTATATGGTTTAGTTGTGAATCGAATTTGAAGTGGTGAAAGGAATTAGAAAGAAAAAAAAAAAAAAACTGTCAGCCCAGATTTCAATGTCCAGCAAAAATATCTTTCCAAAGTGAAGATCAAATAAAGATCTTTACACAATAATGAAAGCTGAAACAAATCATTGTCAGTGGACCTGAAGTTCAAGATATGCTAAAGGAAGTTTTTCAGGCTGAAATGACGTCAGATGCAATCTCATATACATGAGAAGGCATGAAGAGTGCAAGTAATGGTATACATACAGGAAAAAATATAAAAAAGAAAGAGAGTGGGTTTTTTTTCTTCTTCTTCTTTTTTAAATTTCTTTAAAAGACAAATAGCTGGGAGATATCCCTGAAACGGGCAGAGTAGGGAACTCCAAATCTCTATCCTTCAACTAAAGCAATGAACAAGCTGGCAAAAACTGTCAGAATCAACTTTTTCAGAACTCTGGAATCTAACCAAAAGCTTACAATAGCCAGAGGTCCCTAGGTAGCACAAATGGTTTGCACTTGACTACTAACTTAAAGGTTAGTGGTCTAACAATACCTATCAAAATTCCAACACCCTTCTTTGCAGAAATGGAAAAGCCAATCCTCAAATTTATAGGGAACAGCAAGGGACTCCAAATAGCTAAAGCAAATCTTGAAGAAGAATAAAGTAGCAGGATTCACACTTTCTGATTTCAAAACATACTACAAAGCTACAGTAATTAAAACATCCTGGTACTAGTATAATAAACATATAGACCAATGCAATAGAATTGAAAATCCAGAAATAAATCTGTACATATATGGTTAACTGATTCTCAGTAAGAGTGCTAAGTTCATTCAATGGGGAAGGTAGAATCTCTTCAATAAATGGTGCTGAGAAAACTGGATTTCCACATGCAGAAGAATGAATCAGTATCCTTGTCTTACATCATACACAAAAAGCAGTTCAAAATGGATCAAGAACCTAAATGTGAAAACTAAAACCATAAAATTCATAGAAGAAAATGTAGGGGTGAGGCTGTGGGATCTAGTGTTTCACAATAGATTACCAGATAGATATAGCAAAAGCCCAAGCAGCAAAAGACAAAATAGATAGGACTGCATAAAAATTAAATACTTTTGTACATCAAAGGATTTTATCAATGAAGTAAAAAGACATCCTACAGACTGGGAGAAAATTTTGGGGAGCCATATAGCAGATAAGGGCCTAATATCCAAAATATATATAAAACTTCTGCAACTTAACAACAAAAAAGCAAACAACACAATCAAAGAATGAGCAAAGAACTTAAACAAGTATTTCACCAAAAAGGATATTCAAACGTCCAATAAGAACATGAAAAATGTTTAACTTCATTAACCATTAGGGACCTATCACCTCACCACCGTTAGAATGTCAATGATTAAAAAAAAGGAAAACAAGTGTTGGCAAGGTTGTGGAGAAACTGGACCACTCATCCACTGCTGGCGGGAATGTAAAATGATGCAACCACTGTGGAAAAGAGTTTGTCAGTTCCTCAAAAAGTTAAACATAGGATTATCATACGACCCAGCAATCCTAATCCTAGGTATACACTCAGAAGTGAAGGCAGGAATACAAACAGAAACCTGTACACCAGTATTCATTGCAGCACTTTTCACAAAAGGTGGAAACAACAGAAATGTCCATTAACAGATGAATGAATAAACAAAATGTGGTATATACACACAATAGAATATTACACAGCTGTAAAGAGAAAGGAAGTTCTGATGCATGCCACAACCTGGATGAACCTTGAAAACATGCTGAGTGAAATAAGTCAGTCACAAAAGGACAAATACTGTATGAGTTCACTTCTATGAAATAAGCAAATATAGAGAAACCAAAGATTATTAATGGTTACTAGATGTGGGACAGAGGGGAAAAAAGGAAAAATGGGAGTTTTTGTTTGGGGGCATTGATTTTATGTTAATGGTGGTGGAATATTTTGAATAAGGATAATGATAATGGTGGCACAACATGAAAAAGGCAATCAATGTCAGTAAGGTGTAAATGTGGAAGTTGTGTTGATATTTTGCTGCATATGTTTTCACCACAATAAAAAAAGAGAGAAAAAATACAAACAAACAAAGGTTAGTAGTTCAAACTCACTCAGTGGTGCCATGGAAGAAAGGCCTGGTGATCTGCTTTCAGAACGTTTAATGAAGAAAGAAACTGCTGAATTTTGGTAAGAGTGCTGTGGTGTTTTAACTTACCTGCTTACCATCACCCACTCCCCAGTTCAGAGCCAGTGAGATGGCAGCTTGCATTCCTGGTGCAGTTTGCTGGTACCAGAGGGAGCAATATGGACCTTATTATCATGAAATTTTGGTTATGTGCTTTGACTTGTCTGGTAGTTCTCTGAAGAGTTGACTCAAGGGCTTGCTTTTATTTTGGCCACCTTGGAGATTTTCCAGGACTGAACCAGCTTAACAGGCAGAATTTGTCAAGAGCACTTAAAGGCAAATGTATTAGCCATAGCCATCTGGGATAAGGGATAAAGTTTGGAGGAAGCAATAGACACACCAAAAATCCTGAGAATGAAGAAGCAGGGGAAGGAGATATATGGGGGAATAAGGACTTTGAAAAGCTCCTGCATATGTCAGGTAATCTAGAAGGCCACGCACATGCTCAGTTGAATACATGCTCAGAAAAGACCTGAGGAGACCCTAAGCTTTGACCTACGGATGACTTTTAGGGTATGTGCTGTCATGGATTGAATTATGTCTCTGAAAATATCTGTCACCTTAGCTAGGCCACGATTCCCAGTATTGTGTGATTGTCCACCATTTTGTCATCTGATATGATTTTCCTACGTGTTGTAAAGCCTACCTCTATGGTGTTAATGAGGCAGGATTAGAGGCAGTTATATTAATGAGGCAGGACTCAATCTACAAGATTAGGTTATGTTTTAGGTCAATCTTTTTTGAGATATAAAAGACAGAAGTGAACAGAGAGGAGAGGAAACTCATACCACCAAGAAACCAATGCATGTCCTTTGGATCCGAGGTTCCTGTGCCGAGAAGCTCCTAGGCTAGGGGAAGATGGATGACAAGGACCCTCCTCCAGAGCGGACAGTGAGAGACAGCCATCCCCTGGAGCTGGTGCCCTGAATTCGGACTTGTAGCATACTAAGCTGTGAGAAAATAAATCGTTTGTTCAAGCTGTCCGCTTGTGGTATTTCTGTTAAAGCAGCACTAGATGACTAAGGCACGTGCAAAAAGTAAGTGAAGGCTAAGACAGGATTGTAAATAGCCTAAGCATTGAAGAAGTTCCCCACGACAGAGCCAAATCCAGGGGAATATTTTCTTTTTTTATTCCTCAGCTTCAAGCATTTAAAGAAATCTCTGTCAAATCACTGGCTGACTGCAAAGCTAATGGAATAGAGACTAGTGGCCACAGATGACAAAAATATAGTCTTTACAAAAATAGTTTAGAAAAGTCACTAAACAAAACAAACAAACAAAAAACCCACATCAAGAATCAACAAAAAATCCTGGGGAGAGGGAAGAATCTGATTTCCAGAGTTGTTACAGTACAATATTCAAACTATCCAGTTTTCAACAAGAACTTACAAGGTATGCAAAGAAACCTGAAGTATGACTCTTTCACAGGAAGAAAAGAAAGTAATAGAAACTGTCCTTTAGGAAGCCCAGACATTGAGTTTACTAGACAAAAACTTAAAATTGACTGTCTTAAATATTCTCAAAGGGCTGAAGGATACCATGGACAAAGAACTAAAGAAAATCAGGTAAATGATGTATAAAAGAGTGGGGAATCTCAATAAAGAGATAGAAATTATGAAAAAGAACCGGATAGAAATTATGGAGCTGAAAAGTACAACAGTTGAAATGAAAAATTTACTAAAGGGGTTTAACATCAGATTGGAGCATGCAGAAGAGAGAATCAACAAACTTGAAGCCAGGGCAATAGACATTACCCAGTCTGAGAGGCAGAAATAAAAATAAAGAAAGATGAACAGAGCTTAAGTGACTTATAGAACATCATTGAGCATGCCAACATATACATTATAGAAGTCTAGAAGGAGAAGAGAGAAACGGAAAGAAAGAATATATGAAGACAGAATGACTGAAAACTTCCAAAATTTGATGAAAGACATACATCTTACACATCCAAAAAACTCAACAAACTCCAAGTGGGATAAACTCAATGAGAACCACACTGGGACAAATTACAATGAAACTGTTAGAAATCAAAGAAAGAATCTCGACAGCAGCAAGAAAGGAGCAACTTGTCACACACAAGAGATCCTAAATAAGATTAAGCACTGATTTCTCCTCAAAAACCATAGAAGCCACAATGGCTCTATGACATATTTAAAATGGTGAAAGAAAAACTGTCAACCAAGAATTCTATATATTACAAAACTATTCTTCAAAATGAACAATAAATTAAGACTTTCCCAGATAAAAAATAGCTAAGGAAGTTCATTGCTAATAGACTTGTCCTAGAAGAAATGCTTTAGCAGGCTAAAAGGAAATGATAGTATGTGGTAACTCAAATTCATATGAAGAAATAAAGATCACTAGTAAAGGTAACTAGGTAAATATAAAAGCTAGAATTAGTTCGTTTTTGCTTTGTAACTCCTCTTTTTGTTTTCTATATGATTTAAGAGACAATGAGATAAAGCAATAATTATAACTATGTTGATGGACATACAATGTATAAAGATGTAATTTGTGACAATAATAACAAAGAGAGTGGAGCTGGATAGGTGCAGAGTTAATGTATGCTTCTCAAGATAAGTTTGTATCAAAGGACTAATGGATGGACCACAACTACCACAGCCTTCACCAAACTGAGTCCAGCACAACTAGATGGTGCCCAGCTACCAC
>NW_004444016.1:687875-720730 GCF_000243295.1 Trichechus manatus latirostris | reverse complement strand
AATTCAAAGAGCGTAGTCAATGTCACTGAACTGTGCATGTAGAATTTTTGAAATGGTGTATCTTTGGCTATGTGTATTTTCACCAAAAAAAAAAAAAAAAAGGGTTGAGAAGTTAGAGGGTTGATATGTTGTGGGGTTGTTAACCATTGTCATAAAACAATATGTGCACTTCTGTTTCATGAGAAACTATTTGTTCTGTAAACCTCCACCTGAAGTACAATAAAAAAAATAAAATTAAATTTAAAAAAAAAAGCCCCACAAAAAAAGATAAGTTGGTATCATTTCAAGTTAGATTGTTATAAATTCAGAGTGTTAACTGCTATCTCAAGGTAACCACTAAAATAACTAAAAAATATACAAAAAAGATATGAAGAGGGAATGGAAGTGGTACACTAGTAAAAACTCAATCAAACTCAAAAGAAGGCAGTATGGAGGAATTGAGGAACAAAAAAGATATGACATATAGAAAAAAATATCAAAATGACAGAAGTAAATCTTTCATTATCAGCAATTACTTTAAATGTAAATGGATTAAAATCACCTGTTAAAAGGCAGAGATTGGCAGAACACACACACACACACACACACACACACACACAAATGAGAAGGTAGAGCAAGATAAGCAATCACACACCCTGAACCCCCACAAAAATTATAGAAGAAAACAATGAAAAAATTGATAGTCTCAGAATTCCAGACGTGAGATAAAGGATTGGAGGACCAAAGGGAACAATGAGCCAAGTAAAAGGTAACATAATGACCATAAGACAGTAGAGGTTCACAGAGCATCCTTACCCCACTTTCCTTGAAGCATGGCCATTTTAGGGTGGCAGAACTGGCTCAGAGCACAGTGAGACCTGGAGTTTGCAAAAAGCCAGGCCCCAGTGAAGGCACTGTGGGCAGAGAAGCCTGAGAACAAAGACCTAAGAAAGGGCACCTTGGCACACTGCAAGCCTGGTGCCATGGGAGTCCTGGGAGAGAGAAGCATGTGGCACACAGTGACACCTGGACTTTGCAAACAGCCAGGACTCAGTAAAGGCACAATGAGCAGAGAAGCCTCTACACGTAGACCTAAGAAAGGGAGCCTTGGTTCACCACAAGCCAGGGGCTGCATGGGTCTCTGGAGGGAGTGGCATGTAGACAGCAGTGAGGCCCAGACTTTCAAACAGCTGGCCTCCAGTGAAAGCACCACAGGAAGAGAAGCCTAAGAACACATTCCTAAGAAAGAGCTCCTTGGCACACTGCAAGCCTGGGGCCACATGATTCTCAGGAGGGAGCAGCATGTGAAATGCAGTGAGACCCAGAATTTGCAAACAACCAGGCCCTGCTAAAGGTACAGTGAGCAGAGAAGCCTGGGCATTCAGACATAAGAAAGGATACCTCACTCCCCAAGATATCTCACTCCAAAAGATGGCAATGTGGGCAGAAATGCAGCTCAATTCCCCCACAACAATTATAGGAAGAAAAAGAGCAATTACCACTAATGAGGAAATAGAAGTGCACATGTAGAACCCTGGAAGCCAACTCAAAAGTTAAAGCAACAAGCCATGTACTGAGGGAGGAATGAGATAACTGATAAAGAATCCCACACAGAAACCTGTTTGGCGGGGGTGGGGGGGAAGAATCTGAAACTCAGAATTACCTCAACAAAGCTTTCAAATGCCTCAGGTTCAACAACAAAAAAAGTAAGGCATACAAGAAAGCAAGAAAAGATGGCCCAATTAAATGAGCAGCATAGACCTTAAAATGCATAAAAGTTAATTAACTTCTACTTTTGTCTAATCTATGCATGATAATTAAATGCATTAATGTTGGTAATTTAATGAAAAGCATTCCTTGCCCAATGGATGTATATACATTTTTGAAAGAATAAGCGGAATTATATAATATAAAATGCTATGTAAAGTTTTCTATGTAAAAGCATTATGTATAATGCTGTTAAAATATACCATGCTTTAATCAGGTAGTAAATCAAAAAGTTTTAAAAAGTAAAGAAAAAAAAAAAGCATGAAGAAGCAGAAATCCCATGTAAGTAAAGATAAGAGAAAAAATAGAGAATTTCAAACTACAAATCACAAAGTAATGGAGATCACAAAACAATACGACAATGTTAATAAAGAGATAAAGTATATACAAAAGAAACAAACAAATACTGGAATTGAGGAACAAAATAACTGAACTGGAAAATATAAGGGAGGGATCCAACAATAGACTTGAACAGGCAGAAGAAAGAGTAAGTGAACTTGAGGACAAAATAATTGACCTTGCCAAATCCCAAGAGAAATAAGGGGGGGAAAAAGAAAAGAAAATTTAACAAAGCCAAATAGCACTATTGGACACCACAAGAGAACCAACGTGCGTATTATGGAAATTCCAGAAGATGAGGAAAGAAACAAAGGAACAGAAAGAACATTTGAGGAAATTGTGGCAGAAAACTTCCCAGCCCTGAGTAAGGAAATGAACCTGCATATCCAGGAAGCTTGGCAAACTCCAAGTAGAGTGAATCCAAAAAGGTCTTCACCAAGACACATTGTAATCAAACTCCTGAATATTAAAGACAAGAAAGAAAATCTTGAAAGCAACAAGAGAAAAACACAAAGTAACACATAAGGGGTCCTTAATTAGATTAAATGCTGACTTCTCCAAGAAACCATGGAGACTAGGAGGCAATGGAAAGATATACATAAAGCACTGAAAGAAAAGAACTGTCAACCAAGAATCTTTATCTGCCAGAATTATCCTTCAAAACCTAGAGCAAATTCAAGACATTCCCAGATAAACAAAAGTTGTGAGAATTTGTTAGCATCAGACCTGTCTTGCAAGAACTGCTAAAGGGTGTCCTTCAAGTGGAAAGGAAAGAACACTAGACAACTACCCAACCTACTACAAAGGGAAAAGAAATAAAAAATAAAGGGGAGATCTCCAATAAATGTAATGGCCCAGCGAGCAAAAGGGCCTGTTACAGGGTATTTTCAGTGGGTAAATTTAGTTATGTTCTACAAGCTTCATATCATCAAATGTATAAGAAACAAGTATAAAGTTATCCTAACAGATATTAATGTATAAAAATGTTATAAAAAGTTATGCAACAACAGAAATGGGGGGAGGAAACAGAGAATTAGGATTAAAATATAAGTATGTTAATATTGTATGCTACTTACTGTTTGTATGTTACTTGATGTTTGTTAATTGTTGGTATCAAAGTAAAATAAGTCATTGTAAATGTAGGGTCACAAATATAATTTTTATGATAACTATTAAGAAAATACATCAAAAATATAACCAGAAAGGGAGAAGGAAGAAACCAAATAAGCTCAACACAGGAAACCAATTTAACACAAATAATGACAAACTTGTTAAAAAAAAAATAAAAGATAGGACAAAGAAATTACAAGACACACAAAAAAACAAAGAACAAAATAAAAGAAGTAAGTCCTTCTTTATCAATAATTACCTTAAATGTAAATGGATTAAACCCTTCATGAAAAGGCAGAGAGTGGCAGAATGGATAACATGATCCATCCATATGCTGTCCACAATAGACACATCTTAGGCCCAAGGACACCAACAGACTGAAAGTGAAAGGATGGGAAAAAATATTCAATGCAAATAGTAACCAAAAGAGAGCAGGCATGGTCATATTGATATCAGACAAAATAGACTTTAAATCAAAATCTATTATAATAGATGAAAGACATCATATATTAATAAAAGGGACAATTGAACAAGAAAATATAACAATCATAAATATATATACACCCAACATCAATGCACCAAAATACATGAAGTATATACGGACAGTATATACTGTCATATACTGTATATACAGTATATACTGAGCAATAGACAACTATACAACAATAGTAGGCTTCTTCAATACATCATTGTCAATACTGGACAGAACTTTCAGAAAGGAGACCAGTAAAGAGACAGAGGACTTGAACAATACTATAAACAAATTGGATGTAATAGACATACATAGAACTTTCCACCCAACATCAGAGAAAGATAGATTTTTTCCTTAGTGCATATGAGACATTCTCCAGAAGAGACCATATTCTAGGTAATGAAACAAGCCTAGACAAGTTTAAAAAGACTGGAATGTTGTTGTTGTTGTTAGGTGCCATTGAGTCGGTCCTGATTCATAGCAACTTATGTACAATGGAACGAAACACTGCCTGGTACTGTGCCATCCTCACAATCGTTGTTATGCTTGAGCTCATTGTTGCAACCACTGTGTCAATCCATCTCATTGAGGGTCTTCCTCTTTTTTGATGACCTTCTACTTTACCAAGCATGATATCCTTCTCCAGGGACTGATCCCTCCTGGTAACATGTCCCAAGTGTGTGAGACAAAGTCTCACCATCCTCCCTTGTAAGGAACATTTTGGTTATATTTCCTCCAAGAGAGATTTGTTCCTTCTTCTGATAGTCCATGATATAGTCAATATTCTTCACCAACATCATAATTCAAAGGCGTCAATTCTTCTTCAGTCTTCATTATTCATTGGCCAGCCTTCTCATGCATATGAGGCGATTGAAAACACCATGGCTTGGGTCAGGTGCACCTTAGTCCTTAAAGTGACATCTTTGCTTTTCGACACTTTAAAGAGGTCCTTTACAGCCGATTTGTCCAATGCAATGTGTCTTTTGATTTCTTGACTCCTGCTTTCATGCGTGTTGATTGTGGATCAAAGTAAAATGAAATTCTTGACAATTTCAATTTTTTTTCCTGTTTATCATGATGTTACTTATTGGTCCAGTTGTGAGGATTTTTGTTTTCTTTATGTTGAGATGTAATCCATACTGAAGGCTGTGGTCTTTGATCTTCATCAGTAAGTGCTTCAAGTCTTCACTTTCAGCAAGCAAGGTTGTGACATCTGCATAACACAGGTTGTTAATGAGTCTTCCTCCAATCTGATGCCCCGTTCTTCATATAGTCCAGCTTCTCTGATTATTTGCTCAGCATGCATATTGAATAGGTATGGTGAAAGAATATAGTCCTGAAGCACACCTTTCCTGACTTTAAATCATGCGGTATCCCCTTGTTCTATCCGAACAACTGCCTCTTGATCTATGTACAGGTTCCTCATGAGCACAATTAAGTCTTCTGGAAATCCCATTCTTTGCAATGTTATCCATAATTTGTTATGATCCACACAGATGAATGCCTTTGCGCAGTCAATAAAACACAGGTAACAAAAAGTCTGTCAGTTTGTCACACTGTGGGGGCCTGCATGTTGTGATGCTGGAAGCTATGCCAGTGGTAGTCAAATACCAGCAGGGTCACACATGGTGGACAGGTTTCAGCTGAGCTTCCAGACTAAGACAGAGTAGGAAGAAGGATCTGGTGGTCCACCTCTGAAAAAAATTAGCCAGTGAAAACCTCATGAGTAGCAGTGAAACATTGTCAGATATAGTGCTAGAAGATGAGCCCCTCAGGTTGGAAGGCACTCAAAAGATGACTGGGGAAGAGCTGCCTTCTCAAAGTGGAGTCAACCTTAATGAAGTGGTTGGAGGCAAGCTTTTGGGACCCTCATTTGCTGATGAGGCACAACTCAAAATGAGAACAGCTACAAATATCCATTAATAATAAGAACATGGAATGTATGAAGTATGAATCTAGGAAAATTGGAAATCATCAAAAATGAAATGGAATGCATAAACATCAATATCCTAGGCATTAGTGAGCTGAAATGGACTGGTATTGGCCATTTTGAATCAGACAATCTTATGGTCTACTATGCGGAGAAAGACAAATTGAAGAGGAATGACATTGCCCTCAGCATCAAAAAGAACATTTCAAGATCTATCCTGAAGTACAATGCTGTCAGTGATAGGATAATATCCATATGCCTACAGGGAAGACAAGTTAATATGACTACTATTCAAATTTATTCACCAATCACTAAGGTCAAAGATGAAGAAATTGAAGATTTTTACCAACTTTTGCAGTAAAATTGATCGAATGTGCAATCAAGATGCATTAGTAATTACTGGTGATTGGAATGTGAAAATTAGAAACAAAGAAGGATTGGTAGTTGGAAACTATGGCCTTGGTGATAGAAACAATGCAAGAGATCACATGACAGAATTTTGCAAGACCAATGACTTCTTCAATGCAAATACCTATACACGGGGACCTTGCTGGATGGAATACACAAGAATCAAATTGACTACATCTGTGGAAAGAGATGATGGAAAAGCTCAATATCATTAGTCAGAACAAGGCCAGTGTCCAACTGCAGAACAGATCATCAACTGCTCATATGCAAGTTCAAGTTGAAGCTGAAGAAAATTAGAACAAGTCCACAAGACCCAAAGTACAACCTTGAGTATATCCCACCTGAATTTAGAGACTGTCTCAAGAATAGATTTGATGCATTGGACACTAATGACCAAAGACCAGACAAGTTGTGTAATGACATCAAGGAAATCATGCATGAAGAAAGCAAGCCATCATTAAAAAAACAAGAAAGAAAGAAAAGATCAAAACAGATGTCAGAAGAGACTCTGAAACATGTCGTTTGTCATGGATTGAATTATGTCCCCCCAAAAATGTGTGTATCAATTTGGCTGGGCCATGATTCCTGGTATTGCATGTTTTTCCTATATGTTGTAAACCCTGTCTCTATGATGTTAATGAGGGAGGATGGGTGGCAGTTGTGTTAGTAAGGCAGGACTCAGTCTACTAGATTAGATTGTATCCTGAGGCAATCTCTTGAGCTATAAAAGAGAGAAGTGAGCAGAGAGACAGGGGGACCTTATACCACCAGAAAGAAGCACCGGGAGCAGAACCCGTCCTTTGGACCTGAGGTTCCTGCTCAGAGAAGCTCCTATTCCGGGGGAACGTGGATGAGAAGGCCAACAAAGAGAGAGCCTTTCCCTGGACCTGACACCCTGAACTTGGACTTTTAGGCTACTTTATTGTGAGGAAATAAAATTCTCTTTGTTAAAGCCATCCACTTGTGGTATTTCTGTTAGAGCAGCACTAAATGATAAAACACCCTTGAATGTTGAGTAGCTAAAGCGAAAGGAAGAAATGACGAAATAAAAGAGCTGAACAGAAGATTTCAAATGATGGCTTGAGAAGACAAAGTATTATAATGACATGTGCAAAGACCTGGAGTTAGAAAACCAACAGAGAAGAACACACTTGGCATTTCTCAAGCTGAAAGAACTGAAGGAAAGATTCAAGCCTCGTGTTGCAATAGTGAAGGATTCTATGGACAAAATACAAAGGAATAATACTAGAAATTAATAGTACAAGGAAAATAGAAAACACTTAACTACATGGAAACTAAATGACACACTATTAAACAACCAATGGGTCAAGGGAGAAATTAGGAGTTAAATTAAAAAAAAAATTGAAGTTAAATGAAAATGAAAACACAACATACCAAAACCTATGGGACACAGCAAAGGCCGTCATCAGAGGGAAATTTATAGCAGTAAACACCTACATCAAAAAAGTGGAAAGAACTCAAATCAACAGTGTAACTCTACAATTTGAGGAACTAGAAAAAGAAGAGTAAACCAACCCAAGACCTACCAGAAGAATGGAAATAATACAGAGCAAAGCAGAAATAAATGAAATAGAGAATAAAACAATAGAGAAAACAAAAAAAATCAAAAGTTGTTTTTTTTTAACAGATCAATAAAATTGACAAACTATCAGCTAGACAGAGAAAGAAAAAAAGTGAGAGGAAGCAAATAACCAAAATAAGAAATGAAATTGGAGACATTACAACAGATCCAACAGAAATAAAAAGAATCATAATAAAATATTATGAAAAGTTGTACTCTAACAAATTTGAACACTTAGATGAAATGGGCAAATTCCTAGAAACACAAAACCCACTTAAACTAACACAAAAAGAGTAGAAAATCTCTACAGACTGGTAACAAGAGAAATGATTGAATCAGTAATCAAAAACCTCCTAACAACAACAAAAAATTCTAGACCTGATGTTACACTGGGAAATTTTACCAAGCATTCAGAGAATTGACACCAATCCAGCTCAAACTCTTCCAAAACATAGAAGAGGAAGGAAAGCTCACTAACTCATTTGACAAAGCCAGCATTACCTTGATCCAAAGCCAGACAAAGATGTCACAAGAAAAGAGAACTACAGACCTATATTGCTTATGAATACAGACGAAAAAATTCTCATAGAATTACTAGCGAACAGAATCCAAGAACATATTAAAGGAATTATACACCATGACCAAGTGGGATTTATTCCAGGAATGCAAGGATGGTTCAACATTAGAAAAATCTATCACTGTAACGTTGTTGTTTTCAGGTGCTATCGAGTTAGTTCCGACTCATAGCGATCCTATGTACAATAGAATGAAACACTGCTGGTCCTGTGCCATCCTCACAATCGTTGCTATGTTTGAGCCCATTGTTGCAGACACCATGTCAATCCATCTCATTGAAGGTCTTCCTCTTTTTCCCTGACCCTCTACTTTACCAAGCATGATGTCCTTCTCCAGGGACTGGTTCCTCCTGATAACATGTCCAAGGTGCATAAGACAAAGTCTCACCATCCTCCCTTGTAAGGAGCGTTCTGCCTGTACTTCTTCCAAGACAGTTCTGTTTGTTCTTCTGGCAGCTCATGGTATATTCAGTATTCTTCACCAACATCATAATTCAAAAGTATCAATTCTTCTTCAGTCTTCCTTACTGATTGTTCAGCTTTTCATGCATATGAGGTGATTGAAAATACCATGACTTGGGTCAGGCACACCTTTGTCCCCAAAGTGTCATCTTTGCTTTTGAATACTTTTAAGAGGTCTTTTGCAATGATTCGCCCAATAAAAGATGTCATTTGATCTCTTAACTGCTGCTTCCATGGGTGTTTATTGTGAATGCAAGTAAAATTAAATCCTTGATAGCCTCAATATTTTCTCCATTCATCACGATGTTACTCATTTGTCCTATTGTGAGGATTTTTTGTTTTATGTTGAAGTGTAATCCATACTGAAGGCTGTAGTCTTTGATCGTCATCACTGTAATACACCACATTAATAGAACGAAAAAAAAAAAGAACCACCTAATCATCTCAATAAACGCAGAAGAGGTCTTTGATAAAATCCAACACCCTTTCCTGATGAAAACTCTCAAAAAGATAGGAATAAAAGAGAAGTTCCCATAATTGTTAAAGGTGTATGTCAATTTGGCTGGGCTATGATTCTCAGTGGTTTGGCAGTTATGATGTAGTTTGGCAGTCATATAACGATGTGATCACTTTCATGATGAGATTTGATATAATGTGATCACCTCCATGATGGGATTTGCTATGAGTATCCAATCAGTGAAAAGGTAGTTTCCTTGGGGGTGTGGCCTGTATCCAATATAACTGCACTTTCTGGGAAGGCTTGTGGGCTTTTGCTCGCACTGGATCCTGCAGCTGGCTCCTGTTTATCTGACCTTTGGTTCTTGGGACTTGAGCTAGCAGCTTACCTGCTGTCTTGCCTGCCGATCTTGGGATTTGTCTGTCTTTGCAGCTGGTGAGCCAGAGCCCTGCTGTCTGATTTGCCAATCTTAGGTTCACCAGCCCCTGTGCTTGCTTGAATCAGGAGAAGCCTACAGCTTGACCCATGGACTTGGGACGTTCCAGCCTCGACAACCACGTGAACCATTTCCTCAATGTGAATCTCTCTCTATATATATTTGTACACTTCACTGGTTTTGCTTCTCTAGATAACCCAGCCTAAGACCTTTGGTACTGAGAGTGGCTCTAGAGAAATAATTGTAAGGATGAGTTTTCTAAATTGGTTTTCAAGTCAGGTTAGTCTTAAAGATGTTGATGTCTCTGCTTCTAGTAGTAAAGAGGACACTGCTAATTCATGGTATGAGGTGGCAATAGAAATATGTAAAATATCACCACGTATTGGTGAAAGGCGAGATTCTGAGTGAGCTCATGTTTGATACTTTCTACAGTTTTTCAGAATGAGAAGTATAAGGAAGTTGGTTGGTTAGTCCTACTTTAGCTAGACAAACTGGTGAAAGAAAGAGATGAGCTCAGGGCTTCAGAGTCAAAGCTCAAGTGCCAGATAAATGACCTCAATGTTTCCACATTTCTGCTTGTGCCTTGAAAGAAAGTCTTATTTCTTGTAATAACATAGCTGATATTGCCAAAAACCAAACCCAGAGTCTTTTCATAAGAGTGGATGAATTACGATGACTATTGAACTCCCAACCCCAAGTGGTGTCTGAAGTTAAAGTGAAGGCATTGATTGGGAAGAAATGGGATCCTGAAACTTGGGATGGGAACATATGGGCAGATAATCAGGAAGCTGGGCACATGAGCTCCTAAATTCCGTTGAATCACTCCTGCCAAGAGAACAAGCCCCCTCACTCCTATCTGAAGAGATTGCTCCATCTTTTTCTGCTAAGCCACCCTCCGCAGTAAAACCATTAGCCCCTCCATCCCCATCTAATGAGATTAACCCAGTTATGTCTAAAGATCCTTTGAGTCATTGCCTGGGGCATTGCCTAAGGCAGATGACTTACAAGACATTGCTGAATGTTCTCAAAACACATCCCTACCACCGATTTTGGCTTCTAGACCTACAACTAGACTTATGTGCCAGCGAGCTCCAAAACGTGAGGTACAAAGTGTGACTCAGGAGGTGATACACTCCAAAAGAACTGCTTGACTTTTCTAATATATACAAATAGAAATCTGGGGTTGTGGAAATGGCTATTAAGAGTGTGGGATAATGGTGCAAGGAACATAAAGATGGATCAGTCTGAGTTTATTGATATAGGCCAACTAAGCACAGATTCTTCATTCAGCTTGAGAGGTTAGGAAAGGATCTAATAGTTTATTTAGTTGGGTCACTGAAGCATGGGTTAGGAGGTGACCTACACTAAATCAAGTTGAAGTACCAGACCTGCCTTGGTATACTGTATAAAAAGGTTTCCAAAGGCTTAGGGAAATTGGCATGCTAGAGTGGATTTATCAGGTTAGACCCACAGACCGACCATGGAGTGTCCAGAGGACACACCTTTTACCACAACTGTGAGGAACAAATTTGTGAAGGGAGCTCCAGCATCCTTGAAGACTGCTGGGATTGCTATTTTATGTAAGTCAGACTTGACAGTGGGAAATGCCCTAACTGAATTAAGACACCTAACTGCAATGGGGTTGATTGGACCTCGCGGTGGCCGGGGCCAAGTGGAGGCACTCAATTGACAAAGACAAGGTGGGCATATGTACTGTAATGGACAGTGGAGTCAAAGCAGTAATCAGAATAGTCTGACTCATATGGACTTATGGTGTTGGCTACTTAGTCATGGTGACCCTAAGAGTGAAATAGATAGGAAATCTACTAAATATTTACTTGATCTGTACAAGCAGAAGAATTCTACATCAAATGAACAGCAGTCTAACTCAAATCGCCAGAATAGAAAGTCATGGCCCGTCAATCAATTCCCAGACTTGAGCAAGTTTAAAGACCCACAACCCCTTGAATGAAGGGGAAGCTGGGTCCCCTTTGGAAGGCCCTTACTACACTGCCAAAACTTTATACTACTAATCTTTCTCTAAGCCTTCCCTAAAGGGCTCTACAGCCTTTTATGAGAGTGATTGTTCATTCGGGAAAGGGAAATATTCAGACTTTTCAGTGATTACTGCATACTGGCTCTGAACTAACACTGATTCCATGAGACTCAAAACATCACTGTGGCCCACCAGTCAGAGTGGGGGCATATGAAGGTCAGGTTATTAATTCGGTCTTAGCCCATGTCCATCTCACAGTAGGTCTGGTGGATCCCCTAGTCCATTCTGTAGTGATTTTCCCAGTTCCAGAATGCATAATTGGAATAGATATACTCAGCAACTGGAAGAACCCCACATTGGATCCCTGAAAAATAGAATAAGGGCTATTATGGTAGGAAAAGCCAAGTGGAAACCATTAGAACTGCCCCTACTTAGGAAAATAGTAAACCAAAAGCAAAACCACATTCCCGGAGGTATTGCAGAGACTGCCACCATCAAGGATTTGAAGGGTGCAGAGGTTCTAATTCCCACATTTCCATTCACCTTGACTATTTGGCTTGTGCAAAAAAAGATGGATCTTGGAGAATGACAAGGGATTATCAAAAACTTAAGCAGGTGGCGACTCCAATTGCTGCTGCTATTCCAGATGTAGTTTCATTGCTTAAGCAAATTAATACATCTCCTGGTACTTGGTATGCAGCTGTTGATCTGGCTAATGCTTTTTTCTCCATACCTGTTTTGAAGGACCACCAGAAGTAGTTTGCCTTCAGCTGGCAAGGCTAACAAAACACTTTCAGTGTCCTACCTCAGGGCTATAGCAACTGTCCAATCCTATGTCATAATTTAGTCTACAGAAACCTGGAGAGCTTGATTGCCTTTCCCTTCCACAAGATGTCACACTGGTCCATTATATTGATGACATTATGCTGACTGGACCTAGTAAGGAAGAAGTGTCAATGACTCTAGACTTACAGGTAAAACATTTGTATGCTAGAGGGTGGGAAATGAATTCAACAAAAATTCAGGAGACTTCCATTTCAGTGAAATTTCTAGGGGTTCAATGGTGTGGGGTATGTCAAGATATTCCTTCTAAAGTGAAGCATAAGTTATTGCATCTGGCCCTTCCCACAACTAACAAGGAGGCACAACACGTAGTGGGCCTGTTTGGATTTTGGAGGCAACAAAGTCCTCATTTGAGTGTGCTACTCCAGGCTATTTATCAAACGATTTGAAATGCTGCAAGATTTGAGTGGAACCCAGAACAAGAGGAGGCTCTGCAACAGGTTCAGGTTGCCATGTATCTTAGTCATCTAATGCTGCTATAACAGAAATACCACAAGTGGATGGCTTTAACAAAGAGAAATTTACTCTCTCACAGTCTAAGTGACTAGAAGTCCAAATTCAGGGTGCCAGCTCCAGGGGAAGTCTTTCTTTCTTTGCCAGCTCTGTAGGAAAGTCCTTGTCATCAATCTTCCCTTGGCCTAGGAACTTCTCCGTGCAGGAACCCTGAGTCCAAAGGATGCACTGTGCTCCTGGTGCTGCTTTCTTGGTGGTATGAGGTCCCCAACTCTCTGCTCACTTCCCTTTCCTTTTATTTCTTGTAAGATAAAAGGTGATGCAGACCACACCCCAGGGAACTCTCTTTACACTGGATAAGGGATGTGACCTAAGTAAGAGTGTTACATCCCACCCTAATCTCTTTAACATAATCTAATCTTGCCTCATTAACCACAGGCAGAGATTATTATTTACAACACATAGGAAAATTACATCAATCACAAAATGGAAGACAACCACACAGTACTGGGAATCATGGCCTAACCAAGTTGACACATATTTTGGGGGGACACAATTCAATCCATGACACCGTGCAAATGGCTCTTCCACTTGGGCCATATGATCTGGCTGATAAATGGTACTCGATGTGTCAGTGGCAGATAGAGATGCTGTTTGGAGTCTTTGGCAGGCCCCTGTTGGTGAATCACAGTGAAGACCCTTAGGATTTTGGAGCAAAGCCCTGCCATCCTCTGCAGATAACTGCTCTCTTTTTGAGAAACAGCTTTTGGCTTGTTACTGGGCCTTAGTAGAGACTGAATGTTTAAACATGGGACACCAAGTCACCATGTGGCCTGAGCTGCCCCTCATGAACTGGGTGTTGTCTGATCCACAGAGTCATAAAGTTGGATGTACACAGCAGCACTCTACATTAAATGGAAGTGGTATATACAAGATTAGGCCCAAGCAGGACTTGAAGGCACAAGAAAGTTGCACGAGCAAGTAGCCCAAATGTCCATGGTCTCCACTCCTGTCACATTACCTTCCATCTCCCGGTCAGCACCTATGGCCTCATGGGGAGTTCCTTACGATCAGTTGACTGAGGAAGAGAAAACTCATGCCTGGTTTACAGATGGTTCTGTGTGATATGCAGGCACCAATCGAAAGTGGACAGCAGCAGCACTGAAGCACCTTTCAGGGACCTCTTTGAAGGATAGTGGTGAAGGAAAATCCTCCGAATGGTCAGAACTTCGAGCAGTGAACCTGGTTGTTCACTTTGCTTGGAGGGAGAAATGGCCAGATGTGCCACTGTATACTGATTCATGGGCTGTGGTCAATGGTTTAGCTTGATGGTCAGGGATTTGGAAGGAACATGATTGGAAAATTGGAGACAAGGATTTATGGGGAAGAGGTATATACCTCTCTGAATGGGCCAAAGAAGTGAAGATATATGGGTCTCATGTGAATGCTCACCAAAGGATGACCTCAGCAGAGAAAGATTTTTAACAATCAAGTAGATAGGATGATGCGTTCTCTGGAAACCAGTCATCCTCTTTCCCCAGCTACTCCTGTCACTACTCAGTAGGCTCATGAAGAAAGTGGCCATGGTGGCAGGGATGGAGGCCCAGCAACATGAATTTCCACTCACCAAGGCTGACTTGGCTATGGCCACTGTTGAATGCCCAATCTGCAAGCAGCAGAGACCAACACTGAATCCCCGATATGGCACCATCCCTCGAGGTGATCAGCCAGCAACCTGGTGGCAAGTTGATTACATTGAACCACTTCCATCTTGGAAAGGTCAGTGTTTTCTTCTTCCTGGAATAGACACTTACTCTGGATATGGATTTGCTTTCCCTGCACACAATGCTTCTGCTAAAACTACTGTCCATGGACTTACAGAATGCCTTATCCACCATCATGGTATCCTACACAGCATTGCCTCGGATCAAGGGACTCACTTCACAGCAAATGAAGTGTGGTAGTGGGCCCATGCTCAGGGAATTCACTGGTCTTACCATGTTCCCCATCATCCTGAAGCAGTTGACTTGATAGAAAGATGGAATGGCCTTCTAAAGACACAATTACTGTGCCAGCTAGGTGGCAATACTTTGCAGGGTTCACCAATGTTCTCCAAGAGGCTGTACATGCTCTAAACCTGTGTCCAATATATGGTGCTGTTTCTCCTATAGACAGGGTTCATGGGTCCAGGAATCAAGGTGTGGAAATGGGAGTGGCACCACTCACCCCTAGCGACCACTAGTAAAATATTTGCTTCCTGTCCCTGTGGCTCTATGCTCTGAAAGTCTAGAAGTCTTAGTTCCAAAGGGAGGAATGCTTACACCTGGAGACACATAACTGTTCACATTGAACTGAAAGCTAAGAATGCCACCTGGCCACTTTGGGCTCCTTATGCCTCTGGATCAACAGGCAAAAAAGGGAGTTACCATAGTAGCTGGTGTGATTGATCCTGATTATCAAAAGGAAATTGGATTGATATTACATAATAGAGGTAAAGTAAAGTATGTCTGGAATGCAGGAGATTCCTTAGGGCGTCTCTTAGTACTACCATGCCCTGTGATTAAAGTCAATGGAGAACTACAGTAACCAATTCCGACATGAATACTAATGGCCCAGATCCTTCAGGAATGAAAGTTTGGGTCACTCCACCAAGCAAAGAACCATAACCAGCTGAGGTGCTTTCTGAGGACAAAGGGAATGCGGAATGGTTAGTAGAAGAAGGTAATTCTAAATACCAATTACAACCATGTGACCAGTTGAAAAATCAAGGACTGTAAATGTTATAAGCATTTCTGTCTTGTATGTATACATCAAATATTTTTGTTTTCTTCATTGATAAAATATAGAATGTTAACAGAGCTAGTGCATTTTCAGTTGTATGTGTGTTAGTTGTATCACGTTAAGTGGAAGTATGACTTTATAATTGTCTTTGTTTAGAAATTATGTATGGCTTAAAGAGATACATACAGGTGTCAAGTTGACAAGACATGGACTGTGATCTTTAAGGGTGTGTGTCAACTTGGCTGGACCATGATTCTCAGTGGTGTGGTAGTTATGATGTAGTTTGGCAGTCATATAATGATGTAATCACCTCCATGATGCGATTTGATATAATGTGATCACCTCTATGATGGGATTTTCTGTGAGTAGACAATCAGTGAAAAGGGAGTTTCCTTGGGGATGTGGCCTGAATTCAATACAAGTTGACTTTCTGGCAAGGCTTGTAGGCTTTTGCTCACCCTGGATCCTGCAGCTGGCTCCTCTTCATCTGACCACTGGTTCTTGGGACTTGAGCTAGTGGCTTACCTGCCATATTGCCTGCTAATCTTGGGATTTGTCAGTATTCACAGCCTGTGAGCCAGAGCCCTGCTGTGTGACTTGCCGATCTTGGGTTTGCCAGCCCCTGTGCTTACGTGAATCAGGAGAAGCCTGCAGCCTGACCCACAGACTTGGGGCGTTCCAGCCTCTACAACTGCATAAGCCACATCCTTAACATAAATCACTCTCTCGCTGTCTATATATACACATTTTATTGGTTTTGCTTCTCTAGAGAACCCAGCCTAAGACAGTTCCTCGACATAATTAAGGGCATCTATGTAAAACCAACAGCCAACATTATACTCAACGAAGAAAGCCATAAACAGAAAAGAAGTCCTTGAGAACAGGAATGAAAGAAGGATGCCTGCTGTCACCACTTCTATTCAATATCATACTGGAAGTCCTAGCCAGAGCAATAAGGCCAGAAAAAGAAATAAAAGGTATCCAAATTGGAAATGAAGAAGTAAAACTATTCTTATTTGCAGATGACATGATCCTATATATAGAAAATCCCAAAGAATCCACAGGAGCCCTGATAGCTGGGTGGTTAAGAGCTCATCTGCTAACCAAAAGGTCAGCAGTTGGATCCACCAACCACTCCTTGGAAACTCTATAGGGCAGTTCTACTCTGTCCTATAGAGTCACTATGAGTCGTAATCGACTCAACGGCAAGAGATTCTTAAAGAATCCACTAGAAAGCTTCTACAACTAATAGAAGAATTCAGCAAAGTTGCAGGGTACAAGATCAGCACACACAAAAAAATCAGTTGGATTTCTATAACCAACAAGATAAATCTAAAAAGAAAATCAGGAAAAGAATTCCATTCACAATAGCACCTGAAAGAAGAAAATATCCAGGAATAAACTTAACCAAGGCTGTGAAGGATTTATACAGTGAAAACTGTAAAACAAAACAAAACAAAACAAAAAAAACACCGCTGCAAGAGAGTAAAACAGACCTAAATAAATTCAAAGACATCCCATACTCATGGATTGGAAGACTTAATATTGTGAAAACGTCAGTACTACCCAAAGCAATCTATAGATTCAAAACAATTCTGATCAAAATTCCAATAGCATTTTTTTTTACAGATATGGAAAAACTAATTCTCTACTTTATACGGAAAGGCAAGAGGTCCCAAAGAGCTAAATCAATTTTGAAGATGAAGAACAAAGTAAGAGGCTTTACACTTCCTGATTTCAAAACATATTATACAGCTAAAGTAATCAAAGAAGGCTGGTACTGGTTTAATGATAGACACATAAATCATGAGTCAGAATCAACTCGACAGCAATGAGTTTGGGTTATGGTTTACATAGATCAGTGGAATAGAACTGAGAGCCAAGAAATAAAGACTATACATTTTCGGTCAACTGATTTTCATCAAGGGCGCTAAGTCAATTCAATGGAGAAGGAACAGTCTCTTTAACAAATGGTGCCGGGAAAATTAAATTTCCACATGCAGAAAATGAAGCAAAAGTCATACCTCACACCTAACACAAAAACTAATTCAAATTGGATTAAGGACCCAAATGTTAAATCTAAAGCCATAAAATTCTTGGAAGAAAATATAAGAGTGAAGCTATGGGACCTAGGTTTGTTTGTTTTTTAAATGATAGGTTATCAAATACAACAACAAATCCACAAGAAAGAGAAGACAGAATAGGGTAATTGAGACCTCATAAAAATTAAATACTTAAGTTCATCAAAGGACTTTATCAAAAGAGTAAAAAGACAACCTACAGACTGGGGAAAAAATCTTTGGGAACTACATATATGATAAGGGTCTAATATCCAAATATATACATAAAATTGATACTACTTAACAACAAAAAGACAAATAACCCAATCAAAACACATGGGCAAAAGATATGAACTTCAGTAAAGAGAATACCCAAGTAGACAACAAAAAAAGAAAAGATGCTCATTGAAATTAGCTATTAGAGAGATGCAAATCAAAACTACAATGAGGCATTACCTCACCCCTATTAGAATGAAAATGATCAAAAAAAAAAAAAAAAAGAAAGAAAGATATTAACTAATGTTGGCAAGGATTTGGGGAGAGTGGAACCCTTATCCATCATTGATAGGAATATAAAATGGTACACCATTGTGGAAAACAGTATGACAATTCCTCAATAAATTAAAAAAAAGAACTACAATATGACCCAGCAATTCTGCTTTTAGGTATACCCTAGGAACCAAAAAGTAGCAACACAGACAGACATATGTACTCCTATGTTCATAGCAGCACTATTCACAACAGCAAAAAGTAGAAACAATCTAAGTGCCTATTGATGAATTGATGGGTAAACAAAATGTAGTACATACATACAATGAAACACTACTCAATCATGCAGAGAAATGAAGTACTGATGAATGCTACAACACGGATGAACCTTAAAGACATTATGCTGACTGAAATGTCAATTACAAAAGGACAAGTATTGTTGACCTCAATTATATGAAATGACAAGAATAGGTAAATTTGTAGAGACCAATGGTTATTAGCGGTTACCTGGGGTGAGAGGGGGAGGGGGAATCATTCTCTGGGAAGTAGTGAGTTTATGTCTATGGTGATGGGAAAATTGGCATCAATTAAGGGTAACTGTTATGCAACTTGACTAATGTAACTGATATCACTAAATTGTATATCATTAAAAGGGCAAAGTGGCAAATGTGTTATATATAATTTTATAACAAAAACAGCAACCAAAAAAAAAAAAAAGAGGATACAGTTGCTGAAACTACTTAGGTACAAACAAAACACCTTATGAGATTAGTTCTCTTAGTTTGAAGGCTTAGGGTCATGGATTCATGGGACTGTCCAGCCAACTGGCCTAACACTGTGTTTAGAGTTTCTGTTCTGTCCCCTAGTTTGGTAAGTAATGCCTCGGGTCTTAAAAACTTATAAGCAACCTTCCAAAATACAGTAATTGGTCTCTACTCTCCTGGAGCAGCAGAGGAAGAAGGAGATCCAGGAATTGGAGAAGTAACTGGACTGTGAGTCTTGTTGCCTCCATAAACTACTGATTCCTTTGCCATGATACCAGAAGAACAGCATGGTGCCAGCCTATCATTACTGAACATTTTGATCCAGTCCTGATCGAAGGGGCGGGGGATGTGGATCAGAATTTAAAATTTCCTATAGAATCCAGACTTACTGGACTCAGTGAGGTTAAAGTAAACCCTGAATCTGTTGCCCCGAGAAAATTTTTGAACTTTGAACTGAAACTATCCACTGAAGGCATCTTCAGACTAAACAACAGTTTAGCTAAGTCAGTAAAGAATGTTCGCCCTGAGCATTGCACTCTTTTAAAGAATTATCTGTATCAGATCAAATTAACAAAAGTAACACCAAAACATAGATGAGTAGTTTATGGTGCAGTGAGTCTAAGTCAATGGTGGTGACACAATATGGGGAGAGACAGTGAAAATGTTGACACAACATGAGGAATGTAACCAAAGTCATTGAACTGTACATGTAGAAATTGTTGAATGGGTGTATGATCTGCTGTGTATACTTTCACAAAAAAAAAAATTTAAAAAAAAAACATGATCCAACTATCTGCTGTCCATAAGAGACACTTTGGACCCAAAGACACAAATAGGTTGAAAGTGAAAGGATGGAAAAATATATCCATGCAAATAGCAACCAAAAGAATACTATCAAAAAAAAAAATTACAAGAGAAAAGAAGGACGTTATATATTGATAAAATGGTCAATTCATCAAGACGATAAAACAATTACAAAACATGCACACACAAAGCAACAGAGTCCCAAAGTATATGCAGCAAGTATTGACAGAATCAAAAGAGACAGTTCTACAAAAATAGTGACTTCAATTCCCCGATTTCGATAATGAATAGAACAACTTAATAGAAAGTCGGATGATAGCAAGTGTGGCTGGTTCAACCTATCTAACATTTTCTTTATTTTATTTATAGTTTTATCACCACTGAATGCACCCATAAACAATCTGTTTGGTTTTGCATGTTCTTTACTCTTTTATGAACGGAGTCATTCTGTATGATTCATCCATGTTATTCCATGTAGCTGTAATTCATTTATACTCCTTCCTAGGTGGTATCCCACTGAATGCATATATCACAATTGTCTATTATACTATAGAGGGCCACTTAGGTTGTTTCCATTTGAGACTATTATAAACAATGCTGCAATGAATATTCTTGTACGTGTATCATGGCACATATATGCACAATTTTCTCTAGGATCAATAGAATAAAATTAATGGGTCATAGAGTTTATTTATGGGACTCTGAATGACCCAAATGGTTTGTGCTCCACTACCAAACTAAAGGTTGGTGGTTCTAACCCACCCAGTGGTGCCAGGGAGGAAAGGCCTAGCGATGTGCTTTCATAAAGATAACAGCCAAGAAAACCCTATGGAGCAATTCTACTCTATAAAACACGGAATCATCAAGAGTTGGAAAAGACTCAATGGCAATGAGTATTTTTTTGTAGGCTTTATTTTTCTTTAACTTTACTAGATAATACAAAACCGTTTTCAAAAGTGGTAGCACAAGTTAACATTCTCACTAGCGGTGTATGTTGTTGTTGTTGTTGTTAGGTGCCATCGAGTCGGTTCTGACTCATAGCAACTCTATGTACAATAGAACAAAACACTGCCTAGTTCTGCACCATCCTCACAATTGTTGTTATACTTGACTCCATTGTTGTAGCCACTGTGTCAATCCATCTACTTGAGGGTCTTCCTCTTTTTCGATGACGTCCTTCTCCAGGGACTGGTCCCTCCTGATAACATGTCCAAAGTATTTGAGACAAAATCTTGCCATTTATGCTTCTAAGGAACATGCTGGCTGTACTTCTTCCAAGATAGATTTGTTTGTTCTTCTTGCAGTCCATGATATATATTCAATGTTCTTCACCAACACCATAATTCAAGGCATCAATTTTTCTTCGGTCTTCCTTATTCATTGTCTAGCTTTTGCATGCATCTGAGGTGACTGAAAACACCACTGCTAGGGTCAGGTGCACCTTTGTCCTCAAAGTGACATGTTTGCTTTTTAACACTTCAAAGAGGTCTTTTGCAACAGCTTTTCCCAATGCAATACATTATTTTATTTCTTGACTGTTGCTTCCATTCACGTTGACTGTGGATCCAAGTAATATGAAGTCCTTGACAACTTCAATTTTTTCTCCATTTATCATGATGCTGCTTATTGGTCCAGTTGAGAATTTTTGTTTTCTTTATGTTAAGGTGCAATCCATATTGAAGGCTGTAGTCTTTGATCTTCATCAATAAGTGCTCCAAGTCCTCTTCATTTTGAACAAGCAAGATTGTGTCATGTGCATATTGAAGGTTGTCAATGAGTCCTCCTCCAATCCTGATGCCATGTTCCTCTTCATATAGTCCAGTTTCTCAGATTATTTGCTCAGCATACAGACTAAGTATGGTGAAAGGATATATCCCTGACACACACCTTTCCTGATTTTAAACCACATTGTATCCCCTTGTTCTGTTTGAATGACTGCCTCTTGGTCTATGTACAGGTTCCACATGAGCACAATTAGGTGTTCTGGAATTCCCATTCTTCAAAATGTTATCCATAATTTGTTATGATCCACACAGTAGAATGCCTTTGTATAGTCAATAAAACAGGTAAACATCTTCCTGGTTAATCTCTGCTTTCAGCCAAGATCTATCTGACATGAGCAATGATATCCCTCATTCTATGTACTCTTCTGAATCTGGCTTGAATTTCTGGAAGTTCCCTGTCGGAGTACTGCTGCAGCCACTTTTGAATGATCTTCAGCAAAATTTTACTTGTGTGTGATATTAATGATATTGTTCGATAATTTCTACATTCTGCTGGATCACCTTTCTTTGGAGTGGCCACACATATGGATCTCTTCCAGTAGGTTGGCCAGGTAGCCGTCTTCCAAATTTCTTGGCATAGATGAGTGAGCGCTTCCAGCACTGCATCCATTTGTTGAAGCATCTCAGTTGGTATTCTGTCAACTCCTGGAGCTTTGTTTTTCACCAATGCCTTCAGTGCAGCTTGGACTTCTTCCTTCAGTACCACCCGTTCTTGATATATGCTACCTCCTGAAATGGTTGAAGGTCAATCAATTCTTTTTGGTACAGTGACTCTGTGTATTCCTTCCATCTTTTTTTTTTTTTTTTTTTTTTTTTGATGCTTCCTGAGCTGTTTAACATTTTCCCCATAGAATCCTTCAATATTGCAACTTGAGGCTTGAATTTTCTTTTCAGTTCTTTCAGCTTGAAAAATGCTGAGCATGTTCTTCTTTTAGATTTTCTAACTCTGGGTCTTTGCACATTTCATTATAATATTTTGCTTTGTCTTCTCAAGCCACCCTTTGAAATTTTCTGTTCAGCTGTTTTACTTCATTTCTTCCTTTCACTTTAGCTACAAGACGAGCAAGAGCAAGTTTCAGAGTCTCTTCTGACATCTATTTTGATCTTTTCTTTCTTTCCTGTCTTTTTAAAAAAATATTATTGTGCTTTAGATGAAAGTTTACAACTCAAGTTAATTTCTCATAAAAAAATTTATGCATGTGTAGTTATGACACTAGTTGTAATCCCTGTAATATGACAGCATACTCGCCCTTTCCACCTTGGGTTTCCTGTGTCCATCCAACCAGCTCCTATCCCTTCCTTGCTTCTCATCCTGCCTCCAGAAAGGAGCCACTCATTTGGTCTCATGTATCTGCTTGAACTAAGAAGCACACTTTTCACGAATACTATTTTATGTTTTATACTTCAGTCTAATCTTTGTCTGAAGAGTAGGCTTCGGCAATGGTTTTAGTTCTGAGCTAACAGAGCATCTGGGGGCCATGGTTTTGGGGGTTCCTCCAGTCTCAGTCAGACCATTAAGCTTGGTCTTTTTACGTGAATTTGAGTTCTGCTCCACACTTTTCTCCTGCTCCATCAGTCAGGGACTCTTGTGTTCCCTGTCAGGGTGGTCATTGGTGGTAGCACCATCTAGTTTTTCTGGTCTCAGGCTGATGGAATCTCTGGTTTATATGGCCCTTTTGTCTCTCGGGCTAATATTTTCCTTGTATCTTTGGTGTTCTTCATTCTCCTTTGCTCCAAGTGGGTTGGGACCAATTGATGCATCTTAGATGGCTGCTCACAAGCTTTTAAGAACTCAGACGCCACTCACCGAAGTGGGATGCAAAACATTTTCTTAATAAACTTTGTTATGCCAATTGACCTAGATGTTCCCCAAAACCATGGTCCTGAGACCTCAGTCCCAGCTACTCTGTCCCTTGAAGTCTTTGGTTGTATTCAGGAAACTTCTTAGCTTTGGTTTAGTCCAGTTGTGCTGACTTCACCTGTGTGTTGTCCTTCCCTTCACCTAAGATGATTCTTGTCTACTATCTGGTGAATTGCCCCTCTCCCTCTTTCCCTACCCTTGTAAACATCAAAGAAAGTTTTCTTCTGTGTTTAAACCTTTTCTTGAGTTCTTATAATAGTGGTCTCATACAATATTTGTCCTTTTGTGACTGACTAATTTCACTCAGCATAATGCCCCCCAGATTCATCCATGTTGTGAGATGTTTGGTGAATTCATCATTGTTCTTTATCGTTGTGTAGTATTCCATTGTGTGTATGTACCATAATCTGTTTATTTGTTTGTCTGTTGATGGGCACTTAGGTTGTTTCCATCTTTTTGCTATTGTGAACAGTACTGCAATAAACATGGGTGTGCATATATCTATTCGTGTGATGGCTCTTATTTCTCTAGGATATATTCCAAGGAGTGGGATTGCTGGATCCTATGGTACTTCTCTTTCTAGCTTTTTAAGGAAGTGCCAAATCGATTTCCAAAGTGATTGTACTTTTTTACATTCCCACCAGCAGTGCAAAGTATTCCAATCTCTCCATAACCTCTCCAACATTTATTATTTTGCATTTTTTGGATTAGTGCCAGCCTTGTTGGGGTGAGATGATATCTTATTGTAGTTTTGATTTGCATTTCTCTAATGGCTAATGGTTTACCTGTATTTTATTGACTATGCAAAGGCATTTGACTGGGTGGATTATAACAAATTATGGATAACATTGCAATGAATTGGAATTCCAGAACACTTAGTTGTGTTCATGACGAACCTGTACATAGATCAAGAGGAAGCTGTTCGAACAGAACAAGAGGATACTGCATGATTTAAAGTCAGGAAAGGTGTGCGGAAGGGTTGTATTCTTTCACCATACATATTCAATCTGTATGCCTAGCAAGTTATCCGAGAAGCTGGACTATATGAAGAAGAACAGGGATCAGGATTGGAGGAAGACTCATTAACAACCTGCAATATGCAGATGACACAACCTTGCTTGCTGAAAATGAAGAGGACTTGAAGCACTTACTGATGAAGATCAAAGACCACAATCTTCAGTATGGATTACACCTCAACATAAAAAAAATAAAAATACTCACAAGTGGACCAATAAGCAACATCATAATAAATGGAGAAAAGACTGGAGTTGTCAAGGATTTCATTTTACTTGGGTAGATCCACAATCAATACACACAGAAGCAGTGGTCAAGAAATCCAAAGATGCATTGCATCGGGCAAATCTACTGCAAAAGACCGATTTAAAGTGTTGAAAGCAAAGACGTCACCTTGAAGACTAAGGTGCTCCTGACCCAAGCCATGGAAGACTGAAGAAGAATTGATGCCTTTGAATTGTGGTGCTGGCGAAGAATATTGAATATACCATGGACTGCCAAAAGAATGAACAAATCTGTCTTGGAAGAAGTACAACCAGAACGCTCCTTAGAAGCAAGGATGGCGAGACTACTTCTTACATACTTTGGACATGTTGTCAGGAGGGATTAGTCTCTGGAGAAGGACATCATGCTTGGTAAAGTACAAGGTCAGCAAAAAAGAGGAAGACCCTCAACGAGATGGATTGACTTAGTGGCTGCAACAATGGGCTCAAGCATAACAATGATTGTAAGCATGGCGCAGTACCGGGCAGTGTTTTCTTCTGTAGTACACAGGGTCGCTATGAGTTGGAACTGACTCGACAGCACCTAACAACAACAACAGCAAATGGCTAATGATCGCGAGCATTTCCTCATGTTTCTGTTAGTCACCTGAATGTCTTCTTTGGTGCAGTGTCTGTTCATATACTTTGCCCATTTTTTAATTGGGTTGTTGGTCTTTTTTATTGAGGTGTTGCAGTATCTTGTAGATTTTAGAGATTAGACCCTTATCGGATATGTTGTAGCCAAAAATTTTTTCCCAGTCTGTAGGTTGTCTTTTTATTCTTTTGGTGAAGTCTTTTGATAAGCATAAGTTTTTGATTTTTAAGAGCTTCCATTTACTTAGTTTCTCTTCTGGTGTTAGTGCATTGTTAGTTATGGTTTGTATTCTGTATATGCCATGTAGTTTCCTAGTGTTGTCCCTATTTTTTCTTCCATAAACTTTATCGTTTTAGGTTTTATATTTAGGTCTTTGATCCATTTTGAGTTAGTTTTTGTACATGGTGTAAGGTATCGATCTTGTTTCTTTTTTCTTTTTTTTCTTTTTTTGCAGATAGATATCCAGTTATGCCAGCATCATTTGTTAAAGAGACTGTCTTTTCTCCATTTAAAGGACTTTGGGACTTGTCAAATATCAGCTGCACGTAGGTGGATGAATTTACGTCTGGGTTCTCAATTCTGTTCCATTGGTCTATGTATCTGCTGTTGTACCAGTACCAGGCTGTTGTGACTACCCTGGTGGTATAATAGGTTCTAAAATCTGGTAGTGTGAGGCCTCTCACTTTGTTCTTCTTCAGTAATGCTTTACTTATCCGGGACCTCTTCCCTTTCCATATGAAGTTGGTGGTTTGTTTCTCCATCTCGTTAAAAAATATCTTTGGAATTTGGATCGGGATTGGATTGTACCTGTAGATCACTTTGGGTAGAATTGACATTTCACAATGTTGAGTCTTCCTATCTATGAGCATGGTATGTTTTTCCACTTATGTAGGTCTCTTTTGGTTTCTTGCAGTAATGTCTTGTAGTTTTCTTTGTATGGGTGTTTTACGTCTCTGATTCGATTTATTCCTCAGTATTTTATCTTCTTGGGGGCTATTGTAAACGGTATTGATTTGGTAATTTCCTTTTTGAAGTTCTCTTTGTTGGTGTAGAGGAATCCAACTGATTTTCGTATGTTTATCTTGTATCCTGATACTTTGCTGAAACCTTCTATTAGTTCTAGTAGTTTTCTTGTGGATTCTTTGAGGTTTTCTGTGTGTAAGATCATATCATCTGCAAATAGGGATACTTTTATTTCTTCTTTAGCAATTTGGATGCCCTTTATTTCTTTTTCTTGCCTTATTTCTGAGGCTAGGACCTCCAGCACAATGTTGAATAAGAGTGGTGATAAAGGGCATCCTTGTCTGGTTCCTGTTCTTAAAGGGAATGCTTTCAGACTCTCTCCATTTAGGATGATGTGGGCTGTTGGCTTTGTATAAATGCCCTTTATTATGTGGAGGAATTTCCCTTCTATTCCTATTTTGCTGCAAGTCTTTATTATGAATGGGTGTTGGACTTTGACAAATGCCTTTTCTGCATTGATTGATAAGATGATGTGGTTCTTATTTTTTGTTTTATTTATGTGATCTATTACACTGATTGTTTTTCTAATGTTGAACCATCTCTGCATACCTGATGTGAATCTCACTTGGTCATTATGATTTTTTTTGATGTGTTGTTGAATTCTATTGGCTAGAATTTTGTTGAAGATTTTTGTGTCTATGTTCATGAGGGATATTGTCTGTAATTTTCTTTTTTGTGGCGTCTTTTCCTGGTTTTTGTAACAGGATTATGCTGGCTTCATAGAATGAGTTCAGGAGTATTCCATCGTTTTCTATGCTCTGAAATACCTTTAGTAGTACTGGTGTTAACTCTTCTCTGAAAATTTGGTAGAATTCTCCAGTGAAGCCATCACGGCCAGGGCTTTTTTTTTTGTTGAGTAATTATCTCTATGATCTCTTCTTTTGTTATAGGTTTATTTACCTTTTCTACCTCAGTTTGTGTTAGTTTATGTAAGTAGTGTGTTTACAGAAATATGTCCATTTCCTCTAGGTTTTCAAATTTGTTAGAGTACAGTTTTTCATAGTATTTTGTTATGAGTCTTTTAATTTTCAGTTGGGTCTGTTGTGATATCACCCTTCTCATTTCTTCTTCAGGTTATTTGCTTCCTCTCTTGTTTTTCTTTTGTTGGTTTGGCCAATGGTTTATCAATTTTGTTTATCATTTCAGAGAACCAGCTTTTGGTCTTGTTGACTCTTTCCATTGTTTTTCTATTCTCTATTTCATTTATTTCTGCTCTAATTTTTATCATTTGCTTTCTTCTGGTGACTGAGGGCTTTTTTGCTGCTCTCTATTCGAGTTGTAGGGTTAATGTTTTGATTTTGGCCTTTTCTTCTTTTTTGATGTGTGCATTTATTGCTATAAATTGACCTCTGAGCGCTGCTTTTGCTGTGTCCCAAAGGTTCTGGTAGGATGTGTTTTCATTCTCATTTGATTCTATGAATTTCTTTATTCTGTCCTTGATTTCTTCTATAACCCAGTAGTTTTTGAGAAAGGTGTTGTTCAGTTTCCACGTATTTGATTTTTTTCCCTTGCTTTTTCTGTTATTGATTTCTACTTTTATGGCTTTATATCCAGAAAAGATGCTTTGCAATATTTCAATGTTTTGGATTCTGTTAAGGCTTGCTTTATGGCCTAGTATGTAGTCTATTCTGGAGAACGTTCCATGTGCATTAGAAAAGAAAGTATACTTGGCTGCTATTGGGTGGAGTGTTCTGTATATAGTCTATGAGATCAAGTTGGTTGATTGTGGCATTTAGATCTCTGTGTCTTCACTAAGCTTCTTTCTAGATGTTCTGTCCTTCACTGAAAGTGGTTTGTTGAAGTCTCCTACTACTATTTTGGAGCTGTCTATTTCTCTTTTCAATGCTGTTAGAGTTTGTTTTATGTATTTTGGAAACCTGCCGTTGGGTGTGTATATATTTAATATGATTATGTCCTTCTGGTGTATTGACCTTTTAATCACTATATAGTGTCATTCCTTATCCTTTGTGGTGGATTTTACTTTAAAGTATATTTTGTCAGAGATTAATATTGGCACTCCTGCTCTTTTTTGAGTGTTGTTTGATTTTTTTTTATATTCTTTGAGTTTTAATCTGTTTGTGTCTTTGAGTCTAAGATGTGTCTTTTGTAGTCAGCATATGGACAGACTGTGTTTTTTTAATCCATTCTGCCACTCTCTGTCTCTTTATTGGTGCATTTAGTCCATTTACATTCCATGTAATTATTGATAGGTGGGGGTTTAGTGCTGTCATTTTATGTATTTTTTTTATGTTGTTGACGGTTTCTTTGTTCCACTTAATTTTCTGTGCTGAGTCTTTTTTTATGTATTTTCTTTTCATCTTTTCATTTTTGTTGATTTCATATTTGCCTTGTCTTTATGTTTTTCTTCTTTTTTATTTTGATGTGTAGGATTGTTAGTTTCCTTTGTGGTTACCTTAACATTTACCTCTGTTTTTCTAAGTTTAAACCAATCTTTTATTTCTTGATATCACCTTCCTCTCCATATGAAAGTTCTATGACTACACTATTTAGTCCCTCTTTTTTGTTTTAATGTTGCCATCTTTTACATATTGACATCTCTGTTTCCCTATTTTCAGTGTTTTAGCTTTGACTTATTTTTGTGACTTTCCTATCTGGGTTGATATCTGATTGCTCTGTCCTGTGTTCTAGTCTTGGGTTATCTGATGTTATTGATTCTCTAGCCAGAGGACTCCCTTTAGTATTTCTTGTAATTTTGTTTTGGTTTTTACAAATCCCCTTAACTTCTATTTATCAAGAAATGCCCTAATTTTGCCTTCATATTTGAGAGAGAGTTTTGTTGGCTATATAATTCTTGGCTGGCAATTTTTTCCTTCAAGGCTTTATATACATCATCCTATTGCCTTCTTGCCTGCATGGTTTCTGCTGAGTAGTCAGAGCTTAGTCTTATTGACTCTCCTTTCATTTATTCCTAGCCACTCTTAAAATTTTTTCTTTATCTTTGGTTTTGGTGAGTTTGATTACAACACGTCTTGGTGACTGTCTTAGTCATCTAGTGCTGCTCTAACAGAAATACCACAAGTGGATGGTTTTTAACAAAGAGAAGTTTATTCTGTCACAGTCCAGTAGGCTACAAGTCCAAATTCAAGGCTTTGGCTCCAGGGAAACGCTTTCTCTGTCAGCTCTGGAGGAAGGTCCATGTCATCAGTCTTCTCTTGGTTTGGGAGCATCTCAGCGCAGGAACCTCAAGGTCCAAAGGACACGCTTTGCTCCCAGCACTGTTTTCTTGGTGGTATGAGGTCCCCATGTGTCTCTGCTCACTTTTCTCTTTTATATCTCAAAACAGATTGGCTTGAGACACTATCCAATCTTGTAGACCTCATCAGTATAACCTCATCATAGTGATAGAGTTTATAACACATAAGGAAATCACATCAAATTACATAATTATACAATACTGGGACTCATGAGCCAGCCAAGTTGACAGATATTTTTGGGGGACCCAATTCAATCCATGACAGTGTCTTTCTTTAGGAATCTACCCTGTGTGGGGTTCGATGAACTTCTTGGATAGATGTCTTCTTGTCTTTCATGATATCAGGGAACTTTTCTGCCAACCAGTCTTCAAAAATTATCTCTGTATTTTCTGTTATCCCACTCTGTTCTGGTACTCCAATCACTCGTAGGTTATTCCTCTTGATAGAGTCTGACATAATTCTTAGAGTTTCTCCATTTTTTAAAATTATTTTTTCTGACTTTTCCCCAAATAAGTTGGTGTCAAGTGCTCTATCTTCAATCTCACTAATTCTGACTTCCATTGCCTCAATTCTGTTCCTATGACTTTCTAATGAGTTGTCTATTTCTGAAATTCTGTTGTTAATATTTTGGATTTTTATTTGCTGTCTCTCTATGGATTCTAGGAAGCTGTTAAATTTGTCATTCTGCTCCTGTATAGCTTTCCTAAAATTCCTATAATGCTTTCTGTGCATTCCTTGGCTTTGTCTGGGTTTTGCCTGATCTTCCTGATCTCTTGAAGAGCTTTGTATATTAATCTTTTGAATTCTACCTCCAGTAATTCCAAGACCTTCTCTTCTTCCAGGAGGTTTCCTGGTTCTTTGTTTTAGTCGCTTGCTGGAGCCATTATGGTCTGCCTCTTTATGTGATTTTGTATCGACTATTGTCTCCAAGCCATCAAAAATTATTGTATTTATTTATTGTGTGTTTGCTTACTATGTCCTAGCTTCTTATTTTGTTTTGATATGCCTAAATAGTCTGGGCATGTGAGCTACTATGATTATTCGTGTCTTTGAAGGTCTCATGTCCTGTCACCAGGTGGTTATAGCTGCTACTAGGTGTGTGATCCCAGGAGTCTGTTTAGTTTTCTTGTGTGGATTTAGCTAATGGTCCAGGTCATCAGTCACCGAGTGTGTGGTGCAGACTGTCACCTATAGTCCTAGAGGGGCAGGGCTATGTAGGGGTGATTGGAGCAGGCACAGGTATCTGGCTGCAGTAGGGGGTTATGTGCTGAGCAAGGTAGGGGTGAGTCCCTGAGTGCCTAGGTAGAAGATGTTTCCCTGTCCCCTAGAGCTTGTAGGTGGGTGTTTTTTGCAGTCAGACTTTGGACACCCATTGCTGTTGTCTGTAAGGACTGGGAGGCACTACTTATTCTTGGATCCTTATCATGGGTGGCTAGATAGTATGGGTGAAGCCACCAGTCCTCAGGCCCCTGATGTGGGTGGGTGAGGACCCTGCTTAATGCGTAGGGTGGTGTCAAATGTGATGAATCTGCCATTGCCCTTTAGGTGCTGCAGTTGAAAATAGGCTTCAGGTATATACCCTATTGTACTATGCTACATGACAGCCTATGCTAGTGAATGGGCCCACCCAAGTCTAGGCAGGGGTGAAAGGCATTCAAAGTCCATGGACCCCTTGTGCCTGTGCCTAGGCAAAGGGGCAGTCCCTGCCCTGAGTTCCTGGCTTAGAAGGCGCGACGATGTTTTAAATCTGTGAGACTGGTTTGAGCACAGTAAGTCCTGAGTCCCCAGCTTAGGGGAGCTGGGGGGGGGGTTCTTTTCTTGTTTGTCTATTTGTTGCTTCCTCAAAGCCGGGAGACTGGCTCTAGGTCCTTGGATCCCATTTCTGGCCTAAGGGGTGTGACAACCTCTGAACACTGCCAGACTGGCACCGGAGCAGAGTGGGGAGGGGAGAAGGAGGGGAAGAGAAGCACTTCTCCCTTACAGAAGTCCCAGGGGAAAAGGATTATTTTGATCCTGCACGGTAGGTTATATGCTTGCACTTAACTTCCGCAGATCTAGCACCGCTTCCCCCGGCTCTGGAGGCTTGTGCAGACTCTCCACTGCTCAGTTTCTCCTGACTAGGTAAAAGACATCCCAAGCACCACTGCTTGCCTCAGCCCATGTGACCCAAATGATCTACCTTACAGTGTGCCGGCTAGGTCAGGTCTGGCACTTTTTCACTGCTTCTAAACTGTCTATCCCTCCCCCTGCCGCTCGGTCCGACTCCTCAACTTTGTCTTTGATGTTCAGGGCTCCTAGATTGTCATATATAATCGATTCACTTGTTTTTTTGGGTCTTTGTTATAAGAGGGACCACAGGAAGTATCTGACTATTCTGCCATCTTGGCCCTGTCTCCCTCTTTCCTGTCTTTTTAACGACCTCTTGCTTTCTTCATGTATGATGTCCTTGATGTCATTCCATGATTCGTTTGCTCTATGGTAAAGATTACAGCCTTGGAAACCCTATGGGGATGTTCTACTCTGTCCTTTCAGGGTCACTATGAGTCATAATCGACTCGATGGAAATGAGTTTGGTTTTTAGTTTTATAGTCAGGTAAACAGGACATAAGTACTAATTAAATTGCTTAGACTTAACCAATTAATAAATGGAACTATTGGGTATTTCTTTTGCCTTAGGGGTGCTATGAAAAATTACTGAAATACTAAGGGTGCCATGAACCAAGAAAGTTTGGGAAACTCTGCCATGCACACTTACAAAAAATAAAATGTGAGGTCACAATGTGACACTCTGACTTTCAAAGTGTCAAGGAACCTTCACCAAGCTGTGAATGAATTCTTTGTTAGGGGTCAACAGAACATAGCGATATCTGGTGTAGTATTTCTATCATAACTGCTGCCTTGAAAAGGTCTTAAATAAGTATGGTTTATGCCATATTCTCATAGTGCATTGCAGAAGCCAATTCTCTTAAACAAATAACTTAGTTTTTTTTTAATAAAAATGATACAATAATCATATTTTAAAATTTAAGCAATACTGAAGTGTTGTTGTTGCTGTTGTTAGGTGCCGTCAAGTTGGTTCTGACTCATAGTGACCCTATAGGACAGAGCAGAACGTCCCCATAGGGTTTCCAGGGAGCAGCTGGTGGGTTTGAACTACGAATCTTTTGGTTAGCAGCCACAGCTCTTAACCACTGCACCACCAGGGCTCTTTTTTTTTTTTTTTTTAACCTACAGTCTACACCACAACTAGGAAGCTGCTGGTAACTCCAACCTTCAAGAGGAGAAATAAAAAGTCTAGTTTTTTTTATTTTTTATTTTATTGTACTTCAGGTGAAGGCTTACAGAACAGATAGTTTCTCATGTAACAGTAACACACATGCTGTTTTATGACAT
>NW_004444016.1:658297-678996 GCF_000243295.1 Trichechus manatus latirostris | reverse complement strand
GCTGAGTTCTTTATCTCTTCATTTGATGTGCTAGGGTTTCAGGATTGTTGATTCTCTGTTTGGCTTAGTTTTTCGGATCTTTGTTGTGGAGGGACGGCGTGGTGCTTCTGCCTAGACTGCCATCTTGCTGGAGTTCCAAAAAGTCTAGTTTTTAAAATAAGAAACTTGAGTCTGTTTTATAAGAGTATAATAGTCTTAGCCAGAAATCTATCAACACCAAGATTATATATGTAAACTTAATTTTGGGAGATCTTCTGTTTACCTAGAGTTGAAAGACACACGGATTATATTAGATCTGAAAGCCTTATGTTCTAAACTAAACTAAAATGGGGTAGGCCCGTTTCCTGTCATGCCATCCAAGCAAATGATGGATAGAAGTTTTAAGGCTGACAAGTTTTATTTCCTCCTATAAAAGACAAATGGGCAGTGCAATAAGATACATTAAAACTGTTTTGTACATCCCTCCTCCAAGCTGCAACAAATGCAGTACTTCTTGACGTCTGCCCACTCAGGCCTGGAATGGAGTTTTCCAAGACTTGGGGTGACTGTGGCTTTATCACACTGGCCCAGGGAAAGAGGTTGTCCCATAGGTGAGTCCTCTGGTCTCTGGTCACTGCTGGACCCTGAGAATTGTAGCAAACAGGCCCTGGCATCTAAGCCTGTGCAACAATCAGGTCTCTGGTGACTTGAAAAGCAGCAATGAGATAACTTGGCTGAATCTTCTCATTGGTGCCAAGAGAAGTCTGTACTCGATGTCTGCCATTTTGGCCAATAAATGTATTCGCACTGAAGATGGAAAGTCAACTCTGTATACAAACAAGTGTATCTCTGTCAGGATAGCATGCAATCTTTTCAAGTCCATAATATTCCTGTAGGCTGTGGTGAAGTCTTGATTCAACATCCAGTCCAGGATGTTGGTGATGTCTGACTTGAGCGGGTGCCCCGTGCAGGTGTTGACAGTCTCCTCTGTCACCTTCCCAAAGGCCATATTGGTGCTCTGCAAAATGTTCAGAGCCCTTCCCATATCTCTACTGGAAAGAGTTATAAGTGCTTTCATCCTGTCTTCACTTATATCAACTTTCTTATCTTCCATGACATGTTCCAAGCATGGGACTATCAATTCAGGAGTCAGGGGACCAAATCGGAACCTTGTACACCGTGACTGCAAGGCAGGGAAGATCTTCAACAGATAGTTACAGATGAGGCAAAACCTGGTATTTTCAGTAAATTTCTCAATCACTCTCCTCATGGCATTCTGGGCATCTTGAGTCATGGCATCAGCTTCATCTAAGACAACTAGTTTAAAGCTTTTCTTAAGTAGTGTCTTTGTGCTAGCAAAACTCAGGATTGGTCCTCAAACGATACCTATTTCTCGGTCATCTGAAGCATTCAGCTCCAAGACCGTGGAGCTGAATTCTTTATCTTTGTAGAACTGTTTAGCACAGGCTAGGATGGTGGATGTCTTCCCTGTCCTGGGAGGACCATAGAGAAACAGGAGCAGCAGTCAGTCCTCACTGATAAATTTCTGAATGGTACTTAAAATGTCCTGATGAGAAATGAGATCATTTAGTGCCTGTGGCCAGTATTTTTCAACCCAGGGCAAGTTCTTGTTCTTTGCTCCACGGGCTGTTTTTGCTGCTTGAGCGCTGAGGTCTCCATGGTGGGGAGATGGGGTTACCAGGTCCACTGGGACTGTCACATCCCCCAGGTATCAGCAGAGAGCAGCCTTGATCTGTTCCTGTGCCCTTGCACTTAGAGTTCGAGTGCAAAAGTGAAGGATAGTCAGCAACAAACTCATTACCTGGTAATTTAATAAAAAAGACTGTGTGCTTTCTTGATTTTGGTTTCAAGAGGTCTCATAGCTACAAGGCAAAGAATATTGAATATACAATGGACTGCCAGAAAAACTAACAAATCTGTCTGGGAAGAGGTACAGCCAGAATGCTCCTTAGAAGCAAGGATGGCGGAACTTCCTCTCACATACTTTGGACATGGTGTAAGGAAAGACCAGTCCCTGGAGAAGGACATTATGCTTGGTAAAGTAGAGGGTCAGTGAAAAAGAGGAATACTCTCTACAAGATGGATTGACACAGTGGTTGCAACAATAGGCTCAAACATAGCAACAATAGTAAGGATGGTGCAGGACCAGGCAGTGTTTTGTTCTGTTGTACGTAGGGTAACTATGAGTTAGAACCAAATTGACGGCACCTAAAAACAACAACATAGCCACAAAAACAACAACATAGCTACAAATGAAGAAAGGCCAGATTTTCAGGAATTACTTTTTTAATGCTAACGTAGTAACCATTAGGTACCTTGTCACCATGGAAACTGGTATTCATTAAGCAAAAAAAATAAGCTGTGAAGTAGGGTAGTCGGTAACAAACTCATTACCTGGTAATTTAATGAAAAAGACTGTGTGCTTCCTAGATTTTTGTTTCAAGAGGTCTCATAGCTACAAGGCAAAGAATATTGAATATACCATGGACTGCCAGAAAAACTAACAAATCTGTCTTGGAAGAAGGATAGCCAGAATGCTCCTTAGAAACAACTGCTCTGACAGGGATCACAATAAAGGATCCCAGACAGAGCTCCAGAAAAATGTAAGTCACTCTTGAGGTTCACCCTTCAGCCAAAGTTTAGACAGGTCCATAAATAAAACAAGAGACAATAGATAAGTAGTACACAATACTGGGCAATCCAGCACTACTTGTCCAAGACAAGGTCATGGAAGTTCCACAGACACATCCGAACCCCCTGAGGGATGAAATTACTGGGCTGACTTCATCTTAAGTGAGAATAACAGCACAATTGGAAGAGCGTAGTTAATGTCACTGAACTGTGTATGTAGAAATTTTTGAAATGGTGTATCTTCGGCTGTGTGTATTTTCACCAAAAAAAAAAAGATAAAAGGTTGAGAATTTAGAGGGTTAATATGTTGTGGGGTTGTTAACCAATGTCATAAAACAACATGTGTACTACTGTTTCATGAGAAACTATTTGTTCTGTAAGCCTTCACCTGAAGTACCATAAAATATAAAAAAATAAAATAAAAAAGAAATTACTGGGCTGAGGGCTGTGGGGACCATGGTCTCAGGGAACATCTAGCTCAATTGGCATAACATAGTTTACAGAGAATATATGCCAGGCAATGAGTTAAGTGGTTTTCAGTTTCAGTTTTCTGCTATTTTGCAGATAAGGAAACAGAGACACCTGGAATTGAAGCCTCTTGAGCCAAAAATCAAAGGCTAGCAGAGCCAAGATTTGAACCCAGGCAGGCAGTCTCCAGGACGCTTCCGTTATACTGCCACCAGAAGCTTCATTGGCTTTCTTCTGCTGCCAGGCCCTTTCTTATACTCAGAGGTTCTCTCTTCAATCCAATTAACAGTCTCCCAGTAAACACTGTACACACACTGATGGCTTCCAACTTCTAGGCATCAGTGCTATTTGCCAACTTCTGCCACCTTGCTCCATCCCTAAGATTTAGGAGGGCAAAGAGAACAGCTGATAAAAGTTGTTTAGGTGCTAGAAGAGGCAAAGGAAATTACCTTGTATAAGCAGAACACACACCAATAACCACTGAAATGCAAGGCAGCCTCACTCTCAGCCCAGGAGACTGAAATAGAAATGGGGCAAGGAACAGGGAGCCAGGATGCTAAAGTGTTTAAGCTAATGTTACCTAAGATACCTGGAAACACTTAAGTTCCTGGACTACTTAAGGATCATCTGAAGCACTACATCCCCAGGCTGCCTTAAGGAAAGTTCTCCCATACAGCATTTCATAGGGGCTCAATTGGAGCCTGCCTCTAGGGGCTACCCGGACTCTCAACAGGGCAATGTAGCAGCTTGATCCAGAGCAGGTTGGTCTCTTAGAATACAAGTATTCACCCACACTGCTCATACTAGCTTAGCACACAGTCAATGCAGTAGTTACTGTGGTGTCCAGGGAGCACGTAGCTTCACCGAATTCCTAAATTCCTGACTTTTGGAATACAAAGTCTCCTCCTCGCTTTGAATTGAATAAAGTAGGCCAAATCCCGGAATAATTTCATTGAGGAGAGCTTTGCTTACCTTGGATGCCTTTTCCGTTCAGAAGGGGAAGCCTTCTACCCATCCAGCAAAGGTATCTACAAAAACCAAAAGATACTTGAAACCTCCTGTAGCATTTGGCATAACTGTTAAGTCCACTTGCCAGTCTTCTCTAGGTCTGGTCCAGTGGGCTTGTACCCCAGGCATAGGAGGTGGTAGGCCTGTTTTTGGATTATTATTCACACAGGTGACACATTGTTGAGTCTTTTGTAGCTTAGGTCCTTTAGTCAGTTTGGCTAGCCAGTGAAACATAGCATCCCGACTGAGCTAATGAGCTGCCTTTATTATCGGGTGCATCAGGTGTTCTGGTCTTAACACTTGTCCTTGGAAATTATACAACCACCTGTCTTCTGCTGTTATTAAGGTCAAAGCCTCATTCACACACTGTTTATATCATATTCAGTGCACTGGGGATTTTCTGGTAGCTGAAGAGACTCTCACTTCTGGTACTCAGGGCAGCGTACAACTGCCACCTCTGTTGACCATATTATATTATTCAAAAAAGGCATCTCTAGTAGGCTTTCTTTCCTCCAGCAGAGATGCTCTTTGCTGTCATGGACCTCCCAGGGTTTGGGGCGAGGTAAGGATGATGACCATCTCGCCAGGTTCTGAAGCTGTGTGCTGCCTTTGCCTGTGTTTGGCTGGGACTGAGACCAGCTAGGGACAGAAAAGGCCTTAAACGACAAGTTACGGTGGTTAAAAATTTTTTCTAGAAGAAGAATGGTGCAAATGTTGTTTGCTTTCTCCTAATCTGTCCACTTGTAGCTGTCTTTCAGATCAGCCAATTAGAACTAGAATCCTGGGCATGCGTGGTAACAGACCAGGTTGACTGTCAGATGGCCTCATCCCATAAGTATTGCCTAGGAACCAAAATCACTGGACATATGTCATCAAGCGATGACCGAGCCCATTTCAGAAGTGAGAAGACTGTCAGCCGCTTCCATGCCAAAATCCTACCCTGACCCCTTTTTGAATATATATGAAGTTAATGGATATATATGACTTCCCTTTTTCCGCGTGGTATAAAACTTCCCCTCCAGCCCTTTGTCTGGAGAGAGAGATTGCTTTCAGGAGGATTCCCCCTGTCTCCTTACTCACTGCGAGTAATAAACTATGCCTTGCTTTAAATCCACTTGACTCTTAGTTATTCTTAACTAGAGTACAGGAGGCAAACCCATTGCATTCAGTAACAGGACTGTAGACTTGTCCCTGCCTGGGGCGGCTGGAGGGTTCCATGTGTGCCTGGGACAACAGCAGAGGCCATGTTCTCCAGCTCTCTGGTCTATTGTGTCAGTAAGTTGTCCTCCCACTGTTATTGCAACCTGGGGCTCCTCGTGAGTTACAGGGGAGCCCTTGGGCCCTGTCAGTCTGAGTCATCAGCTGACAGCTGCGGGAGCTGTGTTATGGGTTTTCTGCTTGGACTGTGTTGGCCACGAGGAGCACTCTCATTTCCAGTGGCCTTCTTGTTTGCAGTAGGCACACTGTCTGGGGCCTACCTTTAGGGGGCCTTGGGTTGGCCACCGGCCCTTTTGGGACCCAAGAGGACTTACTGTGCAGGAGGTCTGCCTGGGTGGCCGGTTACCTTCAAGAGCTGCTGCCAGTAGTGCAGCCTTTTTCCTTGTACCTGATCTTAATTATTGATACCTTAAAGGCAACCTCAACAAGTTGTGAAGTATTCATTCCTAGACCTCCTTCTGACTTTTGAAGTTTCTGCTTGATGTCTGGGGCACTCTGGCTGATAAGGGTCATATTTGTTAACCTGGCATTCTCTGGCTCTTCAGAGTTTATATCAGTAAACTGCTGGTATGCTTTGTACACCCATTCTAGGAAGCTGGAGGGATTTTCCTTGGGGCCTTGTTGTGCATCCTAACTTTCCTAAGGCTCTGCTGTCAAACAGTTTCTACAGTGTTCTAGCTGTACATTGTACCCATCTGTGGCAGGTACAGCCTGGGTGAATGGGAGTCTAATACCATTTTGAGGGTTGAGGTTATACAACCTGTCAGCCTCTTGGGCCTTTTCGAAGACCATCTTCCATTCTTCTAAACAGTCAGCCCAGTTAGGGTGATGTGTGGCAAAGATGGACACAAAGCTTCTGTGTGTTTTGGGTCATCTCTATTCTTCCAATTATACAGGTCAGAGGTGGAGAACGGTGTATAGACCCAGATAAACCCTCTAAACTGGCCATTGTGATCTAGTCTGGCAGGCATTTGTCCCAGTGGAAATTGCCCTGAGGAGACTTGGGTGGATTCTTGGCCAAATTGCACCCCACTATGGGTGTGTGCTGGGGAGACTATTCCCAGGGCAGGACTGGGAGTTTCTGACCCATGAGTGGCTGGCGAGCAATTCACCAGAGGGTTCCACCAAAGGGGTAGTGACTGCCAGTGGGGAACCAGGCCTACATCTTCAGGTGGAAGGGGTATGGATAAACGCAAAGCTGGGTGGGGCTCAGGTTTTCAACCTAATCCCCCACTCTATCTACTGGCTTGAAACTAAAAGCTTGAGTTTCTCCTGGGCAAATCTTAGTTCTGCTTTTAGCATATCCAATTAAGTATTGGCTGAAGGCAATGCTCTCCGTAGTACATTCAGATAAAATCATAATCCTAAACACATAACCCTTTTTAAAACATTCCAGATTTGTCTTCTCTTTATACCCTATCTTCCCATTTATATGCATATGGCCTTGGGCCTCTGGCTGGGTGGAACCAGAAGATCCTGGCCTGCTAGCCCATTTATTTGGCCTGGCTTTGGCCCCAGGCCTCTCCAGGTAGGGCTTTTCTCCCCTTCCTTTCTCCCTGCACCATTAGCTTACACTGTTTTTGTAGGTTTTTATTTTACCAGAGAGACATAAACGTTTGTACATAGTGGAGTTCATCCCATTTTACCTCTTTTGTCATAGTTAAGTGACCCCAAACAGTAACTAGAATCCACATGAGAAAACAAGCACCAGTAAAGATGCACTACGTTGGTTTCCCATATTTCACTCACACACTCACACTCACTCAGAAATAGAACCAGAACCTGAACTTATCCAAAGTCAACAACCATAAACTAGGCTGCCCATTCTCTGCTGTCTGACAGGGGGAGTGGTTAGGGGGCAAGATAATGAGGATGATCTTAGTAGGGCTTCAATCTCCCCAATGGGGATGTCTTAGTCCCACTTCAATCCTCTAGATAACTCCCCACCTCCAATCCCCAGCACTTACACTTAACAAGTGGACATTCATACCAGAGTTAGTTTCTAATTCTCAACATAAAAGTGCCTCAGTCTGGTCACTGCCTTAGTGTCAGATAGGAGACCCACCCAATCCTCCTGAACAAGAGGCTCAGTGCACGCTGAGAGTCGGTAGAGTTTCCGCTCACAGTCAAGGAGGTGCTGGGCTCTGGACAGAGGCGCCACGTTGGGCGCCAAAATTGTTGCCCAACCCAGGAAGGTGGGTCCTTGTCCAGCACACTCAGACTTGCCAATTATCTGGACACCGGTCTTTCAGAAAGAGAAATTAACTTCGTTGCAATGCGTGCGCAGAGCAAGGAGCCAGGAGGAAGTTCCTCAGATCCCGCTTACCAAGCTATAGGGAAGCAGGGCTTATATGTGATTTGGACAGCAAGATGACGGCCACGCAGGTGTACTGGGGAGGGAAAAAGTCTAGAAGGCAGCCAGGAAACAGGAGGTAACGTGGTTCTTGTCAGACCTCTCGCTTCGGAATGGGTCTAGGTGATGATTTTCCTTCTGATTCGTTCCTCCTGTTGCTGTGTCCTCTGCTGAAGTCAATTAGTGGTCATAGCTGGCCCTTCTGTGCGGGTAGGGCAGGCCAAATCTGGCTTGGGCTAGTTTAAGGACTAATGAAAATTTACTGGCATTAGTAAGGTCAGGTTACACTCTTAAGCACTTCACCACCAGGGCTCCTATTAAATCACAGAGCAATCAAATATTGTGTATTGTTTTGAGCTAATTCAAAAGTTTATTTTTTAAAATAATTGTAACTAGCTTACTTTGAGCAACTTGTTTATAGAAACAAAATGATCTCCCTGCATGCTTATAGATTAACTGCTCAAAATAAACCCTTTTTTAATTTCTTTGGGTTTCAATTATTTTCAACAGTTGTCTTAAACACTTTTCATAAAATCTGTTATTCTCTGGAAGTGCATATGCAAATAACCAATAAGCATATGAAGATGCCCACCATCATTAGTCGTCAAAGAAATACAAACTAAAATCATGATGAAATACCATTACACGTTCACCAGAATGGATTAAAAATAAAATAAAATAAACTGACATCAAGCGTTGGAGTGCTACTAGACTGTCATACACTACTTGTAAGGAGTATAAATTGGTATAAGCACATTATCACCTCCCAGTCCTTAGCCAACAGCATTAGGTGCCCATAATCCAGCTGCAAAACCCACCCACCTATGCACTCTAGGGGACAGCGACACACTTTCCTCCCAGACATTCAGGGGCAGCCATCAGCCCCCTGCCTTTCTCAGCATGTGACCCCCTCATGCAGCCAGATACCTGTGCCTACTCCAATCACCCCTGCTCGTCTAGGACTGTAGGTGAGAGCCTGCACCACACACTTGGTGACTGACGACCTGGACACCTGAGCTGAATCCATACAAGAAAAGTAAATGGATTCCTGAGCTCACATACTAGTAACAGATCTAACTCCCTGGTGACAGGATGATAGAGCTTCAAAGGTGCCAGTAATCAAACTAGCTCACACGAGCAGACTATTTGGGCATACCAAAACAAAACAAGAAGCCAGTACACAGTAAGCAAACATAAAATAAATAAATATAATAACTTATTGATGGCTTGGAGATAACAGTCAATATCAAATCACATGAAGAGGCAGACCATGATGGCTTCAGCAAGCTCCCAAAACAAAGAATCAAGAAATTTTCCGGAGGAAGAGAACTTCTTGGAATTACTGGAGGTAGAATACAGAAGATTAATATACAGAACTCTTCAAGAGATCAGGAAGGAGATCAGGCAAATGCAGACCAAGCCAAGGAACATATAGACAAAGCAAGAGAGGAATTTAAGATAATTTGCTAGAAAGACTCACAGAACTCATGGAAGTGCTATACACATACTACTTCCTTATCAACTATCTTGTTATGTGACATTTTGCATTTATGACAATAGTAAAAATCTACTTTCTGACTATTTTGTGTTTTAACAACTTACGCCCGGCAGTAAAAAGGGACAAGTTGTGAGGCAAGAGTAATGGTGGCTGTGATGGTTAAGGTTATGTGTAAACCTGTGATTTAGGATTACAATAAGAAATTTGCAAATTCTCCAGGAATCAGACAAACCAGAAGAACTGATTGAACTGGTTTTGGTTGTTGGGTTGAGCTGGCTAATGATAAAAGGTCTTTTTAAGTCAAAGATTGATTCTTTGAGGCAAAACATCAGTAGTTATAGACAAGACATCCTGTGACTAGTGTGGGTTTGAGAGAAAAAAGAAATACAGCCATTAAGCACATAGATGTCTTTAGTTAAAAGGCCAACCAATTCCTAGAGATTTTTTTGTTTATAAAATAACCTATGGATTGACAAATCCCCTTTTCATCATGATGAAGCAAAATTGTATCCAATAGTGATTTTCTTGCTATCTTTCTCCTGGTAAAATGGTATAAATTATATAACTGGCAGACTCAGTTTAAGCTTGCTCGTGAGTCGATCAACTGTGTCCCTCACTCAAGTGATTTGTGTTGTTTGTCTCCAAATAAAGGATTTTTCCTTTTCCTTGCAAAAAACTTGTCCTCCATTTTAATTCTAGAACAGTAATGGCATAGCTGGCAGAATTTGTGAAGCAACTTCTTCCACAGAACCCGAAAGAGACCTAGATGGCAAAAGGTGCCACTACACTAGAGGTCTATTGAACCCTGTTTTATGCACTCCACGCCCTTTTGGGAAGCTCTGGCTGGTGTAAGTGCTCTCAGAAAACAAGGCTTTGTTTTTTATAACCCAAAGTAATAGAAAGAGGAGAAGAAGAATCCTTGTCCAGACTTATTTGTGTTTGTATATATATATTTTTGTTGTTGTAATTGGTTCATTTGCTACTCAGATTTGCAGACATAAGAGTCTTTGTAAGGTGTGTTTATGTCTCTAAACTTAGAGTTAAGTTAAGGGCATTATCTAGTGGCCTTTTTGAGAACTTTAGTCTGATAAAATTTAAGTTGAGATCATGGGAAATATGGTAGCAAGCTGAAAGTCCCCCCTGGAACTCCTGCCACTTACATGCTTCATCATTTTGTTTCCGCTACCAGTCAGTACTTAGAACAACGGCATGATATTACGAAGGACTGTGAGGTGGAGCCATGGTGTCGGTGGAGGAGTTTTGAATTACATGATTTGTAAAAATAGCAATTGGTATTTTTAAGATGCATATTGGTACATAGAAGGTCAGCCACAATAAGAAATATTTTTAATTGGTATTTTGAGACTTCTTGCTAACATCGTAATGCTAAATTTGCCCCTATGAAAGAGAAAATTTCTAAAAAAGCTCAGCAATTTCAGGAAATACAGAAGGGAAAAACAACGTCCCCCTTTCTGAATCTAAAGGAAGAAGTGAGGTAGTCGCTTCTTGTTATCCAGATTTATCTTCTTCAAATCACATTCTTTTACCCAAACTACCTTTTTCCAGTGCAGAATCTTTAGCTACAAGTTCTTCTGTCCCTATTACTACAGTGCCATTAGTTGCTAGACAACCTAGGGTAGGAAGTAGGAACCCAGAAGTCACCTGTTATAGATTGAATTGTGTACCCCCAAAATGTGTGTCAGCTTGGCTAGGCCATGATTTCCAGTATTATGTGATAGTCCTACATTTGGTCATCTGATGTAATTATCCTATGTGTTGTAAATCCTAACCTCTATGATGTTAAGGAGACAGGATTAGAAGCAGTTATGTTAATAAGGCAGGATTAGGTTGTATCTTGAGTCAATCTCTTTTGACATATAAAAGAGAGACGCAAGCAGAGAGGAGAGGAACCTTCTACCACCAAGAAAGAAGAGCCAGGAGCAGAGCATATCCTTTGGACCCAAGGTCCTTGACCTGAGAAACTCCTAGACCCAGGGAAAGATTGATGATAAGGACCTTTCTCCAGGGTGACAGAGAGAGAAAGAGTTCCCCTGGAGACTTCTATCTAGCCTCCTGAACTGTGAGAGAATATACTTTTATTTGCTAAAATTATTCCACTTGTGGTATTTCTGTTATAGCAGCACTAGATAACAAAGACAGAATTTTGTACCAGGAGTGGGGTGCTGCTTTAATATATATCTAAAATGTGGAAACAGTTTTGGAACTGAGTAATGGGTAGAGGCTGGAAGAGTTTTAAAGTGCCTAACAGTAAAAGCCTAGCTTGCCTTGTAGATACTGTTGGTGGAATCATGGACATCAAAGACAATTTTGGTGAGGGCTCAGAGGAAGTGAGGAGACTGTAACACTGGAGATGGTGCAGATGGCAAGAAGCAGCAGCAGAGAAACAGCAGCAGCAGAAACAGTAGATCAGCACAAGACAGGGTAGGAGCCAATCCATGGAATGAGAGAGCTGAGTGCCTTTGGGCAGGAGGTTTGCTGGCAGAGTGGTATGCCTCCAGACACTTATTGGTGGAGCTAGTTGTCTTAGTCATCTAGTGCTGCTATAACAAAATACCACAAGTGGATGGCCTTAACAAAGAGAAGTTTATTCTCTCACAGTCCAGTAGGCTACAAGTCCAAATTCAGGGCGTCAGCTCTGGAGGAATATCCTTGTGATGTATTAGTCTTCCTTTGGTCTGGGAGCATCTCAGCACAGGAACCTCAGGTCCAAAGGACACGCTTTGCTCCCTGCACTTCTTTCTTGGTGGTATGAGGTTCCCATGTGTCTCTGCTCACTTCTCTGTTTTATATCTCAAAAGAGATTGGATTAAGACACTCTCTAATCTTGTAAACCTCATCAGTATAATGTCATCATGGTGATAGAGTTTACAACACATAACGAACTCACATATAACCTCATCATAGTGACAGAGTTTACAACACATAAGGAAATCACATCAGATTTACAAAGTGGTACATAATCGTGCAATACAGGGAATCATGACCCAGCCAAATTGACAGGTATTTCTGGGGGACACAATTCAATCCATGACATTAGGCTTGCCATCCCATAGAGGGAGAGCTGATTGCCTTCAGGCTGAGGTTTACTGGTGGAGTACGTGCCTCCAGGCACTTATCAGTAGAGCTAAAGAGCTTTGGAACACTTATCCAGTGAGAGCAGACGCAGGGCCAGCCCAAGGGCCTGAGAGGCCAAGCAACCAAGAAGCAGAAGCTGAAGGGACAAGGAACACAGGAAGCAGACCTGCCTCAGTCTCAAAGGGTAAGGACATGACCTCTGGGATCTCAAAGGGTAGGGCCACAGCCTCCTAGGTTTCAAAGAGTCAGATCTTCACCAACTCAGTTCTGGAGTGTGGGGATGCCATTCACAAGTGCAGGATGGGGCCGGATCCACCACCCAAAGCTGAAGGGGCAGGGCGGCCATGCCCAAGGGGCAGAAAAATGGGGCCTGCCATGGCCAAGGGGGTAAGGTTGCCACTCAGATGGACTAGGAGAATGGGGCTGCCCAAATCCAAAGGAGCAGAGTTGCTGTCCCAGTGGGCCTGGAAGGTGGAGCTGAAGTTCAGGGTCAAGGGGCCTCCACCCAGAATCCAGAAAGCATGGCCAACACCCAGAGTCTGAAGTGCAGGGCCATTGCCTGAGTGGTCTCAGAGAACAGAGGATTATTTTCAAGCCTTGAGAGCTAATGCAATGTGTCCTGCTGACTTGCTTGGTGGCTATTATCCCATCTTTCCCTCCAATTTCCCCCGATTGTAATGAATATCCCTTCCTTGTGCCTGGTCCACCATTGTACTTTGGAAGCAGATAACCTGTATTCTAGATTTCACAGATGAAAAGGAATTTTGCCCTAGGATGGAATTTGCACTTGGAGTTGATTTAAGACTTTTGGAATGATATGATGGGGTGAATGTGTTTTACATGTGGCAAGGACATGAATTTTGGGGGGCCAAAGGGTGGAATGTTATGGATTGAATTGTGTCCCCCCAAAATGTGTGCTAACTTGGCTAGGCCATGATTCCCAGTATGGTGTGGTTGTCCCCCATTTTGTAATCTGATGTAATTATCCTATGTGTTGTAAATCCCAACATCTATGATGTTAATGAGACAGGATTAGAGGTAGTTATGTCAAAGAGGCAGGACACAATCTACAGGATTAGATTATATCTTGAGTCAGTCTCTTTTGAGATATAAAAGAGAGAAGCAAGGAGAGAGAAGAGGGACCCCTTATCACCTAGAAAGAAGAGCCAGGAGTGGAACATGTCCTTTGGACTTGAGGTCCCTGCACTGAGAAACTCCTAGACCCAGGGGAAGATTGATGACAAGGACCTTCCTCCAGAGCTGATAAAAAGAGAAAGCCTTCCCCTGGAGCTAGCACCCTGAATTCAGACTTCTAGCCTCCTCAACTGTGAGAGAACAAACTGTTTGCTAAAACAATTCCACTTGTGGTATTTCTGTTATAGCAGCATTAAATAACTAAGACATCATCTTTGCTCACTGGTCCAAGGGTGAACTTTGTGCCATTCTGACCCCTAAGAATATCCACAAAAGTTTATACATGAGTTTAGAATATTAACTGAAACTTCTGAATCAGGTCTGGCAGACCTGTATAATTTATTAACTATGTTTCTGGGACTAAGGGATATCCATGTATGGATGGAAGAGGCTAAATGGAAAGATCTGTAACAATCGATGTTCTTTCCCATTGGAGCACTGGGAAATGAAATTAGAACACAAGTTAAGGCCTTGGTTAAAAGTCTGACTGATGCCTTTTCTGCTGTGTTCTTATCAAAGATTAATTGGAATAGGTGCAGACTTGTATCCAAGAAAAGGGTTAAAATTTTTGTAATTACTGTGATAGGCTAGCTAAATTATTTTTAGAACATTCAGGGTTAAAATTAGAAGACCAAGGAACAAGGGTCACTTTTTAATTCTCTCTTCATAGGAGGATTAAATCCTGAATTAGCAGATTTGGTAAAGAGACATCAGCCTCATTGGGAGAACATTGATACTTCTGAATCGGTTACTTTGACTTATAAATTAGCTCAAACCATGGGAAAAAAGGCTAAGGAAGCTGAGCAAAGAGCTAAAGAGAAAAAAAATAAGCTGATGGCTTTACAACTACAGCAGTTACCATATGCTGGTCAAGATCCTCAACCAATGACCAAATCAGGGGCTCACAACACATATGATCCAAATGGCGCAGCAGTTTGCAATTCTTGTAAAAAAAAAAAAAAAATCTGGTCACTTTAAAAGGGAATGTCTCAAGTTAAAGAACAAAATCCGAGCTTTTCTGTTGGCTCTGCTTCTACCTAAGACCCAATGACTAGGTCCTGGGGAAATCTTAGAGGTGAAATCATCAAGGTGAGGCAACACTCCAAGTGAAATGGGGAGTCTTCCATTCTCTTGGTGGACACGGGGCAACCCTGTCTGCAATAAATCCCACGAGTTTGCAGAAGCCTCTTCCCTGTAGTACTGGAACATCTAGGGCCATGGGAGTCTCTAATCAAGAACAGGTTTCAGTGCTGTCACAGTATAGGGAGAACAACTAGGGTCACATAACAATGTATGTATAAATTTTTATATGAGAGACTAACTTGAATTGTAAACTTTCACTTAAAACACAACAATAAAAAAAAAAAGAACAGGCTTTACCTTATTCTTTACCTGTCTCTATTGCTTTAGGTCCAATTCAAGATTTCCATTCATTTCTTTTAAGTCAAGATACCCCCGTTAATTTATTGAGCGGGGACTTTTTATCAAAATGGAGGTGTCATATAGAATTTACTGAAGGAGGAGAACTTCTATTGAATTTTCCCAATCCTGAAGGGAACTCAAGAATCCATACCTGAGGTTGAAGAAGCCCTGTGCTTGCTTCTAGGGGCTTAGGGTAACAGAGGAAAGGACAGAAGAAGAAAACAGGGAGGAAGGGAAAATTCTAGATCAAGTTCCTTCTCGACCATGGGTGACCTCTTCTGCTGATGTGGGACACATGCTGTGAGTAGAACCCATTAAGGTACATGTAGACGCTTGTAAGCCTTTGCTTAGAGTAACTCAGTACCCGTTAAAACCAAACACTAAGATAGGATCAGAGCCTATTATTCAAGAATTTCTAGATAAAGGACTTAATATTCTATGCATTAGTCCTTGTAACACTCCTGGGTATCCTGTCAGAAAACCTAACAATTGGGGATAGAGATTTGTACAAGACTTAGAGCCATTAATCAAGTTGTAGTTCCTCAATTCTCAGTAGTCCCTGATATTATTTATAGATGGATCTTAATTAAAGCCTGATACCTAAACCTCCACAGAGGTTTTAGAGAGTGGTCCCTTACCAGAAGTAACATCTGCTCAACAGGCTGAGAAGATAGCTTTAACCAGGGCCTGGCAGATGGGATCCAATCAACAACAATATATATGGATTCGATATATGGATTTTATTGGGGTCACTTTTGGAAAGCTGTGCATCAGGTTGTTAGAAGTTGTGCTGTTTGTTCATAATTTAATCCTGGACACACTTATCAATCACCTCCAGGAAGATATCCCTTTCCAACTGGTCCCATGATAGAATGGCAAATGGATTTCATACAACTGACTCCTTCCCATGGATATAAATATGTTCAAGTAACGATATGCAGATACTCTCATTGGGCTGAAGTTTTCTCTTGCAGAAATGCCACTGCAAATTTTGTGGCTAAAAAACTTTTAGAAAACATTCTTCCCACTTGGGAACCCCAGCCCTGCTATGTAGTGATTGGGGTTCTCATTTCACAGGGCAAATAATCTCTGCCGTATATTGAATTTTTCCAATCCTTCAGCAACTACGTTGTCCCTACCATCCTCAACCATCAGGTTTGGTGGAACAAATAAACAGAGTTGTAAAAACACAATTGGTTGGCCAAGCTGACTGCATCCTTAGGGCTGGCGTGGCTTCAAGTACTACCTATAGTTTTAATAAATCTTTTGTTCCACTCCTTTTGGACCACAAACTTACTCCTTTTGAGATCGTGACTGGGAACCCAGTGCTCCTTCCTTATGGAGCCAACAACACTGACTCTAGCCTAATTCCTCCTAATCTTCTTAAATATTGTCAAGGGTTGATACATTATGCTAAGGAGCATGCTTATTAAATACAACAAGCTTTTCCACTGATAAACTTTCAGAGAATCCCAGGTTCAGAAATCCAGAGCCTAGAAATTATGTATATTGGAAAAGGAATCAATTAAAAGATTCTTTAGAACCAAGGTGGAAGGGACTATATTTAGTCTTGTTAACTAACAATTATGTTGCAAAATCGCAGGGAGTCAAGTCGTGGGTCCATTTGTCACAGCTTAAGAAGACAAAAGTTCCCACCTGGGAAGTAGAACCAGCAGGTGGATTGAAGCTGAAGTTCAAGCATTGTCCTAAGACCACAACCAACCATCCTGCTCCAAATGCAGAGGATCCAGCTGTGGGAACATCAGAGGAATCAAGAGCTGACTCTGCCTCCAGCTGAACTTTTGGATTTAACTTTTGCTTGTTTCCATTTATTGTTCTTTTCATACACTAATTGGAGGCATAGTTTATTCCACTCATTTGTGTGAAATTGTTGGTATTGTGTGTATGATTCTTGGACCTATAATATTGATTATTGGCTTATATTCTGTTTGTCATTTATCATCATATTAACTATTAAGGCAATTTCATTTTTCTTGCTAAACATAGATGTTAGCAATTCTTTGAAGGAAAATGCCTTTGTTAGGTTATCTCAATCTGAAGCCAGTGGTAGTAACCTTACAAGTTGCTGGATTGTCACCAAAACTCTGGGTCGGTTAAAGAAAATTCTGATCCCTTAGCTTCCCCAGTTTTGAATTATCATGTAATATCACCTCCCACTATAAATGCTAGCTCAGTCCTTAAGAGGGTTATAATGGTAAAATTATGGAAGCCCCCTGACTGTTAGTCATACATCACCAGTTCCTTGTTTAAATTTAACTATCATCCAACTTACTGATTACAGCTGTGATAAATTATTATTGAGGGGCATACAGATTTACTCTGCAAAGAAGGAGAATATTTTTAGACTTAGCATCAGAATACTCCCCACTATTATTCTGATTGGTATGAAAGCTATCTCAGAAGTGCAACCACTAATCAGCATGTTCCTACACTTATATGACAATGATTATGTTTATGTAATTATTCACAGCAAGAACTGCTTTTTGGACACCTACCCATATGTTATAATTGTTTACTTGAAACTTGGTTAACACATGCTAATTTTTCTATTTTGTACCCCCATTCTAATCAAGTGGAACATACCCCTTATGGACATACCTTTTTTATGTGGGGGTTCAAATTATACTCATATCCATGATCCTTCTCCTAAATACAATTCTTATACCTGGGATATTCCTTATATTGATGGATGATGTATAAGGGGACAAGGTACTTTGAGATCTCTAAGAGTGCCCCTGGACATTCATAGCTATAATGATAGCTTACATTGGACCAGTAAACTAAAAGTAACAAATCTAGTGAAAAGAGAAACGGTAGATAATCCTGTAGGGTGGGGATGATCATTTTTGAAGGCTTTAATTCCTACATATGGAATAGTTGAATTAGAAAAATCTTTACGGAATTTATCCATTACCATGGCTCAAATCAGTGATGAAGTAGCTGATGGAATACTGGCTGAATAAAAATCCTTAATTTCTTTAGTTAAAGTAGTTTTAAACAATTGAATAGCATTAGTTTTTTTTTTATTGGCACAAGGGGGGGTATGCGCCATAGCCACTTCTTCCTGTTGTACTTAGATAAATAACACAGGAGAAGTGAAACCAGATATTAATCATATTCACCAACAAGCTTCCTGGTTACATATCACTCCCCTATAGGCCCCTGACTTATTTGGGTGGTTCCCTTAGGAAACTGGGTCTTGCGCTTGTTTCTTTTTACTAAATGTATTGATTATTTTAATTTCAGTAAAAATAGTAGTTGACTCAATTAAATGCACTATTTTTTTGTGTCACCAAGTGCCAACACTCTGGAACCCATCCAACTGCCAAACAAATGATGTATGATAATTCTGCCCACTTCTGCAACACTGTGGATGGCTCAGTTGCCTTGTATTAACACTCGGGCTGTTTGAGGTATCCTTTCATCACCTCAGTGAAGAACCAGATGGTATCTGGTTACACAGAGGCATGAGTTTAAAGTACCTACTATGGTCACCATCTAGGAGGTACTTAAGCCTAGGTCATTGTCTTATGTATGATCATAGATTTACCTACTGTAATTCAATGATCAAAAGAAGGGATTGCACCCTCACCAGAAGAAAGGAAATAATAAAAATTAGATCAGAAATAAATGAAATAGAGAATAGAGAAACAATTGAGTCAACAAGACCAAAAGCTGGTTCTTAGAAAAGATCAATGAAATTGATAAACCATTGGCCAAACTGACAAAAGCAAAACAGGAGAGGAAGCAAATAACCTGTATAAGACATGAGATGGGTGATACCACAACAGACCCAACTGAAATTAAAAGAATTATAACAAAGTACTGTAAAAAATTGTACTCCAACAAATTTGAAAACCTAAAGGAAATAGGCAAATTTCTAGAAACACACTATCTATATAAATTAACACAAACCGAGGTAGAAAAACTAAATAAACCTACAACAAAAGAAGAGATTGAAGAGGTAATAAAAAAACTCCATCAACAAAAGAAGCCCTGGCCCGGACAGCTTCACTGGAGAATTCTGCCAAACTTTCAGACAAGAGTTAACACCAATACTACTAAAGGTATTTCAGAGCATAGAAAACGATGGAATACTCCCAAGGTCATTCGACGGAGCCAGCATAATGCTGATACCAAAACCAGGTAACAACACCACAAAAAAAGAAAATTACAGACAATATCCCTCATGAACATTGAGGCAAAAATCCTCAACAAAATTCTAGTCAATAGAATTCAATAACATATTAAAAAAAAATTCATCATGACCAAGTGGGATTCATACCTGGTATGCAAGGATAGTTCAACATTAGAAAAACTATCAATGTAATCCATCACATTAATAAAAAAGATAAGAACAACATGATCTTATCAATTGATGCAGAAAAGGCATTTGACAAAGTCCAACACCCATTCATGATAAAAATCCTCAGCAAAGTAGGAATAGAAGGGAAATTCCTTGACATAATAAAGGGCATTTATACAAAGCCAACAGCCAAAATCATCCCAAATGGAAAAAATTTGAAAGCATTCCCCTTAAGAACAGGAACCAGACAAAGGATGCCCTTTATTACCACTCTTATTCAGCTTTGTGCTGGAGGTCCTAGCCACAGCAATAAGGCAAGAAAAAGAAATAAAGGACATACACACAATGGATTATTATGCAATGAGAAAGAACAGCGATGAATCTGTGAAGCATCTCAAAACATGGATGAAACTGGAGGACATTATCATGAGTGAGATAAGTCAATCACAAAAGGACAAATAATGTATGAGACTTCTGCTGTAAGTTTACACACAAAAAGAAACAATCTTTGTTGGTTACGAGGGATGGGAGGGGTGTGGGGGGAACTAAATAGACAATAGTTAACTGGTAACTTTGGTGAAGGGTAAGACAGTACACAATACTGGGGAAGCCAGCACAACTTGTACAAGGCATGGCCATAGAAGCTCCATAGACACATCCAAACTCCCTGATGAACTGCATTGCTGGGTGGAGGGCTGTGGGGACCATGATCTCCGGGAATATCTAGCTCAACTGGCATAACAGTTTATAAAGACAATGTTCTACATTCTACCTTGGTGAGTAGCGTCTGGGGTCCTAAAATCCTGTGAGCAGTCATTTAAGATACTCCACTGGTCCCACCCCTTTGGGAGCAAGAGAGAATGAAGAGAACAGGATACAAGGAAAAGATTAGTCCAAAGGACTAATGGACCACAGCTACCAAGACCTCCACCAGACTGAGTCCAGTGCAGCTAGATTGTGCACGGCTACCACCACTGACTGCTCTGACCGGGATCACAATAGAGGGTCCTGGACAGAGCTGGAAAATGATGTAGAACAAAATTCTAACACAAAAAAAAGACCAGATTTACTGGCTGGACGGACTGGAGAAACCCCGAGAGTATGGCCCGTGGACACCCTTTTAGCTCAGTGGTGAAGTCCCTGTGTCTAGCCAGGGATTAGACAGCCTCATAAAACAAACCAGGACTAATGAGGCAGAGAAGTCCAGGGACAAGGACTAGTAGGCAGGAAGGGACAAGAAAGCTGGTGATAGGGAACCCAAGGTTGAGAAGGGACAGTGTTCACAAATCGAGGGGTTGTTAACCATCGTCATAGCGCAATATGTGTACTAACCGTTTAATGCTAAACTACTTGTTTTGCAAACCTTCACCTAAGGTCCAAAAAAAAAAAAAATTATCTATGTGAGATCAAATTGACAACAGCAACTCAAAAGGTTTGATGGAAAGCCTAGGGGACAGTGAGTTGAAGATAATGGTGATGGAATA
>NW_004444016.1:638031-658197 GCF_000243295.1 Trichechus manatus latirostris | reverse complement strand
GTGGGGTTGTTAACCAATGTCATAAAACAACATGTGTACTGACTGTTTAATGAGAAACTATTTGTTCTGTAAGACTTCATATAAAGTACAATTAAAAAAAAGAAAGAAAAAGAAACAAAGGGCATCCAAATTGGTAAGGAAGAAGTAAAAGTATCCCTATTTGCAGATGATATGATCTTATGCACAGAAAACCTCAAAGAATCCACAAGAAAACTACTAGAACTAATAGAAGATTTCAGCAAAGTATCAGGATACAAGATAAACATACAAAAATCAGCTGGATTCCTCTACACCAACAAAGAGAACTCTGAAAAGGAAATCACCAAATCAGCACCATTTACAATGGCCCCCAGGAAGATAAGATACTTAGGAAGAAATCTAACCAGAGAAGTAAAAAACCTATACAAAGAAAACTACAAGACACTGCTGCAAGAAACTAAAAGAGACCAGCATAAGTGGAAAAACATACCTTGCTCATGGATAGGTAGACTCAACATTGTGAAAATGTCAATTCTACCCAAAGCAATCTACAGATACAATGCAATCCTGATCCAAATTCCAAGGACATTTCTTAATGAGATGGAGAAACAAGTCACTAACTTCATATGGAAAGGGAAGAGGCCCCGGATAAGTAAAGCATTACTGAAGAAGAAGGACAAAGTGGGAGGCCTCACACTACCTGATTTTAGAACCTATTATACCACCATGGTAGTCAAAACAGCTGGTACTGGTACAACAACAGATACATAGACCAATGGAACAGAATTGAGAATCCAGACATAAATTTATCCACCTATGAGCAGCTGATATTTGACAAAGGCCCAAAGTCCATTAAATGGGGAAAAGACAGTCTCTTTAACAAATGATATGCATCTGCAAAAAACTGAAACAAGACCCATACCTCACACTATGTGCAAAAACTAACTCAAAATGGATCAAAGACCTAAATATAAAATCTAAAACGATAAAGATCATGGAAGAAAAAATAGGGACAAAGCTAGGAGCCCTAATACATGGCATAAACAGAATACAAACCACAACTACCAATGCACAAAAACCAGAAGAGAAAGTATATAACTAGGAGCTCCTAAAAATCATAAAAAGGCTTCGCCAGAAGAGTAAAAAGAGAACCTACAGACTGGGAAAAAATTTTTGGCTATGATATATCTGATAAGGGATTAATTTCTAAAATCTACAAGATACTGCAACCTCAACAACAAAAAGACAAATAATTAAAAAATGGCAAAGGATATGAACAGACATTTCACCAAAGAAGACATTCATATGGCTAACAGATACATGAGGAAATGTTCACGATCATTAGCCTTTAGAGAAATGCAAATCAAAACTACAGTGAGATAACATCTCACCCCAACAAGGCTGGCACTAATCCAAAAAATGCAAAATAATAAATGTTGGAGAGGCTGTGGAGAGACTGGAACACTTACAGACCGCTGGTGGAAATGTAAAATGGTACAACCACTTTCAAATCAATTTGGCACTTCCTTAAAAAGCTAGAAATAGAAGTACCATATGATCTAGCAATCCCACTCCTTGGACTATATCCTAGAGAAATATGAGCTGTCATATGAATAGATATATGTATACCTATGTTCACTGAAGCCTTGTTCACAATAGCAAAAAGATGGAAACAACCTAAATGCCCATCCACAGACAAACAGACAAACAAATTATGGTATGTACACACAATGGAATACTATGCAACAATAAAGAATAATGATGAATCCACCAACATCTCAGAACTTGGATGAATCTGTAGGGCATTATGTTGAGCAAAATTAGTCAGTCGCAAAAGGACAAATACTATATGAGACCACTATTATAAGAACTCAAGAAAAGGTTTAAACACGAAGAGAACTTTCTTTGATGGTTACGAGGGTGAGGAGGGAGGGAAAGGGGAATTTGCTAACTAGATAGTAGACAAGAATCATCTTAGGTGAAGGGAAGGGCAACACACTATACAGGGGAAGTCAGCACAACTGGACTAAACTGAAAACTAAGAAGTTCCCTGAACACAACCAAACACTTTGAAGGATAGAGTAGCTGGGGCTGGGGTTTGAGGACCATAGTTTCGGGGGACATCTAGGAAAATTGGCATAACAAAGTTTATTAAGAAAATGTTCTGCATCCCACTTTGGTGAGTGGCGTTTGGGGTCTTAAAAGCTTGTGAGCAGCCATCTAAGATACATCAATTGGTCCCAACCCTCTTGGAGCAAAGGACAATGAATAACACCAAAGACACAAGGAAAATATTAGCCCAAGAGACAAAAGGGCCGTATAAACCAGAGATTCCACCAGCCTGAGACCAGAAGAACTAGTTGGTGTCTGGCTACAACCAATGACCGCCCTGACAGGGAACACAACAGAGAGCCCTTGACAGAGCAGGAGAAAAGTGTGGAGCAGAACTCAGATTCGTGTAAAAAGACCAGACTTAATTGTCTGACTGAGATTGGAGGAACCTTTGAAGCCAGGGCCCCTGGACACTCTGTTAACCCAGAACTGAAACCATTGCTGAAGTGCACTCTTCAGACAAAGGTTAGACTGGACTAGAAAACAATGCTCGTGAAGAGTGTGCTTCTTGGTTCGAGCAGATATGTGAGACAGAATGGGCGGCTCCTGTCTGGAGGCAGGATGAGAAGGCAGTAAGGGACAGGAGCTGGTTGGATGGACATGGGAAACCCGAGGTAGAAAGGGGGAGTGTGCTGTCACATTATAGGGACTTAAACTAGTGTCACATAACAATATGCATATAAATTATTTTATGAGAAATTAACTTGAGCTGTAAACTCCCACCTAAAGCACGATTAAAAAAAAAAAAAAGAATGGATTGATTTAGGATTATAATAAGTAATTTGCAAATTCTTCAGGAATTAGACATACCAGAAGAATTGATCGAACTGGTTTTGGTTGTTGGATTCAGCTGGCTGGGGATAAAAGGTCTTTTTAATTCATAGATTGATTCTTTGAGGCAAAACACCAGTAGTTTTAGGCAAAACATTGGTAGTTTTAGGAAAAACATCTTGTGACTAGTGTGGCAGTTATGTAATGATATAATTTGGAGTTATGTAATGATGTAATCTGGTGTTTATGTAATGATGAAGTCATATTCCATTTTGTGATCTGATGTGGTTATACTCCAATGTCACATAATGACCTGGTTTCTGGAACCTAACCATGTTGATAAGTGAGGAGTGAGTGTCTTGCAATTACATTTTTGTAAGAAAAAGGAAATAAATGAAGACACGCATGGGGCATGGGAGGGTTCCCAACGCAGAGCTTCCACGTCCCAAGAACGGATGTGCTACCCTGTCATGAGCAGCAATGTTTTTCACCAACCAGGAAGCCATTGAGCTTCCGTATCCAGAGCCTTTACTGGGGCTCATTACATAGGCATGATTAATTGAACTCAACCTTCAGCCCTCTCTTCTGAGGTCAGGCTGATATCATGTGGTGGGTTTTTCTGGCCTGCCAGCTCCCACCCAAGAGTCACCTTATTATCATAACCTGGTAGGTTAGGTGTGGTCTGGAGGCCTCATCAAAGACACTTCAATAACTGTGGAAATTCCAGAGTTTTAGAGGTTCTCTCTCATGAACCAAGGACAAAGACCAAATTCTTTGGGAAAGTTAACCCCACAGTGGTAGATATACAGGTGGCTTAACTTTGTAATAATTCATTGCATATATTTATGATTTATGCACTTTTTTGTTTGTCATATCCAATAAAAATGTAATACTTATTACCAAAAAAAGTGGTAGCCTAATATTAAGGTTTAGACCTTTGGCCTCCTCTGTTGTCAGTGAGAAGAGCTTTCTCAATGGTAAAATAACCAAAAAACAAACAAAACTCGTTGCCATTGATTCTGACTCATAGCAACTCCATGTGTTACAGAAATACACCTGCTCCACAGGGTTTTCTTAGCTGTGATCCTTATGGAAGCAGATTGCCAGGACTTTCTGTCTCAGCCTTAGGGGACTAGATTGTATGTCCAGAATTTACTCTTCCTTCTGGCCCTGATTTGGTTTCCTAGCAAGCTGGATATGATTTATCACTTATATTCTCTTGCTAGGTATACCCTGACTACTTAGATTTATTTTCAAAGTTTCAAGATCTTTTAACTCCTCCTACCCCATAGTTGGAGACCTGGTGGCGCAGTGGTTAAAAGCATGGCTGCTAACCAAAAGGTCGGCAGTTCGAATCCACCAGCTGGTCCTTGGAAACCCTATGGGGCAGTTCTCCTCTGTCCTGTAGGGTAGCCATGAGTCAGAATCAACTCGACGGCAATGGGTTTGGTTTTTACCCCACAGTTAGGAGCCCAGGTAGCGCAGTGGTTAAAGCACTCAGCTTCTAACCAAAAGGTTGGTGGTTTGAATCTACCAGCTGCTTTGTGGGAGAAAGATGTGGCAGTCTGCTTCCGTAAAGATTTACAGCCTTGGAAACCTGTATGGGGCAGTTCTACTCTGTCCTTTAGGATGGCTATGAGTCGGAATTGACTCGACGGCAATGGGTTTTTTTTTTGGTTTATCCCATATTTGGAGTTCCTGGGTGGTGTAAATGGTGTCTTAGTTATCTAGTGCTGCTATAACAGAAATACCACAAGTGGATGGCTTTAACAGAAATTTATCCTCTCCCAGTCTAGTAGGCTAGAAGTCCAAATTTAGGATCCCAGCTCCAAGGGAAGACTTTCTCTCCGTTGGCTCTGCAGGAAGGTATTTGTCATCAATCTTTCCTTGGTCTAGGAGCTTCTTTGCGCAGGAACCCCAGGTCCAAAGGATGCACTCTGCTCCTTGTGCTACTTTCTTGGTGGTATGAAGTCCCCATGTCTCTCTGCTCATTTGTCTCTTTTACATCTCAAAAGATTGGCTCAAGACATAATCCAGTCTTGTAGATTGAGTCCTGCCTCATTAACCTAAATGCCACTAATCCCATCTCATCAACATCATAAAGACAGGATTCACAACACATAGGAAAATCATATCAGATGACAAAATGGTGGACAATCACACAATACTAGCCAAATTGATACACTTATTTTTGGGGGACACAATTCAATCCATGACACCGGTTAATGTGTTCAGCTGCTAAATGAAAGATTGGTGGTTCGAGTCCACTCAGAGACACATTGGAAGAAAGGCCTGGAGATCTACTTCCAAAAAATCAGCCATTGAAAACCCCATGGAGCATAGTTCTACTCTGACACACATCAGGTTTCCATGAGTCAGAATTGACTCAGTGGCAACTGGTTTTTTCCCCATAGTTGAGTTAATCTGAGGGCCTGGATAATGGAATTGAAATTTGGCCAGTCTTTCTATAATACTTAAGTTTCTTTCAGTGACAAGTGACAAAAATTCAACTCAAACTTGTTAGGGCCCCTAACATTTGGAAATGTATTAGCTCATGGAGCTGTGAAGTTCAGATGTACATTTTGCATCAAGTTTTTGCTGGATAAAAATAATCTTATCAGAACACTGTCTCTGACTTCTACTTTCCTCTGTACTGGCTTTATTCTCAGAGAGTCTTTTACCTCAGAGGGCCCCAAAAGCAGTTTTGGGTGGCTGGAGGATTGTACCATCCACAATAACTAGTGATTTCATGGGGAAAAGCATGTCTCTTTCATGACAGTTCTAGCAAAGTTCTAGGGAGGCTTGAATGGTCAGGCTTGGGTCACCTGCAAATTCCTTATCACTGTGGCTAGAAGGATCTGATTCTCTGACTATGGTTGTGGTGGGGAAGGTCATGAAGTAGATTACCTACTGTAGAGAAATTTCCTTCTTTAACTGAAAAAGAGGTAGGAAAATACACTGGGCAGGCATACTAAAATTACCTCTACTACATTTCCTGAAAGAATTAGCATGTGAGCCCTTACCCCATAACCCTGTATCCTGCAGTGGTGATTTCATTGGCTCATATCTATCCAAGTCAATGAGTATATCATATTCAAAGCTGGAAGGGAGAATGTTTCAACTTGGGAGTGTGGTGAAAGAATTACCAGTCCTCTCATTGGTTCCATAAATATATCTCTTTGTTCTGTTAAAGTATTTCTATGTAGTTTTAAAATATGCCCAGCAAAATGCCATCAATTGATTTCTCCAATAAAGAAAATGTTCAAGAGATGGTGGAGTCAAACTCTTGGTGATTGTGCCATTAGAATACATTCTTTTAAAGAAATCTTCACATCTTATCATCTTTGCTACTCAGAAATTAACTTGCCTTAGATGATACTGATTCCTATTCTATTTTCACACTGGAATTCTGTTTACTATTTACATTTATGAGGGTTTTTTTTTTCTTTGTAGAATGACTCACATCTCAGCTCAACTAGCCCCTCACATAATGTTTACATATTAGCCTAGAGTTTAAAGCTAGTCATTTTTCCACATCAGATCAGATTAAAAAAGATAACTAGGTATACTCTGTGGTGAACTTTAAGCCAATTTTAAGCATTGCTACAGTTTTGCACAGGCAATCCTCAGTTACTTATGGAGTTGATTTAGTTTAAACCTTTGGTGACCAAATTATTTTCTGCTTTGAATTTTTTGTCGATAGCATGTGTTTTCATCTAATGGAAGCATGCTGAATCATTGAGTGTGTCTGAATTTTTGGTAGGTAGTATGGATTTTTTTCTTGTCCCTATCCTAAGTATTTAGTGGTGCATATGAAATACCACTAATTATACCCTAGAGTCCCCACTGGGGTCTACTGGTACCTATGTGTAACAAATAAAAATTTTCACAATTTCTATTTTTCCTATCAAAAATTCAGACACCTCACACAATACCCTGTAAAACCAATAATTTGTGGCATATGTCCATTTCTTCAGTTTCAATCATAAAGGTCCCTTGTGGCAGCATGCACTGTCAGTGGTATAGCAGGTTCCCAATAAACCACAGAAGATGAAGAAATTCATGGTCACTGTATGTACCACTGGGCACAAAAGGGTTAAAGACTTTGTATGTGTTGGAGGACACAGTTTTTCCTTGTAATGTAAGAAGCCTGCTTCTCTTCTTCCCTGGAGATTTCTCAAGGGATCTCCACATGGACTGTCCTTTTCATTTTTTTTTTTTCCAAGACAAGGGAAAGGGAGAAGTAGAGGTGAAGAGTTCCATGGTCTTGCCAGTTTTCTTCCTTTACCAAGAATCTCCTTAAATAAGCGTCATATTATAAGCTGTTGAGGTCATGAAAGTGGACACTGCCAAGATATTGAGACTAGAGTATTTGAGAGTATATCTATCATTCATTCATTCATTCAATATTTACTGAGTACTTACTATGGGCCAGGTTCTGTACTAGGTACTGATATTACAGTAAACATGAAAGGCGAAGTCCCCGACTTTGTTTATGTCTTGTCTTCTCCACCGGAATGTCTTATAAACAGATACATACATAAGTCCTATTAAGAAAAACAAAGCAGAGTAAGGGACAGAGAGTAGCAGAGTCTGCTATTTTAGACATACTGGTCAGGGAAGGAGGAGCCCTGGGGGCACAATGGTTAAAGCACTCAGTTGCTAACCAAAAGGTTAGCCGTTCAAACTTACCAGCGGCTCTACAAGAGAAAGATGGGGCAGTCTGCTTCGGTAAAGATTTACAGCCTTGGAAACCCTATAGGGCAGTTCTAATCCGTCCTATAGGGTTGCTATGAGTCAGAATTGACTTGATGGCAGTGAGTCTGGTTTTTGGTTTGGTCAGGGAAGACTTCTTTAAGAAAGTACCATTTAAGCAGAGATTGAATTATGAGAGAAAGGTAGCTGAGCACTCCAGTCGAAAGAAACAACACAGAGTGCAGAGACCCTGAAGAGGGAATGTCCTTGAGCTATTCAGCGAACAGCAAGGAAGCCAGTCTGGCTAGAAATTACTAAGTGGGAGATCATATAAAACGAGGTTAGAGATGTTGGCCATGACGTATAGGGTTTGTAAACAGTGATGAGGGTTTTGGAATTTATTATAAATGTGTTAGGAAGCATTGGAAAGTTTTGAGCTGGGAAGTAACACTATCAGGATACCTTCTGAAAGGATCACTGACAGCTAGGTAGAAACTAGGATGTGTTATTATTTTTGTTAGTTGCTGTCGAATTGACTCCTACTCATGGTGACCCCAAGTGTGCAGAGTAGAACTGCACTCCACAGGGTTTTCAAGGCTGTGACATTTTAGAAACAGTTCACTATACCTTTGTTCCAACGCATTTCTGAGTCGGTTTGAACTGCCAACCTTTTGTTTAGTAGTGGAGCACTTCACTGTTTGCACCACCCAGGGACTCCTATTGCTATATATAGTTCAGATGAAAAATTATTATGGCTTGGTTAGGGTGGAAGTGATTGGATTCAATATACTTTTTGAAGATTGGGGCAAAGAGAAGGGTGAAGGATGAGTCCAAAAACTTTGGCCTGAGTAAATGGGGTAAAGGATGGTACCATTTACTGAGATAGCGAACACTGCGGAAGGTGTGCTTTGTGTGTGTGTTTGGTGGACATGTTAACTTTCAGATATTTATTATAAATTCAAATGGAGATAAATATGATACAGCTGGATATACCAGTTAGAGTTCAGAAGAAGGGCTGGGACTAGAGATGGGATTTAAAGCCATCTATGACCACCATCCATGGGATTACATGAGGGAGTGACGGTGAAAAGAAAAGAGGACCAAGGACTGAGCCTGAGGGCACCAGAACACTTAAAGAGGTCAGGCAAAGAAGAAAGATTCAGCAAAGGAAAACCCAGAAGACTCAGTGAGGTAAAAGGAAACCCAGAAGAGTGCAGGGTAATGGAAAACAAGTGAAGAAAGTGTCTCCAGAAGATGGTAGTTATCAGCTTTGCCAAATGTTACCCTTTAGATAAGAACAGAAGTACCTGTTGGATTTGGCAACTAAGAGGTAGGCAGGAAAGGCTGATTGGAGCGAACTCCCTCTTTGGGGGAGTTCTGCAATAAGAGGGAGCAGAAAAATGGGATGGTAGCTAGCAATTTGAAGGGGCCCTCAGTAGTGCAGTGGTTAAGCTCTCCTTGCTAAACAAAAGGTCGGCAGTTGGAATCCACCAGCAGGAGAAAGATATGGCAGTCCGCTTCTGTGAAGATTACAGACTTGGAAACCCTATGGGGCAGTTCTACTCTGTCCTATAGGGTCATTATGAGTTGACTAGATGGCAATAGGTTTTGGGTTTGGAGCTAGCAGATGATATGCAGCCAAGGAAGAACTTTTTTAAAGGGTGGGGGATAATGCAGTATATTTGTATACTGCTGGAAATGGTGTCTGCGCTAGCATAAACCAAACAAAACCCACTGGTGCGAGTCCATTCCGACCCATAGCGACCCCACAGGGCTTCCAAGGCCGTAAATCTCTACTGAAGCGGACTACTGCATCTTTCTGCTGTGGAGCTGCTGGTGGTTTCCAACCACTGACCTTTCGGTTAGCATAATAGGAGACAAATCCTGGCTTCTGCCCTCAGAAGTCTAACCTTCAAAAGAATTCATGATACCAAGCACCAGAAATCCATCCGCACTGCATGAAATCAAGACAGCCGATCTGTGAAGCAGCTCAGGTAGCCTTTAGCTGGCAAGACAGAAAAAAAAAACAAAACACCAAACCCATTGCCATCCAGTCATTCCAACTCAAAAACCAAACCAAACCCGTTTCCGTGAAGTCCACTCTGACTCATAGCGACCCTATAGGACAGAGTAGAACTGCCCCATAGGGTTTCCAAGGAGCGGCTAGTGGATTCGAACTGCCGACCTTTCGGTTAGCAGCCAAGCTCTTAAACACGCGCCACCAGGGCTCCTGCGACAAGGAAAAGGGGTGGGCAAGCTTCATCCTCCTGTGGCTTCGGGCTGGAACGCTGAGGCGCCCCTGGGTTATGGCACCCACACTCTCCGCAGACCCCGCCAGACACGGCCCCAGGATGCCCAGCGCGTTTAGCGGCGCCCGGCTTTTCGATTCTATCCGTTCTGCCACATTCCGAATAGCTACAAAATGGAGGCGGGAGAAAAATCCTTTCAAGAGCGTGTCTGTGGAGGCGGCTTCCTCCCTGCTCTACACAGTTTCCTTCGGCGCCTCACCCCGCTTCTCGAGGACGCCGATCTGCACTCCAGAGTCACCAAGTGCCCCTCGTACCAGCCTGGCCAAGGTTCTACTTCCAACCTGGCACCCCGACGCCCCAGCCCGGCGGCACCACACCCTATCCGCGGTTGACTCACAGTAGGGCGGCAGCATATTTGGCGGGCGGGGCCGGGTGCGCCCCAGAAGTCACGTGACTGCCTCCGGCCAATGGGCGCGCGGCGTGGGGTAGCTGGGCGGTGGGAAGCCGGTTGGACTCGCAAGACGCTGAGGTGGCAGCCGAGTGAACTAGCGGCCGGGCGAGTGGCAGGCCATGGACTGCAAAGTCCAGCGGGCTCGCGCCGCGTTCCGGTCCGGCCGGTCGCGGCCCCTGCAGTTCCGGCTGCAGCAGCTCGAGGCCTTGCGGAGGATGGTGCAGGAGCGCGAAAGGGACATCCTGGAGGCCATCGGCGCCGACCTGTGCAAGGTTCGGACGCCGACCTTCCGCCTCCCCACTTCGGGACGGCATTCTCCCTGAGCGTTTGTATTCTTTTTTATTTCAGATTAAGCAAACAAAAATTTCTCCCGACTTTCCCGATCCTCCTGCCGCGCATATTACACACACTTAGAAGTGCATATGTTTTCTGTTGTGTGTAATTCCTCGTCTATGAATTACCTTTTATAGTCTTTGCTCGTATTTCTATCGCGTGTATCGTCCTTTTCTATTTGTAGGAGCTCCTTGTATATGCTGAATTTCATAGTTTGCCAGCTTAACATATTGCCAGTATTTTTCTCCGAGTCTGTTTCTTGCCTTTTAACTTTGTGGTTTCTTTTGTAGACAGAGGCGTTTTGTTGTTGTTGTCGTCGTCGTTGCACTCAAATTTTCCGTCATGACTTTGGACTTTGTGTTTTAGGTCCGCGCACCTCAAACTCTAGTGTACTGAGGAATCACCTAGGGATCTTGTTAAAATACAAATTATGGTTCAGTATGTCTGGGATGGGGTCTGAGATTCTTAAGTTCCTAAGGCCCTGGTGATACCATGCATTCAGTTCTGGAACCACGCTTTGAGTAATAATATTGCTGTCATCTTGTTTTCAGTTTTTATATGCATTCCACACATACCAAGCCCTTCCTCTGGCTTTGGGAGTCTCCCTTCCTCACCTCCCTTCACCGAAGTTTATTTCAAGGAGTAATAATATCAGTAATAGTAGTAGTAGTAACAGTAGTAACCACAGAATTACCTTTATAGTACTTTTGGTGGAGAGGAGCTGTGATATCAAATATACAAGGTGGGATAATTAAGATTCCAAAAAGGCTGTGATTCATTTACTCATTCTACAAATACTAAATGTTTGTGTCAGTATGTATAGGTATAGGAGTACTAACAAAATTAAGATCCTTGGCATTGAAAGTTTTAAATTTGGTTGGCAGACAAAACACACAGATAAATGTGAATATAGTTAAAAACTAGTATATTAAGAGTGAAATATCAAGATACAGATTGAAAGCATAGTTGCTATTGTATGTAAATTAAAGTGTGATCAGGATGAGCCATTATTTATCAGGAAAGTCTTCCTGAAGGAGAAAAGGTTTAAACCCAGTTTTAAAGAGTTTGGATCAGTAGAGAAGGATTTTGAGGGATTGTATATATTACAGGAGTTAGCAAGTTACTATTGAAGACTTAGGAGTCCCTGAGTTGTGCAACATATTAATGCACTTGGCTGCTAATGGAAAAGTCAGAGGTTTGAGTCCACCTGGAAGTGCCTTGGAAGAAAGGTCTGGTTGTCTACTGCTGAAGAATCAGCCATTGAAAATCCTTTGGAGCACAGTTCTACACTGACACACGTGGTGTCGCCATAAGTCAGAATTGACTCAATGCCAACTAGTTTTATTGAAGGCTTGGAGGGTGTAAAAGGAATCTGGATGGTAAACCAGCTAGTCTGATAACGCATGTTGTTGTCAGTGCAAGTGTACCAAGCCGGAGGTTTTTGACATTTAGGGCTGAGTATGTCAAACTCATTGTGTAAGGTTAACTGATTCTCTTATGACAGAGTGAATTCAATGCATACGGTCAGGAAGTCATTAGCATCCTTGGAGAAATTGATCACGTACTGGAGAAGCTTCCCAAATGGGTTACTCCTAAACCAGCTGAGAAGAACCTGCTCACCATGCTGGATGAAGCCTATATTCATTCAGAGCCCCTAGGAGTTGTACTGATTATTGGCGCTTGGAACTACCCCTTTGTTCTCACCATCCAGCCACTGATAGGAGCCATCGCTGCAGGTCTGGTGCCAACTTATGTCTTCATACCTTTTTAGAGGAGCTTATTTTCTCATATAACCCTGGTGGCACAGTGGTTAAGAGCTCGGCTGCTAACCAAAAGGTCAGCAGTTCGAATCCACCGGCCACTCCTTGAAAACCCTATAGGACATTTCTACCCTGAGTCGGAATCGACTCGATGGCAACAGGTTTGGTATTATCTCCTATTGGTTGTAAATTAAGGCTAATTAAATAATTTTCCTTGTCAGTTTGCTTTGGTTTATACAAGCACTGTATTGATAATTCATAATTATCATAATTTTTTGAAAATTGGGCTCTAGAGGAGATTTGCATGATGACTTATCTTTTGTAACACCCAGAGAGTGCACATGTGAGGGTGTAAAGGCATCTGAGTCAGTAGGCTCAAGAGTTTGGAATCAGGCATCCATTTTTTTTTAATGTAGGTTTAGCTGCTGCCTCTGGCCTGGGTGAACCATTTGATTCTGTCTGACCGGCTTCTTCATTCAAATAAGGGCTATGGGAGTAATGCTACCTTGGGTGTATAGCAATGCCATGAGATTAATTTATCACTTCTGCAAGTCCAGATCAACAACTTTGTGTTGTCAAGGCCTGCTTGTCTGACAGTTTAAGAACAGAGAGGGAAATCCAAGAGTGGGAGTGGGAAAAAAGTGATAGAAAGCTAAAGAAATTGGGAAGGCTCATTGAGCCCATTGCAAAAGACCTGAAGCAAATGAGAACTAAGGAATTAGCATTTGAGAAAGAAACTGGAAAGGAAGAGAAAGTGAGACTAGCTCTTCTGCCCATTATGAGGAAGAACAGAATTAAGAGCTGCAGAAATAGTTTGAGTGCCTAGCCTATGCTCTACACATGAACATTGTTTTGGTAACTATTGAAGTTACTCTATTTTTAGATAATATTATTCTGCTTTTTGCTTTGTTTAGGAAATGCTGTGATTATCAAGCCTTCTGAAGTAAGTGAAAATACAGCCAAGATCGTGTCTAAGCTCCTCCCTCAGTACTTAGACCAGGTAAGAATGTCTTCAACCATCTTCAACATATCTGTTTATTTTAGGAAACACACATTTGATCTTCCTACTAATGCATGTCATCGATGGCAGGAGATCCATTTGCAGGTTTCTTAATTAAGCCTCCAACAATTGACTTAATAAAAGAAGTTACAGTTCCAAAATAAACTGTGGAATGACCTAGCTTTGTGATTATATAGTATTTTTAGGTTAATGGCTTCATAGGGACACCTCCAGTTATTTACAAATCCTTTTCTGCTGTCTGGCATTTTGCTTGCTCTAAAATAAAACTTTAAGTGTATTTATTCAGTGAATTATTGAGGGATTGGTACTGTGCTGTGTGCTGGCATATTTTTGTTGCTGACAATTTCTTTTTGCCTAACGGGTTACAACTGTATAAGAGCATAACTGCTTTTAAAAAGGGTATGTTTGTGTCATGAAAACTACAGAAAGAAAAATGACTGCTGAGCTGAAGAGTGGATCCTCAACTGGAGTTAAAGTCTCTCTGTCTGAATCATAAGTTCTTGCACTCTTCTAGGGAGGAAGCTTATGATGCTGCCTGAAACTCAGACTGCTGAGTTCCGAAGGAATTGCTGCAGCAAGAGGTCCTCATTTAGCTTTCATCAAAAGGCAACTTTAAAATATCATGCCTGCAGCTATACACATTAATTGACAACAGCGCTGAGGCCATCTCTGGCTCTTAGAATAATACTATTCTATTTGTCTTATCGTTGTTATGGCAGCCCACAGAACAATTTTGTTCTCATAGCTCTAGTTATCCAATTCAGTGGGATGAAATGGAAGGTAGTAAAATGTCATGGATTCAATAGGATTTGGAACCAGAAGATTGAGGTTTAAGGTCCTGTTTTGCCCCTCACTGGGGTTAAATTCTTCAATATCTGAGTCTGTGGAGATGGGGCTAATAATGCCCTTCCTACCTCACTTAGCTTGTTGGGGGAATCAATCACATATGTTCTATAGATAAGCCATGTAAAAGTTAAAACTTGAAACATTGTTGAGCAGTTGAACTATGAAGTGAATGAGAACTAATTAACCCTTCAGAGAGTGGGACATAAGTGGGCACATGAGGTCCATACGCCAGTGTTTACTTCATACTCACACCTCAGAAGCTTTTGAACACCTTCTGTTTTCCTTCCTTGTCATGTGTTCTCTGCCATTACTTTTTGTGCTATTATTTTTCAAGATGTTCTCTTATAATAGCTGCTAATAATAACGCAGTGCATCTAAGGGGTCAGTCCATGGAAGCTACGTGAATTTCCCAGTAACGGATGAGGAAACTGAGGCTCAGAGATGTTCAATAACTTGCCTAAGATCATATAAGCTACTAAGTGGCAGAGCCAGGGTCAATCCAGATCTGTCTGCCTTATATACCATTTGTTTATTCAGCAGACATTTATTTGGTTCCTACCATGGGTGGTGCAAACAGTTAACTCACTAAGCTGCTGACTGAAAGGTTAGAGGTTCAAGTCCACCCAGATGTGCTTTGGAAGAAAGCTCTAGCAATCTGCTTCCAAAAAATCAGCCATTGAAAACCCAATGGAGCACAGTTCGAGTCTGACACATGGGGTCACCATGAGTCAGTCAGCTCCACAGCTGGTTTTACCGTGGGCTAACTCCTGCCCTACTGTGTAGAAAGAAAACGTTCAGATTAAGACATTCAGCTGGGACCTGTCCTGTGGTTGATAACATTAGCTACTTTCTCAGCAAAATCCTCAGTTTCTATACCCTCCATTGCATCCATTTCCCTGGTCAAATCCAACTGTTTGCTCTTTTTTTTGTGCCTTCGTAGCTGAGCTCATGTAGAAAACAGTGGACTGTCTGGGTCAGTTCCACTGTCATTTGTAACCTACAACTGAACCTACATTAAAAAAAAATGGACGCCTGATTCCAAACTCTTGAGCCTATTGACTCAGATGCCTTTACACCCTCACATATGCACTCTCTGGTTCCTAGACTCCCTCAGATTGTGCATTCTCTACTTGTCCTTGGTCAGTCCCTCTTCCATTCCTCACAGGAACCAGTCTTGACTTTCTTCTGGCTTTACTGAATGTTATGTGTTTATGTTAACAAAGAAATTGCTCATGTTAGATAATAGAATTACTTTGACAGTTGAAGTGTATATGTTTCTCTTTTTTTAAGGACCTGTATGTTGTAATCAATGGTGGTGTTAAGGAAACCACAGAGCTTCTGAGGCAGCGATTTGACCACATCCTCTATACAGGAAATACTGCAGTTGGAAAAATTGTCATGGAGGCTGCTGCCAAGCATCTAACCCCTGTGACTCTCGAACTGGGAGGGAAAAGTCCATGTTACGTTGATAAAGATTGTGACTTAGACATCGCTTGCAGGTGAGAGTTACTCTCTGGTTGTCTGAGGTTTTCCCAGCACGGTGGGAAACAGGTTGGTGTATCTTCTTCACACTTGAACGCCATGCTTTGTGACTCCGAGATACATCATTAGGCTTTGGTGGTTGATGTCCTCACGGGTAACATAACTCTTTCACAGACTGTCTCCTAATGCCACTGTCAGAAAAGATGAGCCATTGGTTTTGACGTTATGTGGTTGTCCTCAGGAATTATGAAAAAGTTTTTTCTGTCCTTGAGATTTATAGATAGATCAGGCAAGATATTTTACTGTTTTTCTGGGAAATGATCCAAGAAGTAGGATAATCCAAAATATCATGTATGCCTGATAAATTCTTTAAATTACCAACTGAAAGGGTGTTATGTGGCTCTTTTAACTGAGTTCCTTTGTTGACAAAACCAGTATTATTCATCTTTTCATCTTGAATAGCATCTTGCATCTGGGAACTAGAAATAAAAGGTTTCAGGTTTTATCTGCTTAATCAGGTTTAACTACCAGGAAGTGCCAAAACACAGAACTAACCCTGTCCTCAGTGTGGTGTGCCTGCCTCTGCCCTTCAGAGATGGAGAACAAGGAGAAGTCAGATAGTTAGGTCTAGGTTCCAGGCTGGCTTCATAAGTAGAGGTCTGATTGCCAGACCATGAGACCCTGAGTTAGTGAGTGTTCAGGTTGTGGACTTCTATCCATACCTAGGAACAGCATTCCAAATTGAGGAAGGGCTCCACATAGTGGAAGGTGGTGTTGCCGGTGGCTGTTGTCCTGCTTCATACCTGAACCTCTTGTCAGCAGGACCTAAAGCCACAACCAGGAGAAGCAGAGTCTGTACTGGACTTCTGTCATCCAGGATGTCCTTAAAGCTGTGGTAGGAGGAGAAAGGAGGTGTTGGAAGGCTTTCTCCTCTTTTCCTGCAGCAGTCAATGGCTTTGCTGCTTATAATGGGCTATTTTCCATGAGCTGGCTTGAGAACTTTTCTGGCAGTTAGAACATCCTACCTCAGTCAGAAAATGCATTCAAAATTGGTTGGAACCAACTGATTTACAGACGAATTTTTTAAATGTTTATTTTTTTATAAAGATTACCAAGCAGACATATGAATACATTTTGGTGTAAAACATTCAAACAATACGAGTATATAACGAGTGAGTATTAGACTGAATTATATAGCTATTCTGTTTCCGCCTCCTCCCAGACGCATAACCTGGGGGAAGTACATGAACTGTGGTCAAACCTGCATTGCTCCAGACTACATCCTTTGTGAACCATCCCTCCAGAGTCAAATCGTGCAGAAGATTAAGGAAACCGTGAAGGTCTGTGTTGAACACATCTGAGTTCATGTATTTCATTAAGATACGGGGTAAAATTGACTGTTGGTAGGCAGCATCCTCATTTCCCCTCCTTCCAGGAAAATCCACTAACATTTGTGACTGAATTAATTTATCAGTTAATTAAAAGTGCTCTGTGCATCTTTTATAGAATGTCTACTGGGAGCAAAGTTAAAGGGGTGTTAAAACCAGTCAAACTGGTTGATTTGTTGGTGAAACAGCTGGTTAGTTGTGGCACCTACTTAAAAAAAAAGTTAATTGTGTGTGTTTTTGAAAGAGTGTTGCCAGTGTAATTGTTGAAGTGTAATTGGCATATTGGCCATTGCTGATTAAGGTTATGAAGACTTATGTATGTAGAGGGTCTAGAATGACCAGTAGTTTGGAGGAGTGAGTTAATTAAATATCTACTTAGACTGTACTCTTCACATGTTTATGAATTTTTCAGAGTGTTTAAAGTAAAGATCTCCAGTGAGGGAATCCGGGAAAGCTTCATGGTGGCGTCCTGAGCTCAGCCTGGAAGGAAATGCAGGATTTGGACTGATGGAAAGGGATGGGATAAACCAGTGTGACTGAGGACAGTGGTGGGAGGGTGTCACTGAGCACCCTGGGTAGAAGACATCATTAGAACAATCATTGTTCACTCAGAAGATGCTAATTGAGCACTGAAAGGATCAAGAATACCTAAAAGTAAGGTATATGAGCAGGGAATGAAAGCTGTATGCCAGGAAGTTTAGGGATATAGTTCACAATGGGCTCCAGGCAGGGTAAACTCTGAGAGTGATGCAGATGTGGAAATTGGACATTAGTGATAGGACTGGAGATGAATCCAGAACAGGAGAACACAAAGGAAGGATTGGGCATACTCAGGGTGTGTGGGATGGAAGAGAGGGTTAAAGATACCTGTGAGATTGAGAATATTTGCAGAAGTGGTTAGTTGAGGATGATAATGAACTCAGTTTTAATAAGGGCCTCTTTGCCTTCTTTTGAGATATTTTTAATTCTAGTACGGTGGTCCTTAACCTAGCTATACATTGGAATCATTGGGGAACCATTTAAAATTGAATTTCAAGCCCTCACCCTCCAAAAATTCTGATTCAATTGGTCTGGGGTCCCCAGGTGATTCTGAGGTGCAGCCAGCATTGAAGACTACTGTTGGTAGCTCTGGAGGTGCGGCCCATGAATATGCATTTTAACAAGCAGCCCAGGGGATTCTTACCACTCAGACTTGAGGATCACTGTTGGTGGATGAACAGTTTTCATTTTGAGAGTAAATTGAGAGCTCTCATAAGGCTTTAAAGTGATTCCCTAAAGACCCATTACAGTGGTTAGAAGGAAGAGCAGTTCAGTAGTTTTGGGTTTATTTTACATAATAATTATTGATTCCATGATTATTGAGGTTCTGTTTTCTTGGTTGTTACCAAAACTGTACTTCAATTCTTTGAGTGGTTTCACTAACAACTATGATCATTCCAGAGAAGATATAAAACAACAAAATAGAGCAGAGATCACAAACGTCTGTAAGGGCTAGATAGTAAACATCTCAGGCTCTGTATGCCATAGATCTCTGTTGCAACTACTCAGCTGTATTGCAGTGGGAGAGCAGCCATAGCTAGTACATAAATGAATTGGCAACCCCTGATAAAGAGCAACTCTTTCCCCTACACCTACTCCCATTGTCACTCCCAGGAGGGCCCAGGGATCGACTGTAACAGATATGTGTGAACCCCCTGAAACTGTATGGGAAATGATAGATCTCTGTGTGTTTGCTTTTATTTCTTGTCCTTGACCTGCCAAAAAGCTTAAACTTACTACTATTGTACTACTATTAAATTACTTGTGGAGGGTGGTGTGGAGTGTTGGATTCTTCGAGGATATAAAACCAGATAGATTTTTGGGCATGGGTGGGTTTTGTAACTTACTAAAGAAATTGAAACATAGGTATTTTATGACACTCAAATATGGTATTGTTTTAAATAGGAATTTTATGGAGAAAATGTGAAAGAGTCTCCTGATTATGAAAGGATCATCAATCTTCATCATTTTAAGAGGATAATAAATTTGCTTGAAGGACAAAAGATAGCTTACGGTGGGGAGACTGATGAGGCCACATGCTACATAGGTAACAGAAATTCACCTTTTCCTATGGGAAGATGACAGTTGCAGTTTTTACTGACACTATTTACTGACACTAAACTTTTAAATATATAATATTTCAGTATGCCAGCAAGCAGTATTTAATAGTTTAATAATTATATAATGTTGTTGTAGTTAGGTGCCATTCAGTCAGTTCTGACTCACTGCAACCCTGTGTACAATAGGATGAAATACTGCCCGGTCCTGCTGCATCCTCACAATCGATGTTATGCTTGAGCTGATCATTGCAGCCACTGTATCAGTCCATCTCATTGAGGGTTTTTCTCTCTTTCACTGACTCTCTACCAAGCATGATGTCCTTCTCCAGGGACTGGTCCCTCCTGATAACATGTCTAAAGTACGTGAGACGAAGTCTGACCATCCTTGCTTCTAAGGAGCATTCTGGCTGTACCTCTTCCAAGACAGATTTGTTCTTTCTTCTGGCAGTCCCTGGTATATTCAGTATTCTTTGCCAACACCGTAATTCAAAAAGCCAAGAAGCTTAAACTTACTACTATTGTACTACATCAGTTCTTCTTCAGTCTTCCTTATTAATTGTCCAGCTTTCGCTTGCATATGAGGTCATTGAAAATGCTACAGCTTGAGTCAGGTACACCTTAGTCCTTAAAGTGACATCTTTGCTTTTTAATACTTTAAAGAGGTCTTTTGCAGCAGATTTGCCCAACGCAGTGCGTCATTTGATTTCTTGGCTGCTGCTTCCATGGGCGTTGATTGTGGATCCAAGTAAATTGAAATCCTTGACAACAACTTCAATGTTTTCTCTGTTTATTGTTTGTTGCTTATTGTTATGTTGCTTATTGGTCCAGTGGTGAGGATTTTTGTTTTCTTTATGTTGAGATGTAATCCGCACTGAAGGCTGTAGTCTTTGATTTTCATCAATAATTATATAATAGTTTAAATCACTTGAACTATTTAATAGTTAAATAATTTAATAATAGTTTAAATGTTTAATAGTTTA
>NW_004444016.1:602297-637931 GCF_000243295.1 Trichechus manatus latirostris | reverse complement strand
TTTAATAGTTTAAAAATAATTTATTAAATTATTTAATATATGTATTAATAATTAAACTATTAAATACTACTTTCTGGCATACTGCTTTTATTATAAACTATTTAATAATGTATATATGTATACATGTTTAATAATGCCACCTGTGTTGTACTTGTTTTTCAGTATTTATACATATATTCTCTAATTTTTTTTCTTCCTTACAACCCTGAGAAGCAGAATAGAACTCTGTGTAATTATTCCCAGTTTATGGATGGGAAAACAGCCCAGAGAAGGAACTCGCTTAGCCACAATTCCACAACTAGCCAATGGCCATACTATTCCAGAAATAATGTTTTGATCTGTTGTACTTGACCTTACTATTTATCTTCTTTGTGTTTTTTATTTTTTGCCATTAATATATATACTTTTGAATTTTAAACACATTTTTCTAAAATAACATACAAGGTGACAGAAAAATTCCAGGCACATTTAGTTGGCAAAGAAGCTGCGCCCCAAATCACTTTACTTATGTGATAGGATTCTGCAAGTTACACAAAAACAAACAAAGGATTTAAACAATAAGGAAGAATACGTTCTCTCATAATGAGCAGTCCTGAGGTGCTCCAGGGCTGGCTAATCATCAGAGTCTCTGATTCTTCTGTCTTTCTGTCCCCCATCCTCACCATGTGACTTTGTCCTCTACTGACGGCTGTCTGCATCTCAGGCGTCACAAACATGTCTGTAGAAAGTCCACTGGAAGGAAGGAACTGTCTGTTTTGTTTTTCTACTTAAGAGCAAGGAAACCTTTTCCTCCCGTCTTCTCCTTCTATCGTATTGGCCAAAACTGGGCCACATGCCCACTTCTAGGCAGGAGCGTATTATCCAATAGGCAAGGTAAGCATGGACCTTACCTTGCTTACCAGATCATCTGTAGTGAACAATTTCACGTTTTTCACCACATCAAAGATTCTGCTTCTAAGAATGGCTGGCATCTGTTTCTCTCCCAACCCCACAGCACCTTCGTACAGAATCAAAGCCTCTTTTCAAATTTACAGTCCCTGACAGGGGCGATGACCCAGTAAACTTACTTGTGCTTACTTACTAATCTTTAGTGAGCAGTTTCACTACAGATGATCTGGCGAGCAAGGTAAGCACAGTGCTTACCTTGCCTGTTGCATAATCTGTCCAAGCTTCTAGGCTAATCAATGGCAAGAGGAAAGGGTGATCATAGATAACTTAGACTAATGATTAGCTTAGGACTTTACCCTGACCTGGAGTTAGGGTCACCTTACCTGAGCACATGACTGCAAGGTAGGGTGGGCACCCAAACGAAATTAGTGCTCTGACCCCAGGGAAGAAGTGGAGAGTGGTTTTGGGATAGCAGCTTATACTTCTGGAGTGGTACTGGAAAGGTCATGCCAAGGTGAGCTAGTAGGAAGCTAGATAAAGGAAAAGAGCACACTGTTATTGTCAGGTATCTTCTCTTTTAGTTGATGATCCATTTTGTTTGCAAGGTCTTTTTGAGTACTGCTGATTGATGACTTGGGAGTCCCTGGGTGGTGCAAATAGTTAATGCCCTCAACTACTAACCAGAAGGTTGGTGATTCAAGTCCACCTAGTGGAGCCTCAAAGGAAAGGCCTGGCAGTCTACAGGTAGTCCCCAACTTAGGACAGGGTTCCGTTCTGACGACTCCTTTGTAAGTTGATTCTGACATTGTTAAGTCGATTTTGACGTAAGTCGGATACTTCTCTTTTTTTTTTTTTTAGTTTTCATTATTATTGCCTTTTATTATCAGTATCTTTATAAATCCGATCTTTATTTGCCTTTGAGAGTTGGAAACATTACATAAAAACATTTGTGAGTGAACATTTGAGAATGATAACATCAGCAGATTACACACTGCAGTGTTGTATGTAATACATGCTACTAACAATAAGACATACCAAAACAAGGATGGTTGTTAAGTGTGGTTTGGCATAGTTCGAATGCCTTGTAAATCAGGGACTGCCTGTACTTCCAAAAAATCAGCCTTGAAAACCCTATAGAGCATAGTTCCAGTCTGACACACATGAGGTTACTATTAGTCAGAGTCGACTTCACAGCATTTGGCAAGTTGGTGACTTATATTTGTATGGATGCTGGACACTCTGCAAAGCTTCTTCATCATCCACTTTGCCCTCTTTCCTAATACATCTTCCCCATAGCAGACAGAACACTGAACTAAGGGTTAGGGAGTTTTGACCATTTAAGTATGTTTTCTTAATCTGTAAAATGTCCTCACAGTGTTAACAGAGTTATAATAAAGGGTCAGTGAGATAATTTGCATGAAGAGCGCTTGTATCGAGAAGAAATGGTGTTGATTTGATTTCCAGAGAGACTTGCCCACAAAAAGATGTAAACATAATCTCCTTTTAAATATGCATAGGCCACCTATTCCAGTATGTATCTGCCCCCTCCCCCTTTTTTTAATGTTGTGAAATGACATTTATTTTTCTGTGAAACAGGGATATAACTGTAAGCCTGAAAAACTGCATTATGTGAAGCATTCAGAAGATTGTTGTTATTTGGTGCCTTTGAGCTCTTTTTTTCTTTTTTTTCCTTGTACTTTAGATGAAAGTTTACAGAATAGAGTAGCTTCTCATTAAACAGTTAGTACACATATTGTTCTGTGACATTGGTTACCAACCCCATGACATGTCAACACTATGCCGTTTTCAACCTTGGGTTCCCTATTACTAGCTTTCCTGTCGCCTCCTGCCTTCTAGTCCTTGCCTCTGGGCTGGTGTGTCCCTTTAGTCTTGTTTTGTTTAATTTTTGGCTAAAGGGTGAACCTCAGGAGTGACTTCATTACTGAGCTAAAAGGGTGTCTGGGATCATACTCTCCGCATTTCTCCAGTCTCTGTCAGGCCAGTAAGTCTAGTCTTATTTTGTGCATTAGAATTTTATTCTCCATTTTTCTCCAGCTGTGTCTCCTGTTTTGCACAAGGATTCCAATTCACATGCTCGGAGACATTTAATATTTGCACAGGTTAATGCACATACTTAGGACTTTTTTTTCCCCAAGAGATATGACTTGGGTGGCAGTGGAAAAGGAATGGATAGGTGACCTGATGAAACAAGTGTCAGATGGGAGTTCTGCATTTTTGTCTTCTATTTCAGCATTTTTAGTTTCCTTTTATTTCCTTTTTAGCCCCAACAGTACTTACTGACGTTGATCCTGAGGCCAAGGTGATGCAAGAAGAAATTTTTGGACCAATTCTTCCAATAGTGCCTGTGAAAAATGCAGATGAAGCCATAAAATTCATAAATGACCATGAAAAGCCCCTGGCTTTTTATATATTTTCTCGTAACAATAAGGTAAACTTCATAGAGAACAGCTTACTATCATAAGCCACTATCATAAATCATTTCCTTTTTTGCTGTAAAGCAAATAATGTTTTATCTTGTATAACATTAGAGTTCACCAAGTGAGGCTTATTCATAGATTACTGTCTTGGGTAGTGAGGCCCTAACGTTATTATCACTGTATCTTTTCCCATACTCCCTGGGGTTAGATTTGAGTCTGCTGGGGTGTCACCAGTTTTTGACTCACAAACATGTCCTGTATGGTTGAAAAGAGGTAAATGTGCCAGCATTAGATGCTTTTCTGATGTTTATCCACAGGGGCTTTCCAGTATAAGATCATTCCCCTTTTACCTAAGTGGCATTGACAGATACTCAGATGCGGCTGTGTAGGACAGAGATTTCTGGCACTGTCATGTAAGCAGTTATAATATCTTGGATTTCAGTTTCTCAAATTAAGTCACTTTGTTGTTCAATGTGGTGGAACCCCAACAGGCTGAGCAACTTGGAGGACTGCTTCATGGCTCATTTTTCTGCATTGCTAGTACTGGCTGCTGCCGAAGGGGTAGTGGCCTCAACGTGGGAAAGTAGGTTCAGGAGCCCTCCCTCTGAAAAAAGGGAAAACTGAAAGGGGGGGGTGGGGAATGGGGGCAGTCAAGGCCTGAGGAGTTCATAAACAGCTGTTTTTTGAAGAGCTTTTGATGACTCCGTACAGGCAGTCATGTGACAGCTTCTGGAGCTTGAGTGCTGTGGTGACACAGATACTACAGGTATCTGAAGTGAGACCAACTGTAAGGCTCAATAAAGAATGGGCTGTTAACAAAACAGTGGTCTGACATGTGAACTCATCATACATAATGTAGTGTAGGGGGACCCTGAAGTCTAAAGTATTACTGGCCAGGGTACAACTCGGTGAGGGGCTGGGGAGTGGGGCACTTCCTAGCAGTTGAGTCATCTGAGGTGCTACAGTCCATACCTGGCCTTAACTACCAAGAGCTCTCAAGGGCTTGCTGGCACCCAGGTGAAATGACATAGACCAGGAAGTGTTTTTGTGCCTACTTGAGTATTAGGTTGATGTTTATTTCTTCAAAAATAGGGTGCTAAATCTGAAATGTTAAACATTTTTTGTATTTCATGAAGACCAAAAAAAAAAAAAATCTACTACTCATGTACTATAATTTAAGATACAGAAAACATTAACCATTTTTAAAAACCGAAATGTAATCTGAACTGCCCCTTATAAAAAGCCTTTTGCTGTTTTGCGTTTGTAAACCTATAGGTGGTGATTCAGTTAAAAGCCCTGAAGATTTAAGGCTGCTTCACTTGATGTATTAGATGTGCTTTTTAGGTGTTGGATATATTGCTAAATTGAGTCACAGTTTAGATCACTTATCTTTTAGGTCAGGTCAGTTTGTTGATGCCAGAATAGACACCGTATCCCCAGACTTGAGACTCCTCTGAAGCACACAGGTAGAGGACACAGCCCCTCTCTTGAGGAGCTGTGCCTGGGCCCACGGTCAGCTGTGGTCCTGACCTAGAAAACTTTGTTTTGTTACCTAGTTGATCAAACGAATGATTGATGAAACGTCCAGTGGCGGTGTCACAGGCAACGATGTTATTATGCATTTCACACTCAGTTCTCTACCATTTGGAGGAGTAGGTGAGTATTACCTTCTTTTGTCCGTGGTAAATAAAGCACCAACATTTCACAGATAATTTGTCCGGGCTGTTGAAGTTAGCAGGCTGCTGCTACTTCTCATCTCTGCTTGATTGTCCACTCCTATAGAGGCCTTCCTGACCACCAGTCCCCCGCCCCTGCCAGCTCCTCCAGCACAGGGTGCATCTCCGTCCTATTGCCCGCTTTCCTTCCTTTGTAGGACTTAACACAATCTGTAATTATTTTGTTCATTTCATTTGTTTATTTATTTATTGTCCTAGATTTTGGGGATTTTTTTGTTTTTTGGCCAACGAGAAAGTCTCAAATTAATTAATAAGATCTCTCTCCCTCGTTTTTTAAATGAGGTAGTGAATGAAAGATTCAGCGTGCCACGGCATAGACAGCAACCAGAAGGGTTTTCTAGTGTCCATTTATTTTCTACTCAAGGTGACATTAAGTAGTAATCAGTTCTTAGCCCAGCCCCCTTCTGGGAGCCGCCTCTCCTTGAATTGTTTTGCAGTCTGAGTAGAGTCAGACTCCCCATGTCCTAGGGAGGATGAACAGAAAGAAGTTCACACTCAGTGATGCTCTGTGGACACAACCTGTTCCTGCTGCTTCTCCCCTTGCTTCCCTCTTACACCTGAGATGATGAACCATGATGACATCTTATTTCAACTTCTTATTTTTCATTTGGGTGCTGGTTTTCTGTCTTCTCTAATAGAGATATTACAAAATAACAAATGTGTAAAAATTCTCATAACCAAAAGCAAACGACGAAAGCAGATGGTTTAAAAGCTTATGCTTTATTCCCTTCCTTTGTCATTGCTTAAATAAGTTACTCCATGTAAATGAAATGGCCCCACACTCTCAGTGAGCAAGTCACCTGTGCCTAGATTAAGGGAGTCTCACCCCTAGCCTGCTTCCCGTGACCCACCCAGTGCCTGGCATGTTGTGAGGGACAGGTGGGGAGAGACCTAGTAAGTGGGTATTGTGGGGTTCATCTAGAAATGATGGCCATGTGGACTACGGTGGTGGCAGAGGAGACAGTGGAAGAGAGTGGGTATTTTTGAGGTTAAGCAGCAGAATTTGCTGATGGAGTGGGTGGGTATGATGGCAGGGAGTGGGGGAGGGGAGGGAAGGGTGGTAGGGACGAAGAGAGGATGGCTTCTGGGATTTTGGCTGGAGTAATTATAGTTTCACTGCCCACATTTTTACAAGATTAGATTAGACTCTGTTATCTCCAGTTCCTCAGCTGAGCCCACAGGATTCTAGCTTCCATTGTACCATTGGGGTGACTGTGGGAGGTCACCAGAGGCCTCCTAATTGCAAATCTAGTGACTTGTTTTCAGACCTTATCTTACTAGACTAGATAGCATTTGGTATTGTTGACACCGCCTTCTTCTTTAAAACAAAACAAACATTTTTCCCTCTAAATGCAAAAGGAATACATGCTTTTTTCGAAAACTTGGAAAAGATAGAAGAGCCCACGGGATAAAAATTTGAATTACCTGTAATCCCACTGCTTAAATATAACCACTGGTGTATGTCCTTAACCTTCTTTTCTTTGCATGTATATGCACACACATATACATAAATTCATGAGTTTTTTCCCCCAAAATAGTATCTTACTATGTATTGTTTTCTAGCCTGTATGTGACAATGTAGGCTGAAAATCTTCCCATGTCAGTATGCTTCTACCTCATGATTTTAATAACTGCATTCTGTTCCATCATACGAATGTTGCATATTAACCAGTTCCTGTTATTAGATTTTGTGATTTAAAATTTTTCTCATTGAATATGTCTTTGTACAATCTCTGATTATTTCCTTGGGAAAAATGTTTACAAGTACAATTGCTATATTAAAAGAGCTTTTACATTTCTTCAAAATGAAAATGCTTTTTTCTTCTAACTCTTAAGAGTAATATAGATTCAGTGGTGAAAAAAACATTACAGAAAGTTATAAGAAAAAATATAATCACTTCTCAGGGATAACCACTATTAACATTTTGGTATATAGTTTAGATTTTTCTTTAAAAATGTATATCTTTAAGGCTTTTGATACTGTAAAAATGGTGTGAGGATGGAAGAGAATCAAGATCAACATCAGCCCAAGGCTGATCCCTGTGAGGTGGAGGTCAAACATACCTCTACCCTCCAATCTTTACCAATTCTGACACCAGCTGTCCCTCCCACTGCACTCTACTTCTCTGCTGGGTTTGATAATTTTTTGCAGTGGCCGCACAGAACTCACAGACCATGTTCACGATTATGGGGTTTATTAGGGAAGTAACAGGTTACAATTCAGGATCAGGATCAGGAATGACTCAGGAAGCAGTTCTTCAGTGGTCAGACAGCTCCTCAGCTGTACACATGAGCAGGCCTCTCCCTTGGCCCCTGAGCCCCTCTGACTGGCCTCTGCCCTACTCGGGCAAGTGTTACAAAGCCCTTTAGTTCTGCCAATAAGTGCCCAGAGGCACCCCACTCTACCAGAAAGCCTCCTGCTCAAAGGTACTCAGCTCTCTCGCTTCATGGGTCAGCAAGCCTACTGTAACTGCCTTGCTCTGTAGGCCAGGAAGCCCACCACGCTGTCTCGCACTGTTCTTCTGGTTCTGCTGCCGCCATTTCTCTGCTGCTGTTGCTGCTGCTTGCCATCTCGAACCGTCCCCAGTGTTACAGCTCTCTCTCTCTGTCTCCTGGGTCTAGGAGGTTCTCAGCACAGGGACTCTGGGTCCAAAGGATGCATTCCACTCCTAGCTCTTCTTCTTGGGGGCAGTGAGGTCTCCCCTTTCCACCTCTGGGATGGCTCATTTTAAGCCTTGTGGGATGGCTTATCTGACTAACCCCCTTGTTAGGATACCATACACCTTATTTGCATGGTCCTTCCTTCACGAGGGTACCATGCACCTTATTTGTATTATTAGCAAGCTGTCCAATCTCCTTGGTGGGCCACAAGCACCTTATTTGCATAGTCCCTCCTAGTCATTTGGTGGGAGTTACAAGTCCATGGCTAGAATGGCCATACAAAAGCAATCCATAGCACTGCAGATTCGTATTGCCAAATTTCCCTGTAAAGTTGGGCCATTTTATATCTCCATGAGCAATATATGAGTGATTGCCCCATAATTATCAACACTGGATATTTCCATTACTAAATGGCTAGGCAAAAAACATGTCTCATTTTAGTTTGTATTCCTTTCATTATTAGTGAGGTTTGAACTTTTCTCAGTTAGTTCTCATGAATTTTCTGTTCATGTCCTTTGCTTGATGTTTTTGTTCACTTTTCCTTATTGATATGTAAGTACCCTTTTTATAACTAAGAAAATTAATTAAATGATCACATCTGTAGCAAATATTTTTTTCCAGATTGCAGTTTGTCTTTAATTTTGTCTGTGATTTGAAAATTTATGTAGTTAAACCTGTGATGCCTTTTGCTTTATGGTTTCTGATTTGAGAGTTAGGCTTAGAAAAGTCTTCTCTACTTCAGCATTATATGACTATTCATCTGTATTTTTTTAAAATTCTCTAATGGTTTGTTTTTTACATTTAACCGTGGAGTTATTTTTTCTCAAAGAGTAAAACAATTATGCTGGCACCAGTTTTTTTGAATAATTACTGGTTTCATTGATCTTTCTGGATTTTTTCCCTCCTTAATGAGTACCACAGTGTCAATTACTATAGCTTTACAGTTAGCTTTATAGCTAGGATTTAGTATGTGCTTATTATATGCCAAGTACTGTGGTTGAATACATGGGTTTTGGAGACAGTAAGTAGTAGTGCCAGGAAGTGAGCTCAAGTTGCCTGTCTCTGAGACCCATATATTCAACCAATCCAATATTTGCTCTTCAGGACACAGTACTGTTTCAATATCTGGAAATAAAAGGCCCTTATTATAATTTTGAATATTTTCTTACCTATTTTTATGAAAATTTATCCTTCCAGATGAACTTTAGAACCAGTTTTTCAGTCTCTTCTCCCTCTTTGCCCACTTCCTTCCCATACTCAAAAAAAAAAAAGAAAAGAAAAAAAAATTCCTTTAAATCTCCCTGGGATTTTGATTGAAATTGCTTTAAATTTACAAATTATTTTGGGAAGAATTTGTATCTTTAAAATATGGAGTCTTATGGGAACATGTTATGTCTGTTCATTTTATACAACTCTTTCATGTTCTTCTGTAAAATTTTTTAGTTTTCCTTCATATTGTTTACCTTTCATATTAATTTTATTTTAAGTGTTTTGACATACTTTTTCTTGACACCCTTTTTTTTATTTTTTAAAAAATATACAATATACAATATTTTTCAATTCAACCATTTTTCATGTGTATAGTTTAGTGATATCAATTATGTTAATTGTGTTGTGCAACTGTCACCAGTAATCATTGCCAGATTTTCAATCATAATGAACAGACACTTACTGCTCCCTAAACAGAGACTCCTCTTTTCCCTCTCCTGCCCACTCACCACTGGTAAACTTTGTTTTGTATACATTTGCCTATTCTAGATATTTCATATAAGTGAGATAGTATTTGTCCTTTTGTGATTGTTTTATTTCACTCAGTTTAATGTTTTCAAAGTTCATCCATATTGTAGCATGTATCAGGACTTCATTTCTCTTTATGGCTAATATTCAATAGTATGGCTAGACCACGTTTTGTTTATCCATTTATGTGTGGATGGGCACTTTCTTGCCAAACTTACTCTTCCTTCACATTATGTTTTCTGTTTCCTTTCTCCTTCGTCGTGTCTTTGGTCAGCTCCTCCACCTCTGCCCTCCTTAAAGGTCAGAGTTCTCAGGGTTCTGTCATCGGTCCTCTTCTTACACTACACTTGCTTCCTAAACAGTCCTTTCCTGCAGCTCTAGGCACCACCTAACTGTTGATGACACACACACTGCGGCCTGGCCTGCTGAACTGCTCACTGGCCTTCGGGTGTGTGGGTCTTATCCTCTGCCATCCACATACTCTTCTCTCTACTTCTGCCCTATTTACCTGCCAGTCCACTGTACACATAATAAAGTAGGAAAAGGAAAACTGTTACAGAACCTGGATTTTTAAGAGTGCAGAGATTTACACTTACTTATTATCACCTGGCTTCATAACCCTGTCACACTGGTCTCCTTTGCTTTCTATGGCCCACCAGCCACTCTGCGGGAGAAAGATGGGGAAGTCTGCTTCCATAAAGATCATAGCTTTGGAAACCCTATGGGACAGTTCTGCTGTGTCCTGTAGGGTTGCTATGAGTCGGAATTGACTCGATGGCAATGGGTGACTCCATGGCAATGGGTTTTTTGGATTAAAGGAAGCAAGTGGATGAGCAGGGCCATGGGTAAATAAAACCACATGGAGCCGTGGTACAAGAGCACATGTAGCATTTAGAGTCAAACTGACCTGGGCCCACACATTGGGTTTGCTACCTACTCTCCATGGGATCTGGGGCTGATTACATGACCTCGCTAAGCTTTTTCCTTTCTGGAAGTATAGGTGATAGTACTTTACTCAGTAAGGTGGTAATGTTAATTTAGTTAGGTATGGCTTTAAACTCTTAGCACAGTTTCTGGCATAAATGAGAGCCACTACCCTAAAGAGCGACAAACGCTTGCCCTACTGTTGGTTAGTGTTCTGTTTGATAGGGAGATTAAATTTGCTGGGGAACGCTAGAAAGGAGTTCTTGAAAAGAGGTACTTCCACTGCCAGAGAAGTTAAATGGGGGCATCCCAGGCAGCAAGGAGTACATGTGGGTTTTCTTGGTCAGTGTTGAGAAGGACCACGCTCAACTCTTGTGTCATACCTACCAAAAAACCAGTTGCCGTGGAGTCAACTCTGACTTATGGTGACCTCACGTGTGTCAGAGTAGAACTGTGCTCCCGTAGGGTTTTCAATGGCCAGCTTTTCAGAAGCAGATTGTTAGGCCTTTCTTCTGAGGCACCTCTGGGTAGACTCAAACCTTCAGCCTTTCAGTTTGCAGCCAAGTGTGTCAACCATTTGCAGCACCCAGGGACTCTTGTCATACCTACAGTGAAGCCTTTTTGTCTGTTCCCTTGATTTCAGGTTCGAGTGGGATAGGAGCTTATCATGGAAAACATAGTTTTGATACTTTCTCTCATCAACGTTCCTGTTTATTAAAAAGTTTAAAGAGAGAAGGTATTAACAAACTCAGATATCCTCCCAACAGCCAGTCAAAGGTGGATTGGGCAAAATTTCTCATTTTGAAACGGTTTAACAAAGGAAAACTCTGTCTTCTGATGCTCACTGTCTTGGGTATTGTAGCAGCTGTGCTCATCAAGGTAAGTCTCCAGTGCTCATGAGGTGTCGGTGTGAGTGGCTGCCACATGTATTTTTTTCTTCTGCCTTGGGAATTCTTCTACTTTTATAAATGAACCATATCTCAAATATTAACTGTTAGAGCTGCTGGCCCACTACCTATTTTTGTAAATAAAGTTTTATAGGAACACAGCTACACCTGTCTGTTACTGATTGTCTTTGGCTGCTTTCATGCTGTGATGGCTGAATTGAGTAGGTGGAACAAAGCCTAGATGACCCACAAAGCCTAAAATATTTGTACAGAAAGTTTGCTGACCTCTGGCCTAAGTTTAAAACACTGTAGAACTTGCTTGCAGAATTCTGAGTTGGCTAGCCTTCTGATCCTTTAGCTTTCGTTCTGTCATTTTAGTTTCAGTTTTGTTCTTGAATATGCATGAAATCAGCATACCCTGGAAATGGAGGAGAGTGTTCTGTGGTGGAGGGTAATGGTGGTGAAGCAATTTTGGTGAGGAATATTTATTAGGCTGGAGTGTTTTTCCTCCAAAGTTGACTACCAGATAAAGGTTGTCTTGGGTGGGTAGTTGTTATAGAGATGGGCTTACAAAGAGGCCCTTGTGATAGCTGCCTTCCTAAAGCAGTTTGGGTATCTTTCAGAGGAATGAGAAAATCCATGACAATGAAAGTTAAGATGGAATGGGGAACTAACCGAATTGTGTTCTTTGAGCCCTCAGCTGCTGACTGAGGAGGTTGAAACTGTTGACAACGTTTGGGAAGAGAGACAAGAATACAGCATTTAACATCTATTGGAAATAACTGTATTTATATTTATATTTTGTTTAAAATTTGAAAAGGGGTTGGATCCTCTTATAATATCACAGCTTCAATGGTAATATGCTATCGATTATATCACAATTTAGCGGAATTGACGATTTCAGTTGCATTTGAAATCATTTGGGTTTTCTCAGAAATACCAAGCTGTGCTGAGGAGAAAGGCCCTGTTGATTTTTCTAGTAGTTCACAGACTGCATTGGTCCAGTAAACAGTGGTGAACAGCAGATTTCAAATCCTTCTCTGTAAAGAGCAAGGTAGGAACGCCTTGTTTTCTTTTTATATGTAAGGTGGGCCAAGTTGGGATATGTTTTCTTTTAGTTACATGTTTTGCTACAGTTGGAGGCCTTAGGGGTTAGTGAAAGGAGAATGTTTAACTTATCTCCAAACATTTCAGACTTTGGCCCAGAGTATCCGAGTGTTAAAACTCGCCTTAGTCACAAATTTTAATAGAAGGGGGCTTTGCTGGAAATCTAAGAGAAATGTGTAGAGGCAATGATTTACCTGAAGCACAAACCATTTCTGGAAAAAGGACAGCCATGATAGTGAGCCCTCTTACCCTTCTACATCCACACAGCTCTCCTGGAGGAAGTGCCATTTTGACACTGACCTCTTTCTCTTTTTTGTACACAATTTAAGAATAATCTTTTGAAAATGTCTGAATCATTTTTTGTTTTGTTTAAAAAAAAAGTTTGACTTTGGAATTCATGGTAGCAAACTTAGTCAAGACTTAGTAGGTTAAGGATTTCAATTCTACATCTTTCTGAGGCTGTGGATATGGTTGGAGGCGTGCTTGGTTCTGTTGTCTACCTTGCTCTTTTCCCAAGACATTCTTCCTCCAGCCTAATATGCAGCTTCCTAGTTGGGACAGAATTCCTCAGCCTCATGGAAAAGATGGAGAACTGGGATGAATCTACGCTCCCCGCCTTGCCATATTCCCAGGAAGGCCCCCCAAGTGCAGTTGCACCACGCCAGACAGGCTGGGGCTGGACCGTGAGTCCATTTAGAGTTCACACGAGGGTTTGGCAGACTGATCTTTCTCTGTTAGGGTCTAGAGAAGCAGCAATGTATAAAAACATTTAGCTGAGGATAAGAAAATGTGGCTTTGATCCCTGGCTCTGATACTGACTTAAAATGACCACAGGCAAAGCCTTTTCTGAGCCCTTTCTAGGCCTAGCTTGCTCATCCCGAGGCCACTTTCAACTCCAGCTCTCTCAGTTCTCCTTACTGTTAGCTGATGTGTTAGCTGCTCCTATTTTGTGGGGTTCAATCTGGAAGTAAAGATTTGGCTTTCTTTTCCTCTTTGTGCTTCTTTGGCCTTCTCTTTGAGCTTTTATCCTCCTTTTGTCAAGTCATCTTTTATTTGAGAGAAATGACTCTGAGACAATATTGCATATTTTATGAGGAGTCTTTATTATAATAATCGATATTTTTATGAAATTGCAAACATTTTTCTGAAATTGCCCTTCTACAATTAAGAGTTTACTTCTTTTGTTATATACTTTGATTTGATTTTATTAATTGGCTTTAATAGAATTAGAATAGATATGGAACATTTTAAAATGGGAAATCAGAAGCAGTGATTACCAGTCTAAAGGGAGCATATCAATCTCAGAGGAAGAGAAGTTCGAAAAGCTTACTCTGTATGCATTTTTTAAGAAATGTAAGTACACAAAGTAAATTTTCAGTAAACTTAATATAAGCTACAAAAAGCACTATAGGGGTATGGATTTAAAAAGGTTGAGAAATATGGGATGTTAAAGTTGGTTAATGTCATTAGGTCTTTGAAAATTAAATATAACATTTGAACTTTGAGGTTGCAATAGCACCACTTCAGTCTCCATAGATAGGAATTAAATTCAATACTGCTTTTCAATTTTAGAAATAAAATTGTTCCCAGTTTTCAGATTTCATGTAGAGACTTCAGCTTCCTAGTTACAATGTTGGGAAAGTAAATGAGGATTTTCAACTCCTATCTCTACTGTGATATTGTCTCACACTGGACAGAATACAGCTTCCATCACCACGTTTTGCTGCTGCTGCTGTTTGAGGGAGGACATAGGCCTTTATTTTCAGCCCAGACTTCACTTATTTCTTAGGGATACATAGGCCTTTTTTTAATAAAATACATTTAGAGTCTCTTAAGACAGGAGGTATTTGTTAGAGTCTTGATATTAAATGCATTTTCCAAGACTGGTTGGGTGGGTTTTTAAACCAGCAGAGTAACCTGGATTCCTTTCTCTTCTCTCTAGGCTGGATACTACTGAAGAATGATCCTGTTCAACCACCTACTTGCCGCTTCTGAATAATTCTTTCTATTAAATGATTAATGAACCAATAATTTTAAAATTCTACTAAAAATAGTAAGAAAGATAATGCAGATGCACTGTGACTAAACCTAAAAATTATTGCCACTCATGATTAATAAAATTTGCCATTTCAGCCAAATCCTAACATCCCCCAATAGTAAAGGTACCCAACAGCATCTGTTCTAGATCGTGCTTACTCAAATCTTAAACCTTTGGGGTAGAGGAAGAGAATGCATTAGGCTAAACCCAGACTGTTTGTGGGTGTAAGGATATCACAGGCCTATTCAGTGAATTCTTCAGTTCATGGGACACCTCACCTGCTGCCCTGGCTGCTGCCGCAATTGCTCAAGGAAGCTTTTCAGAGCTATGTTACCCGATAAGGTATGGAGGCTGGTTTTGTCAGCACTGCTTAGGATTACCAGCATCAAAAGAGATGAGACTAGATTTTCCCAGCTCCTCTCGAGGTTTGAGGCATTAGAACTGTGTGCGGCGGCCTCTTATCCACTGGGACTTGAGCACCTGGCCTCCAGAAGTTGGCTCTCTGGTCAGATATGCCGTCTGATGCATGGTCTCCATCCTTTCTTATCCATTCTTTGTCCTGAGTTGTGTGTGGTTTGTGGAATTCTGTGTTGTGGTTGTCCAGAAGTGCTTTTGGTAACTAATGTCACTGAAAGCATCTTGTAAATCTAGGGCTCCCTAGAAGACACTTGCCAATTTCCTGCAAGTTATCGTCTGTCATTCTTACGGCTTTGGAGGTGTAGAATTCCACATCTTATCAAAACTAATAGGCCTTTTTAAAATGCTGTAATAAAAGTACTTATGAAAATGCTTATATTCTCTTAGGACCCTAAAGTTGCAAGTGAGCAGATCTGCAAGGACAAATCTCTAGGTTTCTTATTTCTGTAGCACAATGCAAGTAGATTTCACCTTTTATAACTTCAGATAGATCCCTTTTGGAATTAATTCATCCTACAGAACTTAAAGTGGGGAAACCATTTCCTCTAACAGGAAAGAAGCCTTGGATATTCAGGACTTTGGGGCTTGAAAGTCTCATGGGGCAGATGGTGGATCAGTTGGAGAAGTTTGGAGAATAACCATGATCCATTGCTGTCGGGTTGATTCCAACTCTAGGTGACCCTGTAGGACAGAGTAGAACTGCCCCATGGGGTTTCCAAGGCTTTAATCTTTACAGAAGCTTACTGCCACATCTTTCTGCAGTGGGTTCGAACTGCGGACCTTTCAGTTAGCAGTGCTTAACCCTTGCACCACCAGGGCTCAATAATAACTGTGAGCCACAGCAATTGATCATACTGAAGGGGATGGAGAACATAGTAATAGGAACTGCAAATGTGGAGTCAGTAGCTCCCCAGCAAGGTAGAAATTATCCTCTTTCAGAGCCTCATGTGGCCAAGACCTGAGGCACTTCAGCCAAGTTGGGAAAGTACTAAAAAGAATTGGGCAAGTGGAACCCGGCCCTTTCCTCAGGGCAGTATTATGCTTCACAACTCCTGGCTCCAGGGGCTCCCCCTTGCTTCCCCTCTACATTTGAAAGCAGACTCAGCCCGCTCAATGAGAGACTATAATTCTTCATAGAATGTAAAACCAAAGGGCTATCAAAAGTATGTTACGTTCATCATTATCACAGTAGGAAGTGTTAAGAGTGTTACCCTAATACTCCCCAGCGTATTTTCTCCTTGTCAAAATGGGCAACTGAGAGCTTGATGTAACTAACGCCATGATGAGCCTGTAAGTTTTTTTCGTTTTTCTTTGCCTTCTACTTGTCGCATACCTTTGTTAACAACTTTGTTTTGCTCTGTCCGGCCACCTGTGGTTTATGAACCCCCACAGCAAGATTAGAGCCCAGATGTCAGATATGTATATCTTTAGCCTGATAAGGAAGTGTTCAGTTCCTTCTCTCTTTAGTATGATAGAGTCCCTTGTAATTACCTTGTAATGAATAACAACACTTCTAACCTTTGTAAAAATCATATATAAGCTCTAATGTAAAAATGCTTTTTGCTGTCGGATCCCCGTTGGTGTACACCTCCTAAATTAAAACTTTCTCACTCTTTCTGACTTGGAGTATGTTTCACTGGCTCGACTGTTCCAGGGCATGGACCATATTTGGGTAACAAATTTTTGGCACCCAACATGGGGCTCAAATTACTCAGGCCCTGGTTCCAGCTCCCTAAGGACTGAGCCCCTGGGAAGGACCCGGGAAGAGAGAAGGTGCACCCCTCCTCAAGTTGTGGAGGTCTCTCAACCTGTGGTGGCCCAGAGGTCTGGCGATGGGGGAGGACTTCACGGCAGTGAGCTCTGGACAGAGGGAGAAAGTTTCTGTTGGCCTTGGTAGGTAACTGGGCATCGGGCAGTAAATCCTCTGTAAAAGCCACAGGGGCGTTGGTTCTCACAGATTCCCTCCAAGAATGGGTGACTAGGTCCCTTGAGGTTGGACGGGAGACCGGTGAGATTCCCCATTTCAGGTGGGTAGCCATGGAAGTAAGGTTCCGCCTGAGAGTCCACTAGGAATTGGACTTACTTAGGAAGGGATTCCCTAACTAGGAGACATCTTCAAGGTTTATGTAATCAGGTGTGGCCTCAATACCAGCTCCCCGATGGGGTTAAATGACCTTTAAAATGGTTTTAGAGATTTTGGTATCATTATGAAGTTGATCTATTTTGTACTTGAACTAAAAAGTGGGATGAAAAGCTGTATGTAGAATGTTTTATGACTTTATGGCATGAAAAAAGGATAAAGCCTCTGTTTTAGTCCCTCTTGTGCAGGTGAATGATGATGACGGGGTAGGAGATGAAGAACCAGAGGATGTTCTTCTCATTCCTCCTCCTCGAAAAACCCCCTCGACACCCATTCGTGACCCCTCCCTGGTGGTATCAGAAAATGAGGATGAAAGGCGTTAAAGGGGGGGCGGAGGAGGTGGGACAGATGTGATCTCCCTACCCCATACTAGGAGTGGTGTACAGTTTGGCCTAGTTCCCCCAGGAGGGCTTTACCCACTCTGGGAGGTGGCAGTCCCCGCTACAGAAAGGCCCACCTCAGATGATGTGGGTCCCTAATCCGTTCCCAGCTTCAGATTTGTGCAATTTGAAGTGAAACTTTCTGGAGTATTGGTCAGACCCATATGCCATGACTGAATGCATTTAAGGTCTTTACCAACAAAGATCAGGTAAAAGAGGCCAAGGAGAGAAAATAAGACCAGGACATGAAGAAACAGGCCAGTCTACTGGCTGCTGCTCTAAGATGGTCTGGAGGAAGGCGACAAGATCAAGGTAAGGGTGGGCCCCAACTAAAGAAAAACCAATGTGCATTTTGCAGAGAGGAGAGACACTGGAAAAATGAGTTCCCCAAAAGAAAGAATGGAAAAGGGCCAGGCAAGATTGAAAGGGGGGAGAAGCTTTTTGAAGGAATTATGAAAGAGCAGGAGGAGGACTCTGAATGACGGAGATGGGGAGACAACTTTTGATTTACTTCCAACCAATCCCCTGGTAAAAGTTACGGTGAGAGAACAGCCAGTAGACTTTTGGCTGTACCGGAGCAGCCTTCTCGGTATTCACCCGGTAGCCTAAAGGGACTCCCTCAACCAGCAGTACTCAAGTTGTCAGGGTGACTGGAAGAAAAGGTGACTTGATCCTTTTTGCAACCAATGGACTGTGAAATAGGGGAAATCAGGCTATCCCACCAGTTTCTATACATGCCTGAATGCCTGGTCCCGCTTTTTAGGGTGGGATTTCCTAAGTAAAGTGCATGCTGAAATCTCTTGATAAAAAGGCTTGTCTCTAACAGTATTGCCAGCAAACACCTGGAAAGTGCAAGCACCTCTCTTAGCCCTCACCCAGCAGGTGCTATCCCCTGCGTCCGTCTCACCCACAGTTCAAGGAGTGGTTAATACTGTGGCCGCATGTGTTTGGGCCAGTGGCCGGCTAGGACGAGCTCGGACTGTCCTCCCTGTGATCGTGGAGCTGTTACCTAATGTCATGCCTTCTCGTATTAAACAATATCCACTGAGCGCTGAGGCTCGTCTGGGACTGCAGGGACTGATCACTGGACACCTAGAGTGGGGACTGTTGCAAGAGTGTCGATCCCCTTTCAACACCCCTATTCTGCCAGTAAAGAAATCAACTGGTGAGTACCATTTTGCAGGCTCTTAACAAAGTTGTGAGGACCCTACACTCGGTAGTCCCGAATCCGTACACCTTACTGTGGGCTCTCCCACCTTCCTGTACTCATTTTACTGTTTTGGATTTAAATGATGCTTTCTTTTGTGTCCCGCTGGCTGCTGAGAGCCAGCTGATCTTTGCTTCAGAATGGGAAGGTGACGAAAGAAACAGCTGTGGTTTACGACCCCCGACAGCAAGATTAGAGCCCAGATGTCAGATATGTATGTCTTTAGCCTGATAAAGAAATGTCCAGTTCCTTATCTCTTTAGTATGATAAAGAGTCTCTTGTAATTACCTTGTAATGAATAACAACACTTCTAACCTTTGTAAAAATCATATATAAGCTCTAAGGTAAAAATGCCTTTTGGGACTCTGTAGAGACAGCGTGCGTTGCTTTTGGATCCCCGTTGGTGGACACTTCCTAAATTAAAACTTTCTTACTCTTTCTGACTTGGAGTATATTTCATGGGCTCGACTGCTCCAGGGCATGGACCCTATTCGGGTAACAAGAGTTGATCACTAGCCCAGTTTAGGATGAGGTAGCTTAAACTGTGGCTATAACAGTCAAAAGGGAGAATATTAAAATATCTTAGGCAAAATTTCAATATGAAATTTTCATTTAGTATATTAAGTTGTCCATTATAATTTCTAATAAAGCTAAATTTTTGGCATGGCTACTAGTACTAGAATTGCTTCAAAATAAATAAATTATATTTGATAAAATTGGCAAATGGTTTGGTAGCATTCTTGGTGTGGAACCTCAGATATGCCTTGATTCTTTGATCATAAATTTTTTCCAACTATAAATCCATTTTTTTGCTCTTAACCATCAAAAGTGATACTTGTCAACTTTCTTTAAGGTATGCTTTCTTTAAATCCTTAGCTAGGAAGATTTTCTCAAGCTTTACTTTCTGTCATTTGTGTTTTTGTTTTTTTTTTTAAAAAAAGCTATAATAAATATGCTGTATCCTCCTGCCCTCATTCACTAATCTAAAACAAGAGTTTCTGAAAGCATATTCATAGAACATTAACCCACAAAATTTTACACAAAAAATGGTCCCATGCCTAATCCTGTTTAGCAGGGATTTGTAAAGCATATCAGCATATTAAAGAATCCAAGTCCTATAAAACCTCTAAAGTTTTAGTGTGTTGTTATTTGACCATGGAACCCCTTTCCTCAATACCTATTAACTTTCCATGACACCAGCATTTCCTTAGAGCACATGTGGGGAAACAATGCCATGGAGTCCAGATTTTCTCTTCAGTGATTACGTTTCTATGCTCTGTACCTGGTTATTTTGTTTGGGTTCTAGAAGCTCACTAAGGTATTTGTCTCACAAGCAAGTACAGAACACTGAAAACACCGAGTAACTGAATTCACAGCATGCTGAATTTTCAAAGCAGGGATTTAGGGTCTATGCATCTCCCCCTTCCCCCGCCCCCAGTTGGCCTTGTATTTATAGCTAAAGATGTTGAAGAGACAATAGCAGTGACAGCTACACCGCCTTCCACTTTCGATGGCAGGGTGTGGCCTGCATTCACCATTGAGCCCTATAAGATGTTAGCCAGCCCCAGACCTCAAAGAAAAGCATCCTAGAATTTGAATCAACATTGAATTCCATTCCAAGGCTATGTGGGAAAAAGATCTGGTTTTTGCTGCCCTTGTTTATATCTTGTAACTACTATAAGAAAAAGTGCGGTAAGAAACAAGTGTTTCCTAAAGTCTGTGTAAGTAAAAATACTGGTGGTATGAAACTGGAGGAAAGGTTCAACGGGATTCCTGAAGAGTCTACATTCAGCAGTTGACAGCACCTGTATTTGCTGGAGGAGGAGGAGAGGGGGTTGTAATGAATTGGGCTGCCTGGACAGGCCCACTGGCCCCTTTTCCAGAGCTTCCCAAAGACTCTAAGAACAGATTTGGGCAGCAGACTGCCTCAGAAATAAGTACTTTTTATACAACAGCAATTATTGCAATATTTTTTATTTCACATCGCCAGTTAGAAGCCATTTATATTATTGAGTAATAGTGGCACTCAGGATTTTCACTCTTCACTTGGCACGTGTCTTCTAAAGAGCATTCCAGGTCAGAAGAAGAAAGCAACTTGGCCATAACAGAATTGTCAGTCTGCAATTCAGGTGCCCTCATGTCTCCATGAGATACCAGCTGAAGCTCTTTTATGAGGAGCAGTCCTCAGTGTCCACCTGCACTGGATTCCATTGGTACACCTGTGTGTGTGGTGGAGGCAGCCAGTCTTGCCTGTCTTTCCTGTCTCTAAGCTAGGGACTGGTGGTCAGGATCCTGACAACAAGCCCCAGGATCAGTGTGGCTGACGCTGCCCCCAAAGCAGCCCCTCGGCGGATGGCCAGCTGTTTCACTGACAATGTGTTGGCAGAAACCGAAAGGCTGAGGGCTGTTTCTGGCATCCTGAAAAGGTCCATTGGGCACTCAGGCCTTGAATATGTTGTCAAGGTGATGCCAGGGGAGCTGCCCATAGCCACTGCAGAAGCAAACAGGAACAAACTCAGGCAGTGCTGTGGGCGGAGGGAATCAAAAAGCCTACGTTAACCGCCTGACTTGTCACGCTGTGTGACTGGTTAATTAACCTCTGTGCCTTGTGATAGAAAATTCCTGTACAATGGCAAAATGCCTGCTTTGTCTACCAGCAGGATCAGATGAAGAAATATGTGGGAAAGCTTAATCTGTGAGTTGATGTACAAATAAAGCTTACTACTTGGTCAGATGAAGAATCTTTCTGTCCGAACCTGTCCTTGTGATGACACGTCACCTTGAATGTTAATTGTGTATGACTTCAGAAGAGCATATTAAATGCTTAGTTGATTTTGTCTTACCAAATTTCTCTCATGACAACTTAAGCACTCAGCACTTTAGTCAGCTGGCTCCTGACTGCTCTGATCAAGGGAAGCCCAGGATGAGATGCAGCCCCTTGCATATAACCTGTAAGAGTTGTGAGCTACATAGACACCTGACAGGTAGTGCCAGCCTTGGGGTGTGAGGGGCTCTGTGCCTCAGAGCTGCGGCCATCACTGTATCACTTGGACATTGGATGTAAACCAGAGAGGTTTCAACTGTCTTGATGGTCCAGGCTGACATCTCTGGACCAGCCACTGTGGGCAAAGATGAAGGAAATCACCTATTCCCTCTGATCTGGGACGGAGTTTAGTGAGTGAGAATGTGAGTTTACCAGTTGACAGGTCTGTGCTTGCATCTTTTATCTTTATTAGTTGTGTAATGATGGGGAAAATACCTAATTTCTCTGCAACTTTGTTTCTCATCTGAAGTTAGGAATACATGTTATTTGTTCACAAGCCTAAGGCTGTAAATTACTTGTTGCAGTGTCTGGTACTTGCATGCCTGAAAAATAATGGATATTATTATTGTCTTCCTGGCACTTAGGACATCATTTTCATGATGATAGGAAGGAAAACACTTGGGCTTACACAGTTTCCAATCACATGATCCACACAGAGGCTTAATGGGGAAGCACTGGGCTTAGCCAAAATAGGTGCTCCATTAACTATTAAACGAATGAAGCTGGTTGTAACACAGAGGGCAGCCAGGAACAATGTGCCACTGACAGTTTTGTGTACCAAAGCAGAAGACAGCATGACATTACCTGAAGATGCAACCATCTTCTCAGGCCCAGGTCTGGGAACTGTGTGCTCTGCCTCTTGCTGCTGCGGGCCTGCATGTTTCTGAGCCTAAAGGAGAGAGAGCTGCCTAAGTCAGCCTGCCAGCCCTCTTGGCACCACTGGCCACCACTGGCCTCATGTACCCCCTGCCTTGGAAACATTACAAGCTAAAACAGGACATACTAATATACTCCTTGTGACAAAAGAGTTTTAATCCTCCTGGAATCAAGGTTTCTGGCTTTCATGGGAGTTGGGGTAACCCACACAGGTCATCCGCGCTTAGGTGTCCTTTTTGAACCTTGTAGGAACTGGTTCACTGGAGTCACCTTTAGGTTAAACAATAGCTTAGTAAGCAGTTTAGTGGAGTTGTTTGCCTTTAGATATTGGGTTCTTTTGGAAAATTTTCTCTGTGCAGCGCATTTCGAGAAGCAGGCACGCCAGGTTCTGACTAGAGGCTGTTTTAGGATGTATGGCTTATCCCTGGTGACTCTGTAACCTGCCCTGTGCTCTTTTGAAGAATTCAGTTTCGGGAAACAGATTCCAAACTCAGAGTGGGAGCTATGTTTAGGGTAAATCAGTAATTATTTTAATTGTTCTTCAAGATAATGCTGTATGAAAATCCTTCTTGACCACAGATTTGTTTATCAGTTGTGTTCCCACCCTTTTTTTCCTTGGCAATGCCGATAAGATTTGGTTTAAGAATTTTGGAAGTTCGTTTCATCTTCGGAACATTTCTGACACTGTAGTTGAAATATTACCCTGAGTTGCAAATTGTATATTCAATAAACTTCTATCAGTTTCTGTTATTGGCTTAATATGATTTTTGTTTCAACGGTAGTTTTTATTGTGTGTGTGTTTACTGTTGTTGCTTTAACTCTGTACCAGTGTCTTAAGACGGCAAGATGACTTTATCCACACACACACACACACACACACACACACACACACACACGAAGCAAAACCATACCCTGATCTTTGAAAGAACACCTACCTTCCCCTCTTTACTGTGTAGGAGAAACAAATGCCAGCTTGCTCCACTTAAAACTTCATCTGAGAGGATTGTGGATAGGGTGATTTTGTGACCTCTTCCAAAGTCAAGACACACTTTGGGGGCTCCTCTGTATTCAGCCTAGTTTGATTGAGCTCTTTGCTTTTGTTTGGTTTTCAGCAGGTGGGGTTGTCTAAGGAAGGCTTTTGGTTTTGGGTTTCTCTTTGTAACTGCAGAGTGTGTTCTTAACCTGAACTATCTGGAGCCCAATTAGAATGACAGGAGCAGGTGTTGAGGCTCAGGTGGCTCTTCCCTGGCCTCCACCCCACCCTACCCCACCCGACCCTATATCACAGATCAGTGCTGCCAAGTCTTGGTGTGCTCCGGGCATTTCTGGCTAAGCAGCCACTCTCCTGTCTTGGGCCAGGTGCAGGGTGTGTCTTCTGGGCTAAAGGCTGTTGATTTACTCACCTCCTCTGCAGCTAACTTCCAGTTAATCTGGGCAGTGTAGGCAACAAAGGCAGCAGCTGCCAGGAGGGCACAGGCCAACATGCCTAGCCAGAGGCCTGTAGGAGACAAATGACAATAGGTAGAGTGTCACATGAACACCCCAGACCTTTTCCCAGATTTTCCTCACACCTCATACCCATGATCCTCATTCTAACCACAAAGGTCAGAATGGCGCCCAGTGGGAGGCCAATGACATAATACATGATCGAATTCACAATGGCTCCAAAGGCCTGCTTCCCGGTACCTCTCAGTACTCCACCATAGACACACTGGGAAGAGAGGCAGAAAAGAACTAGGGATTAGTAATGATGAGATTGATAGCTGTAACAGAAGCAACAGGTACTTTTCTAAGTAATTACATTGCATTGCCTTATTTAATTCTCACAACACTAGGATGATGTTATAGATTGAATTGTTTCCCCAAAAGATACGTTGAAGTCCTAACTCCCAGCACCTGTCAACGTGACTTGTTTGGAAATAGGGTCTTTGAAGATGTTTTCAGTTAACATGAGGTCATACCAGAGTAGAGTGGGTCCTAATCCAATCTGAGTGATATCCTTATAAAACAGAAGAGAAACAGAAGGAAGATGGCCATATGATGATAGAGTGTTGCTGGAGCTGCAAACCAAGGAACACCTAGGGCCACCAGAAACCAGGAGATACAAGAAAAGATCTTCCTCTAGAGCCTTTGGAGAGAAGATGGGCCTTCAGACATCCTGAATTTGGACTTCTAGCTTCCAAACCTGTGTGTCAATATATTTCTGTTCTTATAAGCCATCAAGGTTATTTTATTTGTTTTGGCAGCCCTAGGAAACTAATACAGATGAGTACTCTTATCCATCTTTCCTCCATGAGGAAACTCAGTCACAGAGAGTTACACTTGCCCAATGTTACACAAAAGTACCTATGTTGTGAACTCAACTCCAGAGCCCCTAATCTTCACCTCCACACCATACTACCTTGCTAGAAAGTAAAGGTAGAATTGGTGACCAACCAGCAGTCCAGGACTCTGGGAGACTGGACTAACAATATGGCAGAGACGTGATGTAGTAGTTTCTTGTTGCTGCTGTAGCAAATTACCACAAACTTCATTTCTTAAAATAACACAAATTTATTATTTTATAGTTCTGGAAGTCACAAGTCAAAAGGGTCTCATTGGGCTAAAACCAAGGGCTGTGATCCTTCTGGAGGCCCTAGAAGAGACTCCATTTCCTTGCCTTTTCTAGCTTCTAGAGACTATCTGCATTCCTTGGCTCATAGCCCCCCAACAACAGTAGTATCTCCAGCCTCTGCTTCTGCAGTCACATTTTCTGACTGTGAATGTACTGCCTCTTTCATTTATAAGGAACCTTGCAATTACATTGGACCCACTTGCATAATCCAGAATAATATCCCCATCTCAGTATCCTTAACTTAATCACATCTGTGAAGTGTCTTTTGCCATGTGAGATAACATTCATAGGTTCCAAGAATTAGCACATGGGCATCTTTGGGGGCCATTATTCTGCCCACCGTAAGTGTCATGCAAAGGTGTTCTCTCATTCCATATGATACAGGCAGCCCTTGCCTACTCCATCACTGTCATTATGTTCACAGATGGGAATTGCTCCGGAAAAAGTGGAAACTCTGCTTTTATTAGTCTCATTCTCCCAACTTGCTCTTAGGTCTAATGAACTGCAGAACTACAGGCATAGCTCATGCTCAGTCAGCATTACTGACCAGCAGGTATTTGATTATTTTTATTTTGTTAATATGAGGGATGGAAAGTATTCAATGGTTTGATTTTTACACATTTGAACGAAGAGGTATTCATTGGGGTTAGGAGATATGCACCTCTTGAAATTTGAAATAAGGTGTGCACATTTCTGGTTATATATCATGGCATAGAAGACGATCTTTTTTGGTTAGGAAAAAAAAAAGACTTCTCCCAAATTATGATTGATGTGCTCTGGACCAATGGTTCTCAACTAGGGGGTGATTTTGCCCCCCATGGGACATTTCTCAATGTATGGAGCCATTTTGGTCGTCACAACTGGAGGGAAGTGGATAACAGGCATCTAGTAGGGATGCTGCGAAACAAGATAGTCCCCCCTACAACAAAAATTTATCTGCTGAAAATGTCAGTTGTGTTAAGGTTGAGAAGTCCTTATTCAGAGCATCATAAACTAAAAATTTCAGTGGCAAGTGCACAGGAAGGCCAGATGGCCCCATTAGTCTGAGGCTGTGGTCCTATTTAGGACAGGCAATGGACTGGCAGACTAGACAGGGATTTAACAAGGAATTCCATGAAATAAGACAGCCAGAGGGGGCTTGAAAAGTTCTCCGCATATCCCAAGGACTGGAGGAGCAGTTCCAAACCTCCCACACACCCCTCGAGAGTGGAGCTTATGCACATGGGCAGAAGAGATAGGAGAGGGCAAATAAGGGTATTATATAATGATAAAGGGGTCAATTCATCAAGAAGATACAGCAATTACAAATAAATACACACCTAACAAGAGAGCCCCAAAATATATGAAACAAATATTTTTGGAATAGAAGGGAGAAATAGACAGTTTCACAATAATAGTTAGACACTTCAATATGCCATTTTCAGTAATCGATAGAACACCTAAACATAAGATCAGTATCGAAATAGAGAACTTGAACAAAACTATAAACCAATAAGGCCTAACAGACATATATAGAACACTCCACCCAACATCAGCAGAATACACATTCTTCTCTAGTGCACATGGACCATTCTCCAGGATAGACCATATTATAGCTTATAAAATAAATCTCGAATTTTAAAAGATTGAAATTGTACAAAGTATCTTCTCTGACCACTAGGGAATGAAACTAGAAATCAATAACAGAAAACTGGAAATTTCACTAATATGTGGAAATTAAACAACACACTATTAAACAACCAATGAGTAAAAGAAGAAATTATAAGGGAAATTAGAAAATACTTTGAGATGAATGAAAACTTATGGATGAAGCAAAGACAGAGCTCAGAGGGAAATTTAGAGCTGTAAATACCAACATTAAAAAAGAAGAAAGGTCTCAAATCAATAAGCTAACTTCACACTTTGAGGAATTAGAAAGAAATGAGTAAACTAAACCCAAAGCTATCAGAAGGAAAGAAAGAATGAAGATTAGAGCAGAGATGAATGAAAGAATAGAAAAACAATGTACTCAACAAAACCAAAAATTGGTTCTTTGAAAAGAACAATAAGATTGACAAAACTTTACCTAGACCAACAAAGCAAAAAAGAGAGAAGATACAAATAACTAAATTCAGTAATTAATGTGGGGATGTTACTACCAATCATAAAGGGAAGAAAAGATTTTTTAAGAGAATACTATGTAGCCCTGGTGGTGCTGTGGTTAAGAGCTATGGCAGTTCAAATCTACCAGCTGCTCCTTGGAAGCCCTGTGGGGCAGTTCTTCTCTGTCCTCTAGGATTGCTATGAGTTGGAATCGACTCAATGGCCATGGGTTTGGTTTTTTTGGTTTTATGAACAATTGAATACCAACAAATCACATAATCTAGATGAAATAGACAAAATCCTAGAAACACACATATTACTAAAACTGACTCAAGAAGAAATTGAAAATCTCAATAGGCTTTTAAAAAGTGAGGAGATTGAATGAGTAATCAAAAGCCTCTCAACAAATAAAAGCCGAGAGCCAAGTGGCTTCACTGGTGAATTCTACCAAACATTTAAAGGAGAATTAACACATCCGTTCTCTAACTCTTGAAAAAATAGAGTGGAGGGAACACTTCCTAACTCATTCTATTATGCCAGCATTACCCTGATCCCAAAGCCAGATAAAGACACCACAAGAAAAGAAAACTACAGACCAATATCCCTTATGAATATGGATGCAAAATTCCTCAACCAAATATTAGCAAACCAAATCCAACATCATATTAAAAGGGTTATACACTATGACCGATTGCGATTTTATCCCAGGAATGCAAGGCTGGTTCAATATAAGAAAATTAATCAAAGTAATATACCACATTAATAGAACTAAGAAAAAAAACACATGATCATCTCAATTCAAGCAAAAAATGCACTTGACAAAATCTCAAACCCGTTCATGATAAAAATAATAAACTCGGAATAGAAGGAAACTTCTTCAACATGGTAAAGGCCACATATAAAAACCCACAGCTAACATCACTCTAAACAGGGAAAGACTGAATGCTTTGTTTCAGGAACCATACAAGGATGATCACTTTTACCACTGCAATTCAACATTGTACTGAAAGTTCTAACCACAGCAGTTAGGCAAGAAAAAACAAAAGGCATCCAAATAGTAAAGGAAGAATTAAAACTGTCTTTATTCACAGATGACATGATCTTATATATAGAAAATCCCAAGGAATCCACAAAAAAACCTACTAGAAAGATTAATTCAGCAAAGTTGCAGAGTACAAGATCAGTTGTGTTTCTATACATAGTAATGTACAATCTGAAAAGGAAATTAAGACAACAATTTCATTTATAATAGCATCTAAAAGATTAAAATACCTAGGAATAAATTTAAACAGGAGATGAAATACTTGTGCAATGAAAAATACAAAACATTGCTGAAAGAAATTAAATAAGACCTAAATAAACAGAAAGCCATCCTAGGTTCATGGATTGGAAGACTTAATATAGTTAAGATTTCAATCCTACATAAAGGAATCTACGGATTCAATATAAGCCCTATCAAAATTACAACAGCCTTTTTTGCAGAGATGGAAAAGCCAATCCTCAAATTCATATCGAATTGTAATAGGCCCCAAATAGCCAAAACAATCTTGAAAAAGAATAACAAAGTAGGTGGACTCACACTTCAGATTTCAAAACATACTATAAAGCTATGGTAATCAAAACAGTATGGTACTGATATAAGGATAGACATATTACACAATGGAATAGAATCGAGAATCCAGAAATAAATTTATGACCAATTGATTTTCGACAAGGGTGCCAAGTCCATTCAATGGGAAAAGAATAGTTTCTTCAACAAGCGGTGCTTGGACAACTGAATTTCCACATGCAAAAAAGTGACGTTAGACCCATATCTCACACCATGTCTGAAAACTAACTCAAAATGGATCAATGACCTAAACGTAAGAACTAAAACTATAAAACTCTTAGAAAAAACATAGGGGTAGAGCTTCAACACTCTCCTTTTTTAAAAAATGAATTCTTAGATATGACACCAAAAGCATGAGCAACAAAAGACAAAATGGATAAATAGGACTTTATCAAAATAATAATAATAAAGCCTTGGTGCAACAAAAGACTTTATTAAGAAAGTGGAGAGACAACCTATAAAATGGGAGAAAATATTTGATAATTATATATCTGATAAGGTTTAATATCCAGAATACATAGAGAATTCCTTCAACTCAACAACTAAAAGACAAATAACTGAATTAAAAAATTGGCCAAAGACTTGAATAGACATTTCTCCAAAGAAGATATTGAAGTGACCAATGAGCACATGGAAAGATGCTCAACAGCTTAGGGAAATGGAAATCAAAATCACAATGAGATACCACTTCACACCCACTAATATGGCTATTATCAATAAAATGGAAAATAACAAGTGTTGGCAAAGATGCAGAGAAATTGGAACCCTTGTGCATTGTTGGTGAGAAAGCAAAATGGTGCAACCACTGTGGATAACAGTTTGGCAATTTCTCTAAAAGTTAAACACAGAATTACCATATGACTCACCAATTCCACTCCTAGGTGTACCCGCCAAGACTTGAAAGCAGGGACTCAAACAGATACTTGCACAGCAGTGTTCACTGCAGCATTACAAGAGCCAGAAGGTGGAAACAATGCAAACGTCCATCAGTAGATGAATGGATATACAAAATGTGGTATATACATACAATGCAATGTTATTCAGCAATAAAGAGAAAGGAAGTTCTTGTACATGCTATGACATAGATGAACTTTGAAAACATTATGCTGAGTGAAATAAGTCCGACACAAAAGGACAAATATTGTATGATTGCATTTATATGAAATAGCTAGAACAGTCAAGTGCATAGAGAAAAAAGTTTATTAGTGGTTAGCAGGGCCGAGGGTGTGGGGATGGGTAGCTATTGTTTAAGAGGTACTGGTTGTGTTGGTGAAAATCTTTTGGAAATAGATAATTATAATGGTTGCACAACATGGAGAATGTAATTAATGTCACCAAGTTATACTCTTAAAAATGATTCAAATGGCAAATTTTTGTTATATGCATTTTACCACAGTAAAATAAAAAAGAATAAATTTTTTAAAAAAGGCATTATCAGATAAAAAATGAGAGAATTTGTTGTAGTAGAACAGCTTTACAGGAAATACTAAAGGGAATCCTGCAGGCTGAAAGTAACACTAGCCAGTAACTTGAATCCACTTGAAGCCACAGGAAGAAATATGTGGGTAGACATAAAAGAATTTATAGTTTTCTTCTCATTTTCTCTCTTAATCTTTTAAAAATACATAAGTCTGTAGAAAGTAATAATTAGAACACTGTATTTATACACGGGTTTATAACATACCGTATTTTTTAGCAAAGAACACGCACCTTCTACTTTTGTTTGCCAGCTGCTCCCTCCCGCCACGAAGTACTTACATAAGCACAGTTTTTTTTACAGTTTGCCCCCGGTGAGGTATTTTTGTAAGTGTGCTATGTTAATTTTTTTTACAGCAACCTGTAAAAAGAAATTGGGCTTATGTAAGTATCTCATGAGGGGAGGGAGCAGCTGGCAAACAAAAGTAGAAGGTGCGTGTTATTTGCATTAAAATAGGGTATATAGTGGTTAAGAGTTCAGCTGCTAACCAAAAGGTCAGCAGTTCAAATCCACCAGCCGCTCCTTGGAAGTCTTTTGCGGCAGTTTTACTCTGTCCGATAGGGTCGCTATGAGTCAGAAATGACTTGATGGCAGCAGGTTTTTTTTTTTTTTTTTTTTTTAATGTGTGATAAAGGGGCCCTGGTGGCACAATGGCTAAGCACTTAGTTGCTAATTGAAAGGTTGGTGGTTCAAACCCACCAGTGGCTCCATGGGAGAAAGACCTGTCACTCCACTCCCATAAAGATTACAGCCTAGAAAACCCTATGGGACATTTCTACTCTGTCACATGGGGTCACTATGAGTCAAAATCGACCCAATGGCACCAAAGCAACAACAACATGTGTGACAATGTTAGCATAAAGGGAAGGGAGATGGAGATATATTGGATCAAAGTTTATATATCTTACTGGAATTAAGTTGTATCATTCTAAAGTAGATTGCATATTATAAGCTTTAGAACAACTAATAAGAAAATAGCACAGATAAACAGTTTTCGAAATCTTCAGAAGAATTAAAATGACACACAGAAATATTTATATAACTTTTAAAAGGCAGTAAATGAGGAAAAGAGGACCAAAAAAGAATGAGATAAGTAGAAAACAAATAGCAAGATGGCAGATATAAACCCAACTGTATCAATAATTACACTGAATGTGAATGGACTAAACACCCCACTCAAAGGCTCATATTGTCAGACTGCATAAAAAAGCAAGACCCAACTATATGCTGCTTAAAATGAAAGTACCTTATATTCAAAGACACAAATGGTTGAAAGTAGAAGGCTAGAAAGAAAGATACACCATGCAAACAATAAGCATAAGAGAGCTGGAGTGTCTATATTAATATCAGACAACATGAACTTTAAGATGAAAAATATTGCTAGAGACAAATAGAGACATTTCATTTGATACAAGGGTCAATACATCAAGAATATATAACAATTATAAATGTATATACATCTAATAGCAGAGCCCCTGCTGACAGAATTGAAAACAGAAATAGACAAAAATAATAGTTGGAGATTTGAATACCTCACTCCCAAATCATTGATAAAACAAGTAGACAGAAAACTCAGCAAGGATATAGGAGATATTAATAATGCTATCAATCAATTTGACATAATTGGCATTTATAGAACACTCCACCAAATTCTGCAGAATACACATTCTTTTCAAGCATACGTGTAACATTCTTCAGGACAGATGTATGCTAGGCCATACATAACAAGTCTCAAAAAATTTTAAAAGATTGAATTCATACAAAATATGTTTTGATCACAATAAATAAGAGATGTACAACAGAAAATCTTGAAAAATTCCAAATATTTAAAAATTAAACAACACACTTTTAAATTTTAAAATATTTTTAACAGAATGGAAGAAAAACATATCAAAACACATGGGATCAGATAAAACAGTACTCAGAGGGAAATGTACAGCTTTCAATTGCCTATGTCAGAAAAAAAGGTCTCAAATCAATAACCTAAGCTTCCACGTGAAGAAACTAGAAAAGAAGAACAAACTATATTTAAATCAAGCAGCAGGACAGAAATAATAAAGATTAGAATGGAAAACTTTGAAATAGAAAACAAAACCAACAGAGAAAAATCAATGGAGCCTACAGTAAATTCTTGGATAAGGGTTCTAACTCTTAGCTAAACTGACCAAGATAATAAGAGCGAAGACACAAATTACCAAAATCGAGAAAGAGACCAACTGGGACATCACTGCTGACCATAAAGAATTTAAGAGGATTCTTATTCCACCATGTATCTGTCAGTTTTTCCTACTGTGGTGGCTTGTGTGTTGCTGTGATTGCTGGAAGCTATGCCACCAGTATTTCAAATACCAGCAGGTTCACCCATGGTGGACAGGTTTCAACCAGACTTCCAAACTAAGACAGACTAGGAAGAAGGACCAGGTGGTCTACTTCTGAAAAAACTGGCCAGTGAAAAACTTACGAATAGCAGCAGAACATTGTCTAATATGGTGCTGGAAGATGAGCCCCTCAGGTTGGAAGGCACTCAAAAGACAACTGGGGAAGAGCTGCCTCCTCAAAGTAGAGTCGACCTTAATAATGTGGATGGAGTCAAGCTTTCAGGACCTTCACTTGCTGATGTGACATGACTCAAAATGAGAAGAAACAGCTGCAAACATCCATTAATAATTAGAACGTAGAATGTATGAAGTATGAATCTAGGAAAATTAGAAGTCATCGAAAATGAAATGGAATGCATAAACATTGATATTCTAGGCATTAGTGAGCTGAAATGGACTGGTATTGGCTATTTTCAGTCATACGATCATATAGTCTATTACACCAGGAATGACAAATTGAAGAGGAATGGCATTTCATTCATCATCAAAAAGAACATTTCAAGATCTATCCTGAAGTACAACACTGTCAGTGATAGGCTACTATCCATACGCCTACAAAGAAGACCAGTTAATACGACTATTCAAATCTATGCACCAAATACTAAGGACAAAGATGAGGAAAGTGAAGATTTTTAACCAACTTTTGCAGTGTGAAATTGATCAAACATGCAATCAAGATGCATTGATAATTACTGGTGATTGGAATGCGTAAGTTAGAAACAAAGAAGGAACAGTAGCTAGAAGATATGGCCTTGGTGATAGTGAGGATGCCACAGATCACATGATAGAATTTTGCAAGACCAATGACTTTTTCATTGCAAATACATTTTTTCAACAACATAAACAGCGACTATACATGTGGACATTGCCTGATGTAATACATAGGAATCAAATCGACTACATTTGTGGAAAGAGACAATGGAAAAGCTCAGTATCGTCAATCAGAACAAAGCCAGAGGCCACTTGTGGAACAGATCGTCAATTGCTCATATGTAAGTTCAAGTTGAAACTGAAGAAAATTAGAACAAGTCCACAAGAGCCAAAGTACGACCTTGAGTATATACCACCTGCATTTAGAGACCATCTCAAGAATAGATTTGACGCATTGAACACTAATGACCGAACACCAGGCAAGTTGTGGAATAACATCAAGGACATCGTCATACATGAAGAGAGCAAGAGGTCATTAAAAAGACAGGAAAGAAAGAAAACACCAAAATGGATGTCAGAAGAGACTCTGAAACTGGCTCTTGAATGTAGAATAAAGCTAAAGTGGAAGGAAGAAATAATGAAGCAAAAGAACTGAACAGAAGATTTCAAAGGGCAGCTTGAGAAAGCAAAGTATTATAATGACGTGCAAAGACCTGGAGTTAGAAAACCAAAAGGGAGGACACATTTGGCATTTCTCAAGCTGAAAGAACTGAAGAAAAAATTCAAGCCTCAAGTTGCAATACTGAAGGAATCTATAGGCAAAATATTGAACGACCCAGGAAGCACCAAAAAAAGATGGAAAGAACACAGAATCACTGTACCAAAAAGAATTGATTGACTTCCGACCATTTCAGGAGGTAGCATATGATCAAGAATCGATGGTACTGAAGGAAAAAGTTTGAGCTGCACTGAAAGCACTGGCGAAAAACAAGGCAACAAGGCTACGGGAACTGGTGGAATACCAATTGAGATGTTTCAACAGATGGATGCAGTGCTGGAAGTGCTCACTCATCTACGACAAGAAATTTGGAAGAGAGCTACCTGGCAACTGACTGGAAAAGATCCATATTTGTGCTTATTCCAAAGAAAGGTGATCTAACAGAATGTGGCAATTATCGAACAATATCATTAATATCACACATAAGTAAAATTTTCCTGAAGATCCTTCAAAAACAGTTGCAGCAGTACATCGACAGGGACTGCCAAAAAGTCAAGCTGGATTCAGAAAAGGATGTGGAACGAGGGATATCATTGCTAAAGTCAGATGGATCTTGGCTGAAAGCAGAGAATACTAGTAAGATGTTTACCTTGTTTTATTGACTATGCAAAGGCATTTGACTGTTTTGATCATAATAAATTATTGATAACATTTCAAAGAATGGGAATTCTGGAACACATAATTGTGCTCATGTGTACATAGACCAAGAGGCAGTCATTAGAACAGAACAAGGGGATACCGCATAGTTTAAAATCAGGAATGGTGTGTGTTAGAGTTGTATCCTTTCACCATAGTTCGTTCATCTGTATGCTGAGCAAATAATCTGAGAAGCTGGACTATATGAAGAAGAACGGATTGGAGAAAGACTCATTAACACCCTATGTTATGTAGATGGCACAACCGTGCTTGCTAAAAGTGAAGAGGACTTGACGCACATACTGATGAAGATTAAAGACTACAGCCTTCAGTATGGGTTACATCTCAATATAAAGAAAACAAAAATTCTCACAACTGGACCAATAAGCAACATAATGATAAACGGAGAAAATATTGAAGATGTCAAGAATTTCATTTTACTTGGATCCACAGTTAACACCCATGGAAAGAGCAGTCAGGAAATCAAAAGCAAATCTGCTGCAAAAGACCTCTTTAAAGTATTAGAAAGCAAAAATGTCATCTTGAAGACTAAAGTGCACCTGACCCAAGCCTTAGTGTTTTCAATCACCTCATATGCATGTGAAAGCTGGACAATGAATAAAGAAGACTGAAGAAGAATTGACACCTTTGAATTATGGTGTTGGCAAAGAATATGGAATATACCATGGATTGCCATAAGAACCAACAAGTCTGTCTTGGAAGAAGTATAGCCAGAATGCTCCTTAGAAGCAAGGATGGCAAAACTAGGTCTCACATACTGCGGACTTGTTAACAGGAACAATCAGTCCCTGGAGAACGACATCATACTTGGTAAAGTAAAGGGTTATTGAAAAAGAGGAAGACGCTCAACGAGATGGATTGACACAGTGGCTGCAACAATGGGCTCAAGCATAACAACGATTGTGCGGATGGCTCAGGACCGGGCAATGTTTTGTTCTGTTGTATATAGGATCGCTATGAGTCTGAACCGACTCGATGGCACCTAACAACAACAATGCACTGCTGGTGGGAATGAAAAATGGTACAACCACTTTGGAAAATGATATAACACTTCCTTACAAACCTAGAAATAGAAATACCATAAGATCTAGCAATTCCACACCTAGGAGTACACCCTAGAGAAATAAG
>NW_004444016.1:601624-602197 GCF_000243295.1 Trichechus manatus latirostris | reverse complement strand
ATTCCACACCTAGGAGTACACCCTAGAGAAATAAGGGCCATCACTCAAATAGACACATGCACAGTCATGGTAACTGCAGCACTATGCACAACAGCAAAAAGGTGGAAACAACCTAAATGCCTATCAACACAGGAATGGATAAACAAATTATGATACATACACACAACGGAATACTATGCAAGGATAAAGATCAATGATGAATTTTGAAACATCTCACAACGTGGATGAATCTGGAGGGCATTATATTGGGTGAAATAAGTCAGCCTCAAAAGGACAAATACTGTATGACACACCAGTATTATAAGAACCCAAGAAAAAGGTTACACATAGGAAAAAAAAAAAAAAGAGTGGAAAGAGGGGACAGGAAATCACAAACTAGATAGTAGACAAGTGTCAACTCTGGTGAAGGGAAAGACAACACACAGTATAGGGGAAGTCAGCAGAAATGAACCAAAGCAAAAGCATAGACGTTTCCTAGACACATACAAACACTTTCAGGGACCAAGTAGCTGGAGGTGGGGTCTGGGGATCAGAGTATCAGGGGACATCTAGGTAAACTGGCATAACACAGTT
>NW_004444016.1:596252-601524 GCF_000243295.1 Trichechus manatus latirostris | reverse complement strand
ACCACCACCGACCGCTCTGACAGGGATCACAAGAGAATCCTGGACAGAACGGGAGGAAAATGTAGAACAGAATGCAAATTCAGGAAGAAAGACCAGACTTACTAGTCTGACAGAGACTGGAGGAACCCCGGAGACTATGGCCCCCGGACACTCTGCTAACTCAGAACTGAAACCACTCTCGAATCCCGCTTTTCAGATAAAGGTTAGACAGGCCTATAAAACAAACAATAACACACGTGAGGAATGTGCCTCTTAGTTCAATCAAATATACTAGACCGAACGGGCAACTCCTGCCTAAAAGCAAGACAAGAAGCCAGGAAGGGACAGGAACTGGACAAATGGACAGAGGGAACCCGGGGTGGAAAAGGGGGAGCGTGCTGTACCATTGTGGGGATTGCAACCAATGTCACAAAATAATGAGAACTAACCTGAGCTGTAAACTTTTACCTAAAGCACAATAAAATTAAAAAATACATATTATCCCAAATGAAGGAAGGCAGACACAAAAGACTACATGTTGTATGATTCCATTTATATAAAATATTAGGAAAAGGCAAATTCATACAGACAGAAAGCAAATCAGTGGTTGCCTGAGGCTGGGGTGGCAGCAGGGATTGACTACAAAACAGGCTCCAGGAAATTTTGAGGGTGATGGAAGTATTCTGAAACTGGATTGTGACAATGGTTGCCCAAGACTGGATTTATTCAAAATAATTGTATTGTACACTTAAAATGCATGAATTTCATGACACGTAAATTATACCTGAATAAAGCTATAAAACTATGAAATAAAAATAAGGTTCATGGAAAACAAATTAAGAATCAAATAGAATAGCTGTGAGGAAAAATGACAGAATGGAGATAGGGAAGCCACAAGGCCCCATACAATTGCTACCCGGTCCTGCACCATCCCCATCATTGGCTGTGGATTGGACCCTTGTAATCCACAGGGTTTTCATTGGGTGATTCTTGGAAGTAGATCGCCAGGCCTTTCTTCCTACTCCATCTTAGTCTGGATCTCTGCAGAAACCTGTTCAGCATCATAGCAACACACAAGCCTCCACTGACAGACAGGTGATGGCTGCACATGAGGTGCATTGGTCGGGAATTGAACCCGGGTCTCCCACACGGAAGGTGAGAATTCTACCACCGAACCACCACTGCTCCCACTGGAGGGGAAGCCATATTTAATTCCTTGAGAAACGCAAAGCTATTTTCAGTCTTCAATTATAAAAGCAATTTCTCAATTATGGTTTCACCTTGGAGCTACAAAAAAACACGAATAGTGTCCTTAACAATATCTTATGACAAATGCAATAATGGGCTCTATAAAGTAATTTCTTTTAGTGTTCCTTGACAAAAACTATGAATATGATACCAAAACATAGCCTAGAGAAAGCCATTCTGCTGAGGCTAAGAACATGTGGCCCAACATTGCTTTCTGGATGTTCAGTTTGATTCAAAGGTAAATCCTAGAATATTTAGAGAACTGGATGGCATTCCTAGAGTGCTTTGGAAAAATCCTTCATAAATAACATTTCTCTCAACAGGGTATTTTTATATGAGTTGATAACAATTATTGTACATCCCGCCCCCAACCCCTACCCCTGCAAAGAAAGGCCTGGAGTGCAGTAGTTTGGTGTTGCTAATTAAGGGCACATCCCTATACAGAGCTGTTGGATTTTAGGCATCCCTTGATGCATTCCTGTAAAATTCACGTAACTAAAGTAGGAGTCATAAGATTTCAAATTCTGCTTGTAAAGTTAGACATTAGTGTTGTGTGTTTTTATGTCGTGCTTTTGAAAAATCCACATAATTTAAATTTGCATTAAATCAAACGACACACTGCATTGGGCAAATCTGCTGCAAAAGACCTTTTTAAGTGTGAAAGAGCAAAGACGTCACTTTGAGAACTAAGGTGGGCCTGACCCAAGCCATGGTGTTTTCAGTTACCTCATATGCTTGTGAAAACTAGACAGTTAATCAGGAAGACCGAAGAAGTATTGATGCATTTGAATTCTGGTGCTGACAAAGAATATTGATTATATCATGGACTGCCAGAAGAAGGAACAAATCAGTCTTGGAAGATGTATAGCCAGAATGCTCCTTAGAAGCGAGGATGGAGAGACTTCGTCTCACGTAATTTGGTCGTGTTATCAGGAGGGACCAGTCCTTGGAGAAGGACATTGTGCTTGGTAAAGTAGAGAGGGTCATCGAAAAAGCGGAAGACCCTCAACGAGATAGATTGACACAGTGGCTGCAACGAGGGTCTCAAACATAGCAACGATTGTGAGGATGGCACAGGACTGGGCAGTGGTTTGTTCGCTATGAGTCGGAACCTACTGGAAGGAACCTAACAACAACTTTATTGGGAGTCCCTCGGTGGTGCAGAGGATTAACTCACCAGCAACTTGAACTTTAGTGATCAAATGAGCAGAATATTTAGATCCCTTGGCATTCACATATTCATTCTCAGAAAAGTCCCTCTCTTCTGGTTGTTGTTGAGCTCCTGACCAGTCTGGGGCACGGGTCAGTTCCTGTGGCCTCAGCTTTTGAGTAATCAAGAAGGAAAAGGTTTGTGATTGTACACTCGTGCAATTTCGCACTTTTATGCTAATCTTGATTGATTTTTTGGGGCTTGTTGGAGTTTCAGAAGACGAAGGGAGCCATTGCTTTGAATAACAATAGGACCAATAACAGCAAATAGGTTTGTCTATTCTACAGTTAGCCTTTACATGTATTAACTCATTAATCCTCACAAAAAACTCTCTGAGGTCTCAGGAAGGGTTCAGCAGGTGAACACAGACCCATGCGCTTTGGGGCCAGGCTTTGGATCAGAGCGGTACTCACACAGACGGCTTCAAAGAGCTGAAAGATGATGTAAATCGGCAAGACCTGGTTCACCAGGGCAATGACTTCTCTGCAGAAGAAGTGGGAAAGGACACTCACTTGAAGCGCTAAGAAAAGACTCTATCTTTAGATACACATTTATGTGCCTTCTGTTCTCTCCCAGGAGTCCTGGGTGGTGCAAACAGTTAACGTGCTAGCTGCTAACTAAAAGGGTGGAAGTTCAGGTCCACCCAGAGATGCCTCAGAAGAAATGCCTGACAGTCTACTTCTGAAAAATCAGCCACTGAAAACCCTATGGAGCACAGCTCCACTCTGACACGCATGGGGTCGCCATGAGTTGGAATCGACTTGATGGTAACTGGTTTTTATTCTCACCCCGTATTTTTGTAATAGAGGTCATTTCCCCATGCAAACATAAGTGACACCTACAGGCCTGAGTTTTCTAAACATCTATGAGCCACATATTAAACTCCAGAAGACCCCCCTCCCCCACCGCACACACACACAATTTTTCTACTGCCCTTAAATTAGCATCTTGTCCATGGACAAGCAAATCGTGGAGGACGGGGCTTGGGTGAACAAGCACAGGGTGGGTGCACCACCCAGGGCCCTCAAGATGTTGGTCTCCTCCCGGTGAGAGCAAAGTCTGTGCTCTTCCTGCTTCCTGTAGACCCAACACCCAGCCAAGCACGTAACAAGTCTCTGAGGACCAGCTGGGAACCACACCGACATTTTCCAGGAGTCAGTGAAGGAAACTGATTACCTACTCATCATTGGTAAAAATATGCCCCAGTTTATTTTTCAGGATGCTCAACAGGGTGCCCACGATGAGGGAATTGCCAACTGGAAGAGACAAAAGGAACAGCGGTGACAGAACCCAAGCCGAGGAGGACCCCAGCTTAGATCAGATAAATCAGTGCAAATCTCCCAACTCTCTACACTGAGGAGCTTTGGTCGCAGCACCGAAACCATTAGTCTTTCACGCAGATGAAGACACATACTGTTTTGCGATCACCTAGGAAGCCAACATGTAAAATGTCTTTACTGCAGTGGTTCTCAAAGGGTAGTCCCTACACCAGTACCATCAGCATCACCTGATGACTTGTTAGAAATTCAAATTTTCAGATGAGTGTCCAACCTATTAAATCAGAACTCGGCTGGGTGAGGCCCGGCAATCTGTTTTCACAAGCCCTCCAGGCGATTCCATGCAGGCTGACACTTGAGAACCACTGCTCTACACAGACGAGCTTGTCTGAATCTCTTAGTCTCAGGAGCAGAGCCATTGGGTTGGGGATCACAGATTCATTCTGATGGGTGGGATGGGCAGGTTCCAAGCTCATAGGCATGCTGGGAAGGCAGACTTGGACAGCTGGAGGGTGAACCCTGGGGAGGAAGGACCTTCAAAGAGTCGTGGTTTTGTCTATGGTGAGTGGTAGGAAGCTAAACTGACAGGTTGTCTCCAGGAGAGTCCAAGAGTCCCAGCAACAGGGAAGTAGTGGGGAGGGGACAAGGCAAGTAGGAGAGACACGTTTGGGGCTGCCTTCTGGGGCCAAGAGCCCTGGGAGAGGGGCAGCTGTCAACTTCCCATCAGTGGGGGCTGCTCTGGGTTGGATGGCAGGTATGGCAGGTTTGGAAGGTAAACCAGTTGGCTCTTCTAGACCCCAACGTGCCAGGCCCTCCTCTGACCAGGCCATTGACTCACTCATGCCAGTGTCTTCATGAGGAGAGTGCTCCCACCCACCTACGCAGAGCACGCCCGAGATGGCCGACCGCTTTGCTCGCACACTGTCTGAAGCTCCCAGAGCTGTCCCCACTCGGACACAGACCGCGATGCTGAGCCCCATAGGGATCTGGATCAGAGACATGAAGGTGCTGTCAGTGGAGCCAACCTCCAGCCCCTGAGATGAGGTGGGATCCTGAGCCAGGAAGAGGCCAGGGCTGAGGCACAGCAGCCCACCAGTCTGGCCAGTCCGGAGCGAGTGGAGCAGGCTGGATACAAGGAGAGGGCATTCTTCGTGGCAGATGGCAGGCAGTGAGGTCTGAGGTGGGGAGGTGGCGTGGGGGTACCCCAAGTGAGCCACAGACTCATTCCCTCACCAACCCCACCCCACCCACTCCATCAGAGACTTCACAGGAATTCCGGCCTTGCAACTGAAATCAGTGTGCTGCCAGAAACGCATGAGGAAATGAATTTTAAAGAGGTGAATGTGATCTTACGTAGACCAGAAAAGCTCAGTGTAAGGAAAAAAAAATTCAGTGGAAACAATCTGTAAAAATAAGGATCACCTGATGAATTAGCTTTGTAAATATAGATTTCTGTGAATCCTTTGCTTAAAGCTGGGATCACAGGCTCAGTTGCCCTCAGGAGCCCTCAGATGCTGCGTGTCTGTGGGGAGGAGAGGGGCATGGGACTCCAGATTAT
>NW_004444016.1:577092-578836 GCF_000243295.1 Trichechus manatus latirostris | reverse complement strand
TGAAAATTAGTAAGTAAAAAAAACTGATTTGGAACATGTGAGTCTTTTCTTCAGGTCTGAGATAGTCGAAAGAAATAGTACTTGCAAGGCAGTCTTCATGGCAACTTGTTTTCTCATGGCAGCTGGGTCTGAACGGCAACATCCCAAGGCAAAAGTGGAAGCTACATCTCTCTTAAGACCCCATCCTGGGAGCTACCCTGTGTCACTTCTGTTGGGCTCACCGGAATTTAAAGGGTGAGGAAATTTTTGCCACTTCTTGGTGGGAGGCATGGCAGAGACCTAGTAGCCCTCTTTAATTCACCACACACACTATCTCCCGTCTTTTTATTTTGCTCACTCTCCCCCCACCTCTATTCTCTCCTCTCCTGCCTCCTCTCTCCTGGACAACCCATCCCCCACACCATGGCCTTGAGAGAGAGCAGAGCAGATAAGGCTCCTGAACTCAGTGGTGAGGGACAGTCCTGGGGCTTGGGGGACCCTCCTGTTGGACACTGGCTCTGCAATGGGCCCTTGGGCCGCAGAGCTCCCTGTGCATGAAGAGGGGTTTTGCTCTATCTTGTACACACACCTCCCTTTGCTCTCTACTTTTTCCTACTTCCTTCTTGCCTAGATGGACAGAGCAGCAGTTGGGATTCAGGGAGACTTCATGTCTCTTTTCATTTTCCATTTTCTCCTGCTCCTCCAAGTTGTTTTGGGCCTGTCCCTGGCCCTCACAGGGAAGAAGGACCCAAAGCCACAAGATCCTGGGAATGGCAGGAAGCAGGGGTGAGGGAGAAGGGGGACAGAGCGGCATTGAAAGTACCCCAACACACACCGGGAGCTCGAGGAGGCTTCCCAGCCAGCTGGCAGGGTGGCCAGCCCCCTACTCCCAACAGCCTCACTGCAGGGACAAGGCCTGTCTTAGTGCCATGAGGCACTTGAGGAGCCCCAGGATGTCCCTCCTCATCTGAGAGTTTAGCTGCTGCAGGGATAAGGACGCATGTTTGAAATTAGGCCAGAAGCCACTGAGCAAAAGTGACCTAGTCAAACTGGTGGTCCAGCACCACTTGGCCACCCTGCTAGTAAGAATGCCAGCCCAGAGCTACCCAGAGAGGAGAGTCTCCTGCTGTGGCCCCTGTAGGCACCAGGAAGGTACATCCTTTTGGGGATGCGCCTGGCCCTTGGGCCTTCAGATAACTGATTACTTAGGTCCTGCCAGGTACAGCCTGTGGTCAGGGCCTCCATTAACCTCTCCTCGCTTGATTATACTTCACTAGGTCTGAAACCACTGAATTTGCGCTTTGGCTGCCCTGAGCTGTGCACCCCCAGCCCAGGGGCCAATGTCCTCCTTCTAACTTCCAGATATCAAAGGCCTCCTCAGTGCTTGTGATGGCAAAATGCCCAGTTCTCCACCCCCAGCCCGGGGACCAAAGTCCCCTCTCTGACTCCCAGTTATTGAAGGCCTCCTCAGTGCTCATGATGGCAAAACGCCCAGTTCTCCACAGGGGAGGCCTAGGACTCTGGACTTCTTGCCTTCAGCCCTGCATACACCTTCAGGGCAAAGGTTAATCAGGAGGACTAAGCCTTCTGCCCTCTCCCTTATCCCCAGGGCTTTTACTGAGACATGACCAACATCTGAAAAAAGCTGAAACCAAAACAAGTTGCCATGGAGACTGCCTTGCAAGTACTATTTCTTTCGACTATCTCAGACCTGAAGAAAAGACTCACATGTTCCAAATCAGTTTTTTTTACTTACTAATTTTCA
>NW_004444016.1:537687-548824 GCF_000243295.1 Trichechus manatus latirostris | reverse complement strand
CTGACTTCCCCTATACTGTGTGTTGTCTTTCCCTTCACCAGAGTTGACACTTGTCTACTATCTAGTTTGTGATTTCCACTACCTCTCCCTCGGCCCCCCATAACCATCAAAAAATGCTTTTTGTTGTGTGTAAACCTTGAGTTCTTATAAATAGTGGGCTCATACAATATTTGTCATTTTGTGACTGATTTATTTCGCTCAGCATAATGCCCTCCACATTCATCCATGCTTTGAGATATTTTGCAGATTCATCATTGTTCTTTACGCTTGCATATTATCCCATTGTGTGTATGTACCATAATTTGTTTAGCCATTCATCTGCTGATGGCATTTAGGTCGTTTCCTTTTTTTTGCTAATTGTGAATAGTGCTGCAGTGAGCATGGGTGTCCATATGTTTATGCATGTAGCTGTTATTTCTCTCAGGTATATTCCTAGGAGTGAGATTGCTGGATCATATGGTATTTCTATTTCTAGCTTTTTTAAGGAAGCACCATATCATTTTCCAAAGTAATTGTACCATTTTGTATACCCACCAGCAGTGTTTTAAGAGTTCCAATCTCCTTCAGCCGCTCCAACATTTGTTATTTTGTGTTTTTTGGATTAGTTCCAACCTTGTTGGGGTGAGATGGTGTCTCATTGTAGTTTTGATTTGCATTTCTCTAATGGCTGATGCTCATGAGCATTTCCTCATGTGTCTTGTTAGCTACCTGAATGTCTTCCTTGGTGAAGTGTCTGTTTGTATTCTTTGCCCATTTTTTAATTGGTTTGTTTGTCTTTTTGTAATTGAGGCATTGAAGTATTTTATAGATTTTAGAGATTAAACCCTTGTCTGATATGTCATAGTCAAAATTTTTTTCCCCGTCTGTAGGTTCTCTTTTCACTCTTTTGGTGAGCATAAGTGTTTGATTTTTAGGAGCTCCAAGTTATCTAGCTTCTCTTCTGGAGTTTGTGCATTGTTAGTTATTGTTTGTATACTATTTATTGGTTTGTTGATTATTGTTTGTATACTATTTATACCATGTATTAGGGCCCCTAGCATTGTCCTTATTTTTTCTTTCATGATCTTTATCATTTTAGATATTATATTTAGGTCTTTGATCCATTTTGAGTTAATTTTTGTGTATGGTGTGATGTATGGATCTTGTTTTTTTTTTTTTTTTTTTTGCAGATGGACATCGAGTTATGCCAGCACCATTTGTTAAAGAGACTGTCTTTTTTCCAGTTAATGGACTTTGGTCCTTTGTCAAATATCAACTGCTCACAGATGGATGGATTTATGTCTGGGTTCTCAATTCTGTTCCATTGGTCTACGTGTCTGTTTTTGTACCAGTACCAGGCTGTATTTACTACCGTGACCTTATAATATGTTCTAAAATCAGGTAATGTGAGGCCTCCCACTTTGTTCTTCAATAATCCTATACTTATCCGGAGCCTCTTCCCTTTGCGTATAAAGTTGGTTGTTTGTTTCTCCATCTCATTAAAGTGTACTTTTGGTATTTGGATTGGGATTGCATTGTATTTGTAGACTACCTTGGGTAGAATTGGCATTTTCATAATGTTGAGTCTTCCTATCCATGAGCATGGTATGTTTCAACTTATGTAGATCTCTTTTGGTTTCTTGCAGTAGTGTTTTGTAGTTTTCTTTGCATAGGTCTTGTACGTCCCTGGTTAGATTTATTTCTAGGTATTTTATTTTTTTAGGAGCTATTATAAATGGCAGAGCCCTGGTGGCACAGTGGTTAAGAGCTTGGCTGCTACCTAAATGGTCAGCAGTTCAAATCCACCAGCTGCTCCTTGGAAACCCTATGGGCAGTTCTACTCTGTCCTATAGCGTCACTAAGAGTCAGAATCAGCCTGACAGTAACAGGTATTATAAATGGTATTGCTTTCCTGATTTCCTTTTTGAAGTTCTCTTTATTTGTGTATAGGAATCTGTCTTGGTTATCTAGTGCTGCTATAACAGAAATACCACAAGTGGATGGCTTTAACAAAGAGAAATTTATTTCATCACAGTGAAGTAAGCTAAAAGTCAAAATTCAGGGCATCAGCTCCAGGGAAAGGCTTGCTGTCTCTGTTGGCTCTGGAGGAAGGTCCTTCTCATCAATCTTCCCCCAGACTAGGAGCTTCTCTGCTCAGGGAGCCCGGGTCCAAAGGATGCGCTCTGCTCCCGGCACTGCTTTCTTGGTGGTATGAGGTCCCCCGTCTCTCTGCTCACTTCTCTCTTTTATATCTCAAGAGATTGCCTCAAGACAGAATCCAATCTTGTAGATTGAGTCCTGCCTCACTAACACAACTGCCCCCCATCCTCCCTCATTAACATCATAGAGGCAGGATTTACAACATATAGGAAAGTCACACAATACCGGGAATCATGGCCCAGCCAAATTGATACACACATTTTTTGGGGGACATAATTCAATCCATGACAGAATCCAACTGATTTTTGTATGTTTATGTCATATCCTACTACTACTAGTTTTCTTGTGTAGTCTTTAGGGTTCTCTACGTATAGTATCATATCATCTGCAAATAGGCCATAGTTTTACTTCTTCCTTACCAATTTGGATGCCCTTCATTTCTTTTTCTTGCCTTATTTCTCTAGCTAGGACTTCCAGCACAATGTTAAATGAGTGGTGATAAAGGGCATTCTTGTCTTGTTCACGTTCTCAAGGGGAATGTTTTCAGCCTCTCTCCATTGAGAATAATGTTGGATGTTGGTTTTGTACAGACGCCCTTTATTATGTTGAGAAATTTCTCTTCTATTCCTTCTATGCCTATTTTACCGTTTTTATCAGAAATGGGTGTTGGACTGTACAGAATGCCTTTTCTGTGTTGATTGAGATAATCATGTGATTCTTTTGTTTTATTTATGTGGTGGCTTACCTTGATTGATTTTCTAATGTTGAACCATGTTTGACACTTGGTATAAATCTTACTTGGTCATGTGTATTTTTTTATATGATGCGGAATTCTATTAGCTAGAATTTTGTTGAGAATTTTTGCATCTATGTTCATGAGAGATATTGGTCTGTAATTTTCTTTTTTTGTGGTGTCTTTGCCTGGTTTTGGTATCAGGATTATGCTGGCTTCATAGAATGAATTCAGAAGTATCCCTTCCTTTTCTATGTTCTGAAATAGTTTGAATAGTACTGGTGTGAGCTCTTCTCTGAATGTTTGGTAGAATAATCCAGGGAAGCCACCTAAGTCAGGACTTTTTTGTTGTTTTTTTTTATTATTACCTTTTTAATCTCTTCTCTTGTGAGTCTGTTCAGATTTTCTACCGCAGTTTGTGTTAATTTAGGTAGGTAGTGTGTGTTTCTATAAATTTGTCCATTTCATCTGGGTTTTCAAATTTGTTGGAGTACAGTTTTTCATAGTACTTTGTTATGATCCTTTTTATTTCAGTTGGGTCTGTTGTAATGTCCCCTATTTAATTTCTTATTTGGGCTATTTGCTTCCTCTCCTGTTTTTCTTTTGTCATTTTGGCCAATGGTTTCTCAATTTTGTTGATTCTTTCAAAGAACCAACTTTTGGTTTTGTTGATTATTTGTATTGTTTTTCTATTCTCCGTTTCATTTATTTCTACTTTGATCTTTATTATTTCCTTTCTTCTGGTGGCTGTGGGCTTCTTTTGCTGTTCTCTATTTGCTCAAGTTGTGTAGCTAATGTTTCAGTTTTGACACTTTCTTCTTTTTTGATGTGTGCATCTGTTGCTATAAATTGACCTCTGAGTACTGCCTTTACTGTGTCCCAAAGGTTTTGGTATGATGTCTTTTCATTCTCATATGATTCTTGGAATTTTTTAATTCTACCTTTGATTTCTTCTATTACCCAGTGGTTTTTTTTTTTTCTTTTCTTCATTTTTTTATTGTACTTTAGATGAAGGTTTACAGAACAAATAGTTTCTCATTAAACAGTCAGTACACATATTGTTTTATGACATTGGTTAACACCCCCACGACATGTCAACACGCTCCCTTCTTGACTTTTTTTTTTTTTTGGTGAAAATGTACATAGCCAAAGATACACCATCTCAAAAATTTCTACAGGCACAATTCAGTGACGTCGATTACGTTCTTCCAGTTGTGCTGCTATTCTCACTTTAGATGAAGGTTTACAGAAGAAAATAGTTTCTCATTAAACAGTTAGTATACATGTTGCCCTATGACAATGATTAACAACCTCACTACATGTCAACACTGTCCTTACTCAACGTTGGGTTCCCTATCGCCAGCTTTCCTGTCCCCTTCTGCCTTCTAGTCCTTGTCCCTGGACTGCTGTGCCTCATTAGTCCCGATTTGTTTTATGGGGCTGTCCAGTCCCCGGCTGAACAGTGAACCTTGGAAGTGACTTCACCACTGAGCTAAAAGGGTGTCTGGGGGTACCCAGTGGTTTTTAAGCAAGGTGTTATTCAGTTTCCACGTTATTGATTTTTTTCTCCTTATTATTCCTGTTATGAATTTCTATTTTTATGATGCTGTGATCAGAGAATATGCTTTGTGTTATCTCAATGTTTTGGATTTTGTTGAGGGTTGCTTTGTGGCCTAAGATGTGGTCTATTCTGGAGAACATTCTGGGTGCACTGGAAAATAAAGTGTACTTTGCTGTTGTTGGATGGAGTATTCGATGTATGTTTATGAGTCAAGTTGGTTGATTATGTCCTTTAGATCTTCTGTATCTTTGCTGAATTTCTTTCTAGATGTTCTGTCCTTTATTGAGAGTGGTGTGTCAAAGTCGCCTACTATTGCTGTGAAACTATCGATTTCTCTTTTCAGTGATGTTAGATTTTGTTTTATTTATTTTGGAGCACTGTCATTGAGTACATAGATGTTTATTATGGTTATGTCATCATGGTGAATTGGCCGCCCAATCATTATATAATGTCATTCCTTGTCTTTTTTGGTGGATTTTGTTTTAAAGTCTATTTTATCTGATATTAATATTGCCATCCCTGGTTTTTTTTTTTTTTTTCGTTGCTGTTTGCTTGATATATATTTTTTCCATCTTTTGTTTTTAATATATTTGTCTTTGTTTCTAAGGGGTGTCTCTTGTAGACAGCATATTGATGGGTCTTTTTTTTAATCCATTCTGTCATTCTCTGTGTCTTTATGGGTACATCAAAGCCATTTCTGTTCAGTGTGATTATTGATGCTGTTATTAGGTGCTGACAAGTTGGTTCCAACTCATAGTGACCCTAGGTACAACAGAATGAAACAATGCCTGGTCCTGAGCCATCCTCACAATCACTGTTATGCTTGAGCCCATGTTGCATCCACTGTATCAATCCATGTCATGGAGGGTCTTCCTCTTTTTCACTGACTGTCTACTTTACCAAGCATGATGTCCTTCTCCAGGACTCTTACCTCCTGATAAAATGTCCAAAGTATGTGAGACAAAGTCTCGCCATCCTTTTAAGGAGCTGTACTTCTTCCAAGACGGATTTGTTCATTCTTCTGGCAGTCCATGGTAACTCAATATTCTTCAGCAATGCCATAATTCAAAGACATCAATTCTTCTTTTGTCTTCCTTATTTATTTGTCAGCTTTCGCATGCATATGAGGCAATTGAAAACACTATGGCTTGGGTCAGGTGCACTTTAGTCCTCAAAGAGACATGTTTGCTTTTTAACAATTTAAAGAGGTCTTTTGCAGCAGATTTGCCCAAATGTAATGCATTGTTTTGTTTCTTGACCTCTGTTTCCATGGTCGTTGATTGTGGATGCAAGTAAAATAAAATCCTTGACAACTTCTATATTTTCTCCATTTATCATGATATTGCTTACTGGTCCAGTTGTGAGGATTTTTGTTTTCTTTATGCTGACTGCAAGCCATACTGAAGGCTGTAGTGTTTGATCTTCCTCAGTAAGTGCTTAAAGTCTTCTTCACTTTCAGCAAGCTAGGTTGTATCATTTGCATACTACAGGTTGTTAATAAGTCTGCCTACAATCTTTATGTCCCATTCTTCTTCATAAACTAGCTTCTTGGATTATTTGCTTAGCATACAGATTGAGTAAATATGGAAAAAGGATACAACTCTGACACACACTGTTCCTGATTTTAAACTATGCAATATCCCTTTGTTCTGTTCAAATGACTTCTTCTTGGTCTATGTACAGGTTCCTTATGAGCACAATTAAGTGTTCCGGAATCCCCATTCTTCACAATGTTATCCATAATTTGTTATGATCCACACAGTCAAATGCCTTTGCATAGTCCATAAAATACATGTAAACATCTTTCTGGTATTCTCTCTGTTCAGCCAAGGTCCATCTGACCTCAGCAATGATATCCCTCATTCTACAGCCTCTTCTGAATCTGGCTTGACTTTCTGGCAGTTCCCTGTTGATGTACTGCTGCAACCACTTTTGAATGATCTTCAGCAAAATTTTACTTATGTGTGATATTATTGATATTGTTCAATAATTTGCACATTCTGTTGCATCACCTTTCTTTGGAATGGGCACAAATATGGATCTCTTCCAGTCAGTGTGCCAGGTAGATGTCTTCCAAATTCTTTGGCATAGATGAGTAAGCACTTCCAGCATTGCACTCATTTGTTGAAACATCTCAATTGGTATTCTGTCAATTCCTGGTGCCTTTTTTTTTCAATGCCTTCAGTGCAGCTTGAACTTCTTCCTTCAGTACCATCAGTTCCTGATCATATACTACCCCCTGAAATTGTTGAAAGTCGATCAATTCTTTTTGGTACAGTGACTCTGTGTATTCCTTCCATCTTCTGTTGATGCTTCCTACGTCGTTCAATATTTTGCCCATAGAATCCTTCAATATTGCAACTCAAGGTTTGAATTTTTTCTTTTGTTCTTTCAGCTTGAGAAATGCTGAGCATGTTCTTCCCTTTTGGTTTTCTAACTCCAGGTCTTTGCACATGTCATTATAGTGCTTTACTCTGTCTTCTGGAGCCACTCTTTGAAATCTTCTGTTCAGCTCTTTTACTTCATTATTTCTTCCTTTCACTTTAGCTTTATTCTAAGTTCAAGAGCCAGTTTCAGAGTCTCTTCTGACATCCATTCTGGTCTTTTCTTTCTTTCCTGTCTTTTTAATGACCTCTTGCTTTCTTCATGTATGATATCCTTGATGTCATTCCACAACTCATCTGGTGTTTGGTCATTAGTGTTAAATGCATCAAATCTATTCTTGAGCTGGTCTCTAAATTCAGGTGGGATATATTCAAGGTTATACTTTGGTTCTGTGGACATGTCTAATTTTCTTCAGTTTCAACTTGAACTTACATATGAGCAATTGATGATCTATTCCACAGTTGCCCCTGGCCTTGTTCTGATTGATGATATTGAGCTTTTCCATCGTCTCTTTCCAGAGATGTAGTCCATTTGATTCCTATGTATTTCATCTGGCAAAGTCCAGGTGTATAGCCGCCATTTATGTTGTTGAAAAAGGGCATTTGCAATTAAGTCGTTGGTCTTGCAAAGTTCTATTATGTGATCTGTGCATCATGTCTATCACCAAGGCCATATTTTCCAACTACTAGTCCTTCTTCTTTGTTTCTAACTTTTTCATTTCACTCACCAGTAATTATCAATGCATCCTGATTGTATGTTTGATCAATTTCAGACTGCTAAAGTTGGTAAAAATCTCCAATTTCCTCATCTTTGGCTTTAGTGGTTGGTGCATAGATTTGAATAATAGTCGTATTACTTTGTCTTCCTTGTAGGCATATGGATATTATCCTATCACTGATAGTGTTGTACTTCAGGATTAGATCTTGAAATGTTCTTTTTGTCAACGAACACGATGCCATTCCTCTTCAATTTGTCATTTCTGGCTTAGTAATACCGTATGATTTTCCAATTCAAAATGGGCAATACTAGTCCATTTCAACTCACTTATGCCTAGGATATTGATGTTTATACATTCCATTTCATTTTTGACAATTTCCAGTTTTCCTAGATTCTTACTTATATACTCCACATTCCTATTATTAATGGATGTTTGCAGCTATTTCTCTCATTATGAGTCGTGCCTCATCAGCAAATGGAGGTCCCAAAATCTTGACTCCATCCACATCATTAAGGTCAACTCTACTTTGAGGAGGCAGCTCTTTCCCAGTAGTATTTTGAGTGCCTTACAACCTGAGGGGCTCATCTTCTGGCACTATATCAGATAATGTTCTCCTGCTATTCATAAGGTTTTCAGTGGCCAATTTTTTTTCAGATGTAGACTACCAGGTCCTTCTTCCTAGTCTTAGTCGGAAAGCTCAGCTGAAACCTGTCTACCATGGGTGACCCTCCTGGTAGTTGAAATATTGGTGACATAGCTTCCAGCATCACAGCAACATGCAAGCCACCACAGTACCACAGACTGACAGATGCATGGGGTGATTATTGATAGATGTGAGTTTATTGCTGTCATTTCATAGTTTTTTTGTTTGTTTTTGTGGTGCTGATGTTTTCTTTATTCCACTTACTCTCCTATGCTGAGGTTTTTTTTTTTTTGTGGAATTTCTTTTTGTTTCTTTTTTGTTGATTTTGTGTTATTGAGAATTTATGGTGTTTTTTATTTTTATTTTGATGAGTAGGTTTGTTAACTTTCTTTGTGGTTACCTTACCCCTATCTTCCTAAGTTTAAACCAGTCTTTTATTAGTTGATATTGCCTCAACTTCCTCTCCATTTGAAAGTTCTATACCTACACCATTTATTCCCCCTTTTATTGTTCTGGTGTTGTTGTCATTTACAAATTGACCTCTCTGGTTCCCTGTTATAGATCTTTTAGTTTTGTTTTATCTTTGAGAGTTCATTACCTAGGTTGGTATCTGACTGGTGCTGTCCTGTGTCCTAGATTCAGATTGTTGTCTGATATTTTTGGTTCATTAAGTGAAGGACTGCATTTAATAATTCTTACATTTTTGGCTGGTTTTTACACATTCCATTAATTTTGTTTATCTGTAAATTTCTGAATTTCACCATCATATTTGAGCGAGAGTTTTGCAGGATACATCTTGTTGGTTGGCTTTTTTTTTTCTTTCAAGGTTTTATATACGTCATCCTGTTGCCTTCTTGCTTGTATTGTTCCTGCCAAGTAATCAGAGCTTAGTCTTATTGTTTCTCCTTTGTAAGTGACTTTTCATTTTTCTGGAGCTGCTCTCAGGATTCTTTCTTTGTCTTTGGTTTTGGCAATTGTGATTATGATATGTCTTGGTGACTTTTTTGAGGGTCTACCTACATGAGGTTTGTTTAGCTTCTTGGATGGTAAGCTTTTCATCTTTCATGATATTAGGGAAGTTTTCTGTCAGCAAATCTTCAATGATCCTGTCTGCATTTTCCATTTTCTACCTCTGTTCTGGAACTCCAAGCACACACAAATTTTTGCTCTTGAGTGTATCCCACATAGTTCTTAGGTTTTCTTCATTCTTTTCTCTGATTTTTTCCTCAAACTAACTGGTATCCATGGATTTGTCTTCAATTTCGCTTATCCTGTCTTCCAGTGTTTCAAATTTGCTCCTAAAACAGTCTATTGTGTTGTTCATTTCTGAAATTTTGTTATCTTTTGAGTTTGTAATTGCTGTTTTTGTATATTTTCTAGTTGTTTATTTATTTTTACACTTGTATTATTATTATTGTTCTTGTACTATTTTCCTGAATTCTCCCTTTTCTTTGTGTTTTCCCTGATTTTGTCTATATTTTTCATGATTTTGTCTATTTTTTCCATAGTTGTGTCTATGTTTTCCTTGATCTCTTTCCTAATCTTTCAGAGAGCCCTGAATTTTAGAGTTTTGTATTCCCTATCAGGTAGTTCCAGTGCCTTTCCTTCTACCAGAAGGTCATCTAGTGGATTATTTTGATCACTTACTGGAGACATTTTTTTTTTTTTTTTGCATGTTTTGATATTGTCTGCTGTCTCCAAGACATTCGGAATTATTTTCATTTATTGATTGTAGGTTTGTTTGCTTCATCCTGCTTTTTTGTTTTATTTGGTTATGCGTGGACAGGCTGGACGTGTTTTTTCGCTTGATTTTCTGTGAGGATGATAGTTCTCACCACCTTGTCCATGTGAGCAGGGCCGGTTGCTCAGCTATGGTGCACCAGGGCAAGTCCAGCAGAGGGAGGGGGCGGGGATGGGTCATTTTTCTGCCACATGAACTGGGGTGGGCAGGGCGAGTCCAGGGGTAGCACGTGGTAGGGTCTAGGTGCACAGCACTCTGTGGGGCAGGGCCTGGGGGCACCAGGGGGTGAGGTCTGGGAATCTAGTGGTCCGTACTGGTGCTGTTCAGGAACACAGCACTCGGCTGGCAGTGCAGAGAGGCAGGAGGGAAGGGAGAACATATGATGTGCGGAGCTAAGTGGGAGGGAGAAAAAAAAGAAGGGAGAGAAACAAAACAAAAAAAATGGTGGCTGGGAGGGAGCCATTGGGTGGGGGCAGAGTAGACTCCAGGAAGGTGTGCCAGTGGCTGTCTAGCCAAGCAGTGAGGCACAGCCCTTTGAGAGGTAGCTGAGCAGCACATGGGGCTAGGTGAGCAGGAGAAAGGAAAGGAAGGAAGGGAAAGAGAGAGAAGAAACAAAGAAAAACCAAACAAAACAAAAAATATGGTGCTGAGGGAACTGGCCATTGGGGGCAGGGTGGAACTAGGGTGGTGGTGAGCTGATGTCTCTGTCACTGGGTGATGTGGCATGGCTTGTCAGGAAGGGGCAGTGGCAGAAGAGGGGGCTAGGTGGGAGGGAGAAGGAAAAGGGAGAAAGGGAAAAAGAAAAGAAAATATGGCACTGAAGGAGCTGAACAGTGGGGATGGGGTGGACCTGGGGTGGCAGTGAGCCACTGTCTCTCTAGCTGAGTGACTGTGACCCACTGGAAAGCAGCAGAGGCAGCATACAGGGAAGAAGGGTGAGGGGTGGGAAAGTGTGTATCTCTGGTAACTGGGTGCTCTGTATCCTACTGGGAGCTCTGTCAAGTTGCTTTCCCATACTCCCTGTCCAGGGTCATTGCTGGCTGTGCTCCAAGATGGCAAAGCTGTGCCGTGTTAGCTGGCAGGGGACCTCCACTCTTTTTTTTTTTTAAAACCAGATAATTTTTTTTTAATTTTATTGTCCTTCAGGTGAAGGCTTACAGAACAAATAGTTTCTCATGAAACAGTAGTACACATGTTGTTTTATGACATTGGTTAAC
>NW_004444016.1:522110-529819 GCF_000243295.1 Trichechus manatus latirostris | reverse complement strand
GCTGTCCGTTCTCTGTCAGTTTTCTCACTCCATTTGGTGCTTGGCTGAGTTCTTTATCTCTTCATTTGATGTTTTAGGGTTTCAGGATTGTTGTATTCTATGTATGGCTTAGTTTTTCGGATCTTTGCTGTGGAGGGATGGTGTGGTGCTTCTGCCTAGAGCGCCATTTTGCCGGCTAAACTCGGGACCTCCACTCTTTAATGCTCCTTATTCTCTGTTATCTGTCAGTTTCTTCTTCAATTTGGTGCTTGATCTAGTTCTTTATTCCTTCATTTGATGCTTGGGGTTCCAGGATTGATGTTGGTATCTGTTTTACTTAGTTTTTTGGGTCTTTGCTGCAGTGGGACGGCATGGTGCTTCTGGCTATAGCACCATGTTGGCTCCACCTCCTGACTAGTTTTCTTTATTGTAGAATATATGGAATATTCTTTTTGTAGAATATGTGGTATATAGAAAAAATCTTAGTACCCCACATCCACTAAAAATTTTATAATCCAGTTCATCTGATTCCGCTAAAATGGTATATGCCACTTTTGTGTTCAATCACTACTATTATAGTTGCATTTATAAAGAAGTTACATCATGGATAGCTAAGACACGCACACACATATGTATATATATATGTACATGTATAACTCACATATCCCTTTAAAATATGTGAGTAAGCAGAGGAGGGGGCATGATAGATTATCAGTATTTAAGGCCCTCACTTGCCTTAATCTGGCCTTGATAATAAGTATCATTTACTGAGGTTTCTAAGGAAAATACTCTCACTCCTTGTCTTAGTCATCTAGGGCTGCTACAACAGAAATACCACAAGTGGATGGGTTTAACAAAGAGAAATTTATTTCTTCACAGTAAAGTAGGCTAAAAGTCCAGATTCAGGGCATCAGCTCCAGGGGAAGTCTTTCTCTCTCTGTTGGCTTCTCATCAATGTTCCCCCAGAATAGGAGCTTCCCTGCTCAGGGAGTCTGGGTCAAAAGGACACGCTCTGCTCCTGGCACTGCTTTCTTGGTGGTATGAGGTCCCCCTGTCTCTCTGCTCACTTCTCTCTTTTATATCTCAAGAGATTGCCTCAGGACACAATCCAATCTTGTAGATTGAGTCCTGCCTTACTAACACAACTGCCACCCATCCTCCCTCATTAACATCATAGAGGCAGGATTTACAACATATAAGAAAATCACACAATACCAGGAATCAAGGCGCAGCCAAATTGATACACACATTTTTTGGGGGACATAATTCAATCCATGACACTCCTCTATATGCAGATCACTTTGGTTCAAGAATGCAGTGGTGGCACTATCCACAACAGGCAGAAAGTGGGAACAACCTAAGTTTCCATCAAAGGACTAATGGATAAACAAAATGTGTTATGTCCAACTATGGAATATTATTTGGCAATTAGAAGTAATGAAGTACTGATACAACATTGACGAACCTAAAAAATGTCATGTTAAATGAAAGATGTCAATCACAAAGGCCATATACTGTATGATTCCATTTACATGAGATGTCCAGAAAAGGCAAATTTATAGAGACAGAAAGTAGAATAGTGATTGCCAGGGGCTGAGGAGGATGGGAGGATCAGGTGGGAATAGCTAAGGGGTATGGGATTTCTTCTTGGGGTGATGAAAATGTTCTAAAATTGACTGTAGTGATGTCTGCACATCTCTGTGACTATATTAAAAACAACTGAACTGCACACTTTAAAAGGATAAGTTGTATGATATGTGAATTCTCTCTCAATAAAGCTGTTAAAAAATGGAGAAAAAAAGATGCAATGGTAAGCTGGTAACATGCCACAATAATTATGTGTAGAGATGGTGAATGATTTAACATGGAAAGACAGATTTACTCCCATTTAGGAAAATGCATTGAAGGTAGACTAGAGACTCACCTGTGAGATGCAGCAAGAGAGGCTATTTCCACGGCCCTGCCACACTCACTGTCAGCTACCACCCCATAGCTTTGCCCCATGGGTGGAGGCCCCGGAGCAGCTGTCCCTGAGCCAAAATATTTGCTGAAAGAAACTCCGTCACCTCCCCTCCCCTCACCTCAAGTGGTAGAAATTTGGGTGAAGAAGCCTGAGAGATTTGGCAGCCACTGGATGGCACCAGGGAGCCCTGGTGGTGCAGTGATTAGGAGTTTGGCTGCTCACCAAAAGGTTGGCAGCTTGAATTCACCAGCTGCTCCCTGGAAACACTACACGGCAGTTCTACTCTGTACAATAGGTCACTATGAGTCGGAATCAACTCGACAGCAGTGGGTTTTGGTTTTGGGGTGGAACCAGGTGGGCAGGCCAGGCAGGTCACAGGTGCTGTGCCAGAGGACCTAGTTCATGTTGATGGTGGAAGCAGGGCCCCATCCACAGCCTGTTCTCACCTCCACAACCTTCATGTTACACCCCCTTGTCACCTGCCAGTTATAGGCATGAAGGGGAAGGATCTTAAATGCCTGGTTCTTGCTGGCCCAAGCATTGGTGGTTCCATGGAAGAATATTTGCCTTCTATGTGGAGACCATTTCAAAGAAAGGTGATCCAACAGAATGTGGAAATTATCGAACAATATCATTAATATCACACACAAGTAAAATTTTGCTGAAGATCATTCAAGAGTGATTGCCACGGTACATTGACAGAGAACTGCCAGAAAGTCAAGCTGGATTCAGAAGAGAACGTGGAATGAGGTATATCGTTGCTGAGGTCAGATGGAGCTTGACTGAAAGCAGAGAATACCAGAAAAATGTTTACATGTATTTTATTGACTGTGCAAAGGCATTTGACTGTGCGGATCACAATAAATTATAGATAACGCTGCGAAGAATGGGAATTCCAGAACACTTAATTGTGCTCGTGAGGAATTTGTACATAGACTAAGAAGTAGTCTTTCAAACAGAACAAGGGGATACTGTGTGTTTTAAAGTCAGGAAAGATGTGCTTCAGGGTTGTATCCTCTCGCCATATTTATTCAGTCTGTATGCTGAGGAAATAATCCAATAACAACAACATGTGGAAGACCTAAGGAGCCCTGGTGACACAGTGGTTAAGCATTTGCCTGCTAACCTAAAGGTCTGTGGTTTGAAACCACCAGCCGCTCCATGGGAGAAACATGTGGCAGTCAGCTTCCGTACTGATTGCTGTTGCTATTAGGGACCATCAAGTTGGTTCTGACTCTTGGCGACTGTATGTACAACAGAACAAACACTGCCTGGTCCTGCAACATCCTCACAGTTGTTGCTATGTTTGAGCCCATTGTTGCAGCCACTGTGTCAATCCATCTCGTTGAGGGTCTTCCTCTTTTTTGCTGACCCTCTACTTTACCAAGCATGATGTCCTTCTCCAGGGACTGATCCCTCCTGATAACATGTCCAAAGTACATGAGACGAGGTCTCACCACCCTTGCTTCTAGGGAGCATTCTGGCTATACTTTTTTCAAGACTGATTTGTTCATTCTTCTGCAGTCAATGGTATATTCAATATTCTTTGCCAGCACCATAATTCAAATGCATCAATTCTTCTTCGGTCTTCCTAACTCATTGTCCAGCATGGATATGAGGCCATTGAAAATACCATGGCTTATGTCAGTGCACCTTAGTCCTCAAAGTGACATCTTTGCTTTTTAACACTTTAAAGAGGTCTTTTGCAGGAGATTTGCCTGATGCAATATGTCACTTGATTTCTTTATTTTTTTTTTCCATTTAAATGGAGATGAGTTTACCATTAATTTGTAGCTTAAATTTATTGCAGTGATGAATATTAACATCTTTGAAAATATTTCTTGGTCACCATAAAAAGTGGTTCGGTACCAATTAGGTGTATTTAACTATAAAAGACTTTTCAATAATTATAAATAACAACAGTAATAAAAAATTCCCCAAATTGTCACTAGTAACTCAGAACTTTGGTGATGTAGCCTGACTTGAACATTGAATACAATGGAATGACATAATAATAAGCTAAATCTCAGACTAGCTACACATATTCCAATGACCAGTTAAGCACTCCTTTACTTACCCTAAATTGAAGGTTCCATTAAGTACTCAACTAGTACATATAATTTATATCTATAAGAATCATCTTCCCCAAAAAATGGTTTCTTAAAATAATATTCATGTTTCAACATTGTTTCTATTCTTTGAACACAATCCTCCCTCCCTCTCTTGTGTACACACACACACAACTCTCTCCATTTAACTGAGCTCCACCCCTAAAATCAAGGACATCTTATAGACTCATCACTGAAATGTCAAATTTAAATGATACTGTACTTGTCCACTAGTATCTGCAGCCTGCTGGAAATGTGTTGCAAGTGACGTTTCATCCTGGAAAATTTCATTACACTCCAAACATTTTAGACTATGTGTACAGAGTTTGGACATGTCTTCATCTAGAGGCATAGCTGGAATGATGGGTGTGCTGGAAGGAGCTGATATGACTGTCCCAGTTATGCCAGACTGGATTTTTGTTACCATGTGTGTGCCAGGTCCTACAGAGCTCTGCAGAGTGGAAGACGAAGCAGAAGTATTGCTTGTCAGAGAAACTATCTTTTGATCTGCTGGGACTGGCTTTAGAATTAAGTTAGGAGCACTGCATCACAATGTCTTTTTCCTTGTGCCCATGAGCATGGGACAGGAGGCTGCACTTGTAAAAAACTAGGTTCTTTGTACAATGGTTACACGTCACTTCGATGTGCACGCTACATCTGTCGTAGTGTTAGGTTAGACTCTTTTCGAGCGCAAAGGAGTCGCCACATTCTAAGCACTTGTAACCATGCGTCGGTAACGTGATACCTGCATTAGCGGGAGAACTGAGGTTTGGAATGTAAACTGGGACTGAATTGACACTACTCAGCACCTTGTTGAAAGCTTCCACCACGGAACTCTGCAAGGAGGACACCACCTGGACTCGAGACACCTTCTTGGGTGGTTGTAAGGCTGCTGCATTGATTATTGCCTGCTTTATTTGTTGCTGAGGTTTGGTTAGCACTTGGCGGAGTTCAGAGGTGGCCTGGGCACCTTGAGGCAGGAGGTTAAGGTTGGCAAGGTGCACAGTCTTTGGCACAAGTTTGGCACTGGCCAGGCTGGATGCCGGCACCACAATGGTTTGCTGCTGTATGGTGTTGGCAGCTTTGATGTTGGCACTGCTGGTGCTCTGAACAGAGGCAGCAGATATGACCGTGGCTTTTACTGTCATGTTGTTATTGAGCTTCAAATTAATGACTTGAGACCCTGCCATCTTCACGGCGGAACCTGGGAGGAAGGCGGTGGCCACCGGTTTAATAGTGACCTGCTTGAGTGTCAGCACTGCGGAGGAAACTGCATTGGTAATGACCGCCGACTGGAGAGGCGCCCTAGGAGGAGAGGAGAGGAAAGCAGCCGAAGTTGGAGATGACAGGAGGGATGTCACAGATGCCATCATGGATGTCGCCTGCGTGGAAGGCTTTTTCCCAGAGTTGAGGTCAACTTCCGGCAGCACTCTGGTCACTGTTCTCTTTATTTCCCCAGAAGAAGTCTTGATGGTCTTTATGCATACTTTGGGAATGGCTGGTGTTGATTCCACAGGAGAGGATGCCAATCCCTTGCGGCTGTTTTCACTTGAAACACTCCTGGGACTGTCCGGTTGCTTTATGGATGCTTTTGTCACCCCATCAATGAGACTCTGGGATTCAGGAGACTCTTCCATGGCTCTAGGACTATTGTTGACTTCTTTTGGTAATGGAGAGGTTTCCCTTGAATTGGTCACCAGTTCTTTACAAGAGTCTGAAGCAGCCTTCTTAGCACTAAGTGCTGTGATTGCAGCTATACATGATGAGAGCTTGGAGAACGACTTTGTCTTTGACAGAGTGACACTGGCGAGGTTAGTGTCATTCTTCTCAGAGCTCAGCTTTCCGTCAAGTACCGTGTTTTCAAGCACCTTTTCAGAGTTTTCCTTCAATTTATCCTCCGCGTTTCTGACTTTAAAGGGTTCATAAACACTCAGATTTATAGAATTGGTTTCTGATTCTCTTTTAACAACTTTGTTTTTATCTATATTGCCTGAAGTAGGGATTCCCATTTTGCTTAAGTTTTCCCCTCTAAGTGCCTTTAGTTTGTCATAGTCCTGTTGGGAAACGGATCCCGTCAACACATTTGATCTAAAATTTGTACGCATTTCCTCCTTATCAAGGGGATCATCCACCTCTATTTTCTTGTTGTCATCAAACTCTTCAGCACTTGAGATAGCGCTAAACTGGCTGAAAGTTGAGTCTTTTAAAGTCACCTCCGAGGTAGGCACATCTCCTTTCAAGGACTTTGTTCTCTTTACCTTAACTGTCAAGAGAGGATGCTGAAAGGAACCCATTATGTAAGCCATTGCCTGTGGAGTTATGGCCATCTTTCTCCACACCCTTGGAGGAATCAATGTTCCCAGCATTCTTAACAATAACACTGACACCGACGTCAGGAAAGTGTATGGGCGTCATCATCTACGTGAGTGTTCTGTTTGATATGGCTCTCGTGGTCATCATTTCCATACTCAATTGCTGCTTTAGGATGGACCATATCTGGGATGTCAAAGGCTGCCAGGAGGTCATCAAAGTCTGGGGTCTTCATATCCCCCATGGTCATGTGTTCTTGTGAACCTTGACCTTTTGGAAAGACTTGTGACCAGTGTTCAATTACTGTCACACGGTTGCATTCTCTGCAAACATGAAAGGGTTAAAAGCAGCCCCAGTCAACAGGCCTTTGGGCCTTCTTAATAGTCAGAAGTATCCCCAACACCCCTCACTAGCTTCTAAAATGGAAAGCATAAAAGAACATACCCCCCTGCCCGGGGTTGGTCTTCACAGTGGGTCCAGCCCGGCGTCTGGGCCGCAGCTCGGATGACCTTTGTTCAGCGCGGCGCCACCGGTGGCTGCTGCTGCTGCTGTCCTCCTTGCGGCGGCGGCGGCGCTTCCATATTACGGGCGTGTCATCTGCATTCCCGCTGCCAGGGCGCCCGGCCGGCCCTGCGCTCCCCGGGTGGGCGCAGGCTCTAGGCGGCGCAGCAGCGGCCATCAGTTGATTTCTTGACTTCTGCTTCCATGGACATTGATTGTGGACGCACGTAAAATGAAATCTTTGACAACTTCAGTATTTTCTCCATTTATCATGATGTTGCTTATTGATACAGTTGTAAGGATTTTTGATTTCTTTATGTTGAGATGTAATCCATATTGAAGGCTGTAGTCTTTGATCTTCCTCGGTAAGTGCTTCAAGTCCTCTTCAATTTCAGCAAGCAAGGTTGTGTCATCTGCACACCGCAGGTTGTCAGTGAGTCTTCCTTCAATCCTGATGCCACGTTCTTCATATAATCTGGCTTCTCAGCATACAGGTTGAGTCAGTATGATGAAAGGATACAACCCTGGCACACGCCTTTCCTAATTTTAAACCATGCAGTATCCCTTTGTTCTGTTCAAACAATTACCTCTTGGTCTATGTACAGGTTCCTCATGAGCACAATTAAGTTGTTCTGGAATTCCCATCTTTGAAGTGTTATCCATAATTTGTCATGATCCACCCAGTTGGATGCCTTTGCATACTCAATAAAACATAGGTAAACAGGAGTTCCAGCAACATGGTGCTCTAGGCAGAAGCACCACGCCATCGCTCCACAGCAAAGATCCAAACAGCTAAGCCGAACAGAGAATACAACAGTCCTGAAACCCTAAAACATCAAATGAAGAGA
>NW_004444016.1:450936-514203 GCF_000243295.1 Trichechus manatus latirostris | reverse complement strand
GTTTCATGAGAAACTATTTGTTCTGTAAGCCTTCACCTGAAGTACAATAAAAAAAATAAAATTTAATTTAAAAAAAATAGGTAAACATCTTTCTGGTATTCTCTGCTTTCAGCCACAATCCATCTGACCTCAGCAATGATGTCTCTAGTTCCTCATCCTTTTCTGAATTTGCCTTGACATTCTGGCAGTTGCCTATTGACGTACTGCTGCAACTGTTTTTGAATTATCTTCAGGAAAATTTTACTTGTGTGTGATATTAATGATATTGTTCGATAATTTCCAAATTCTGTTGGATAACCTTTCTTTGGAATGGGCACAAATATGGATTTCTTCCAGTCTTTGCCAGGTAGCTGTCTCCCAAATTTCTTGGAATGGATGAGTGAGCACTTCCAGTGTTGCATCCATTTGCTGAAACATCTTAATTGCTGTTTGTCTTAGTCATCTAGTGCTGCTATAATAGAAATACCACAAGTGGATGTCTTTAACAAAGAGAAATTTATTTCTTCACAGTAAAATAGGCTAAAAGTCCAAATTCAAGGCGTCAGCTCCAGGGGAAGTCTTTCTCTTTCTGTTGTCCTTCTCATCAATGTTCCCCTGGAATAGGAGCTTCTCTGTGCAGCGACCCTGGGTCCAAAGACCACGCTCTGCTCCTGGCACTGTTTTTTTGGTGGTATGAGGTCCCCATGTCTCTCTGCTCACTTCTCTCTTTTATATCTCAAGAGATTGCCTCAGGACACAATATCTTGTAGATTGAGTCCTGCCTCACTAACGCAACTGCCACCCATCCTCCCTCATTAACATCATAGAGGCAGGATTTACAACATATAGGAAAATCACACAATACCAGGAATCATGGCCCAGCCAAATTGATACACACATGTTTGGGGGGACATAATTCAATCCATGACACTGCTCCATAAATTCCTGTAGCCTTGTTTTTCACCAGTGCTTTCAGTACAGCTTGGACTTCTTCCTTCAGTACCATTGGTTCTTGATCATATGCTACTTCCTGAAATGATTGAACGTCGACCAATTCTTTTTGGTACAGTGACTCTGTGTATTCCTTCCATCTTCTTTTGATGCTTCCTGTGTTGTTCAATATATTGCCCATAGAATCCTTCACTATTGCAACTCGAGGCTTGAATTTTTTCTTCAGTTCTTTCAGTTTGAGAAATGCCAAATGTGTTCTTCCCTTCTGGTTTTCTAACTCCAGGTCCTTGCACATTTCATTATAATACTTTGTCTTCTTGCACCACCCTTTGAAATCTTCTGAAATTTTCTCTTTTATTTCATCATTTTTTCCAATCACTTTAGCTACTCTACATTCAAGGGCAGGTTTCGGAGTCTTGTCTGACATCCATTTTGGTCTTTTCTTTCTTTTCTGTCTTTTAAATGACATTTTGCTTTCTTCATGTATGATGTCCTTGATGTCATTCCACAACTTGTCTGGTCTTTGGTCCTCAGTGTTCAATGCATCAAATCTATTCTTACGAAGATCTCCAAATTCAGGTAGGATATAACAACGATTGTGAGGATGGCACAGGACTGGGCAGTGTTTCATTCTGTTGTACATAGGGTTGCTATGAGTCGGAACTGACTTGACAGCACCTAACAACATAGTCAAGGTTGTACTTTGGCTCTCGTGGACATGTTTTAATTTTCTTGAGCTTCAACTTGAACTTCATATGGGTAATTGATAGTCTGCTCCGCAGTTGGTCCCTGACCTTTTTCTGACTGATGATATTGAACTTCTCCATTGTCTCTTTCCACAGATGTAGTTGATTTTATTCCTGTGCATTCTGTCTGGTGAGGTCCAGGTGTATAGTCACTGTTTATGTTGTTGAAAAAAGGTAATTCCATGAATAGGTTGTTGGTCTTGCAAAATTCTATCATGTGATCTCCTATGTCATTTCTATCACCAAGGCCATATTTTCCAACTACTAATCCTTCTTCTTTGTTTCCAACTTTTGCATTCCACTCTCCCATAATTATTAATGCATCTTGATTGCATGTTTGATCAATTTCAGACTGCAGATGTTGGCAAAAATCTTCAATTTCTCATCTTTGGCATTAGTGGTTGTTGTGTAAATTTGAATAATAGTAGTATTAACTGGCCTTTCTTTAGGCGTATGGATATTACCCTATCACTACGGTGTTGTACTTCAGGATAGATCTTGAAATGTTCTTTTTGACAATGAATGTGACATCATTTACAAAGATTACAGTCTTGGAAACCCTATGAGTCAGTTCTACTCTGCCCTATAGGGTGGCTATGAGTTGGACTCGACATTAATGGGTTTGTTTGTTTGTTTTATGTGGGAGACCGGGGTCAGTTCCCTTATGCGTAGCTGCCACCCATCTGTTAGTGGAGGTTTTCATGTCGCTAGGATGCTAAACAGGTTTCAGTGGAACTTCTAGACTAGGGAGGACTAGAAAGAAAGGCATGGCGATCTACTTCTGAAAATCAGCCCATGAAACTCTTATAAATTACCATACTATATATTACAATGTTCCAGTCCACAAGCAATCATGCAGATGGTGCAGGACCAGGCAGCATTTCCTTTGCTTGTGCATAGGGTCACCATGAGTTGGGGCTGACTCCACAGCAGCTAACAACAATAGCCTGCTGCCCCAGTTGTGAGTGGTCTTGCTGTGGCACCACCCAGAGAAGGCTGTGTCAGGGAAGACTCCTGGCTCAGTGGGAGAGGTGAGGGCAACACTACTTACTCATGAGGTCAGGATGGTTATCCTCCGGCCAGTGAGGGGCCTGAGGCTGGGAGAGATGTGTGATCAGCTGGAGCTGGCTAAACTAGATTCAAGCCCTGTCCTCCAGGAGCCACAACTCAAACTTGTGACCAGGAGTGTTCACAGAGCAGGCTTGAGTGGGTTTCTGAAGGTTGGAGAGGAAACAGTCAGGGGCATCAGGCCCAGTTAGCAAGGATGAGCAAAGGCCAGTAGACAGGTAGTGCAGGGTGAGCTGGGGAACGGTGCAGCTAGGGCCTGTGGAGGTGCAGGGAAGCACGTGGCTGGCAGAGCCCTCACTCCAGACCCAGACATTTGGATTCACCTGCTGCCAGTGGGACAGGAGCCCTGGTGGTGCAGTAGTTAAGAGCTCAGCTGCTAACCAGAAGGTTGGTGGTTAGAACCCACCAGCTACTCCATGGGAGAAAGATATTGCAGTCTGCTTCTGTAATGATTACAGCCTTGGAAACCCTATACAACAGTTCTCTGTCCTATAAGGTCACTATGAGAAGGAATAGACTTAACGGCAATGTTTTGTTTTGTTTTTTTTCCAACCAGTAAGCACCACTGAGGCCTCTGAGCAGGGGAGTCCTCTGACTGCTGGAGCCTCCAAGACACCCCAAACAGAGGAGAGAAGGACACCCTGCAACATCGACTTTCCTCGGACTTGATCAGGAGCTCCAGCTGAGGTCAGACCTCGCTGCACTATACTGCGCGTGCCGTGGGCACTGCTTCCACAGGGTTCTTCCAGGTAGAAGCTCCAGTCCAAAGAAGAGGGCAGATGGCAAGAGAAATTATTTATTCACTCTTTGGCTTCCATAGAAGAACTTTCCTCGGGCTTTTCCCAAGAGTTGGGGATAAAGGTTGCAAGTTGTAAGACAGTGCAACTTAAGAGGAAGAAGAAGAAAAAAAAAGCTCGATTGCTGCTTTCTGCATTAAAACATGCACGAAGAAAACGCACAGTAAGATTCAAATGCAGCAACTCCAGCCTTAGAAACCAAACAGTCTGCAAGCGGGTCTGCCGGCAGGGCCCTATCAGCAACTGTCAGTTCTTCCTGGAACGGTCTGTGTGTGCAGAGGTCTTCACGTGGGACCTTCGATGAGTACCCGCACCCACTGAGCCCACGACGGAAAGGCACTGCAGCCTGGAGCCTTGGGGATCTGGCACAGCAGGCAGCAGTACTCCTAGACCGTCCTTGCTCAGATCTCTTTACCTTCCAAACAAAGCTGCATCTCTATGCCCAGATTAATCTGCCTAAAATGCCACCATTATCTAGTCAGGAATTTTCACTGGCTGACTGTGGCTACCAGATTGTCATAAATACTCTGCTTAGTTTGTTTTACTTAGTTGAAAAGTAATCCTTACACACTTCCTTTCACTCTCCACAAGGAGCACACTCTGCTCCCAGGAGGAAAAGCTCCCATGGCCCCACTCAACTCATTGCTGTCCATCTTATTTGCCTAGGGCTGCTGTAACAGAAATACCATAAGCAGGTGTCTTTAACAAACAGAAATTTATCTTCTTACAGTTTAGGAGGCTAGACCTGGGAATTCAGGGCGTCGGTTGTCGGGGAAGTCTTTCTCTCTCTGTTGGCTCTGGGGAAAAGTCTTTGTTCCTTAGCTCCCTCTTCATGTGGTGTGGCATCTATCTTCCCCCATCTCTGCTTGTTTCTCCAGGCCTAATCTGCTCTTTTTATATCTCAAAGGTTTAAAACACACTCTATGCTGATATGGCCTCTCAACATAACAAAGAAAATCCATTCTCAAATGGGATTATAACCACAGGTTATAACCACAGGGTTAGGATTTACAACGTATTTTGGCAGGACTCAGTTCAGTTCACAACACTGTCACACACTGCCTCACCTCCTCTTAGTCCTTCCTACTGTCTTTCCTCATTGCTGCTTCCTCACACAGGGCCTCTTTTTCTCTTGCCTCTTACTCCCAAGGTGCTGTCCCTCCAACCTATTCTTTAGGCTGCTGCCAGAATTGTGCTCAAAAAGAGAGGGGTGAACGGAGACTGACCCTCTCGGCTGCAGTTCATGGTACACCAGGTGCTCACCTTGTGAAACAGAGTCTGAGGAAAAAGGAAGAAACTCCCTCATTCTTTTCCCATCATCTACTCATTGACTCAGAGACCTAAAGCTTGTGACAACCAGAAATCTGGGAAGCCACCCCTCCACCACGTGGGTGCAGCCTGAATTGTGTTATCAGCCCTATCCTGCCCCTACCTCTGCCTCCATTCATGGACGTGCACACCAGAGGAACCCTCAGCAGGAAGTGGGAGAGGGCTTGGTAGAGTGTGGTGCAATGTAGGGGGTATGCAGTGTATACAGAGTGTACAGAGTACATGGCAGGTAATGCTGCGTGGGGATAGAGACAAGAAGATCCAACATACCAGGCAGAACATACTGGAAAATGTAGGTTTTGTGTATTGTATGGGGTCCCTGCGTGGTGCAAATAGGTAACGTGCACAACTGCTAACTGAAAGACTGGAGGTTCGAGTCCACCCAGACATACCTTGGAGGAAAGGGCTGGTGATCTCCTTCTGAAAAATCAACCATTGAAAACACTATGGAGTGCAGTTGCACACACATGTGGTCACCATGAGTAAGGGTCGACTCAATGACAACTAGATTTTTATGTATTGTATTGGTGCAGGGAATCAATGGTGCAGCAAATACGGTGGTTATAGATGATATCACCTCAGTAAATCTGACTGCACATTAGAATCATCTGGGAACCAATGTCACAAAACAATATGTGCATTAATTGTTTAATGAGAAACTAATTTGCTCTATAAACTTTTACCTAAAGCACAATAATAATAATAATAATAAATCAACAGCAAAAACAAAACAAAACAATCATCTGGAGAAATTTTTTAAAAATTGCCTGGGGTACAGCCTGGGCATTTGCATTTTTAAAGCATTCCCTGGGTATTTCCAATGATCAGCCAGGATTGACAACTACTGACTTAACAGGTCAGCAATGTCAGGACTCTGAGTAAGCTCCTCTGTGATTCCCTGGGTTTCCCCCTCCTGATTGCAAGATGGCTCGAGCAGCCCCGAACATCCCCCATGACAACATCCACACCTAAATATCTCTCCTGGACTCCTTTTTAGAGTAAGATAAACTTTGCAAGAAGCTGCCCAGCTGACTTCCCCTAATATCTACACACCTGTGCCTAAGCCTGTCTTTTTTTATTTTTTCCCATACAAAAATTTATACATACGTTGTTACGTGACTCTAATTGCTCTCCCCATACTGTGACAGCACACTTCTCCTTTCCACCCCTGATTCCCCATGCCCATTCTTTTCTATCTACTTGAGCTAAGAGGCACACGCCTCACAACTATCACTTTCTTAAATTAATGGATACATGTCCTGACTCCACCTAGGCCTGTCCAGTGTGGCTGATGCCTCTGTCTCCTCTCCCTTCCCGACCCTTTAGTCTCTGGAGTTGTCCTTCCAGAAACTCCCTGGGCTCCTGAGTACTCAGTGATCTGATGCTCCCCTCTCCCCTCCAACCCCTACCCACCCAAATAGAGGATTTGGAAGGCATATGGTGGGCCGGGTAATCCAAGCTCCCACAAAGGGGTGACCCTGGCAGAACTCAGGGACAGGAGGCAGCTGCTATGTCTACGTGGGAGCCATCTGGGAGCTGGGCTGGGGTATGGAGCTTCCATAGTCATGGCCATCAGCAGGTGGAGAAGGGGCCAGCCTGAAATAGGGTTTTCCAAGGTCACAACACATGACCCACTGAAGAGCACAAACAGGAAGCTGAGCCTTGGCTTCAGCCATCCTTGTGGTAGGAATAATATGGCCTTTGCTGAAAACAAGCAGTAATTCAGACCAGCCTTGTGCAAAGATGGCCCATATTCCTGTGGGCCAAGGTACCATGTGGCGCAGCTGGGGAGAGGGGCCTCCTGGAGCCGCCTGGTCTAGACTGGTGGTCCTGGGATAGGTTCACCAAGAGAGGAAGGTTCTGGGCCTACCTACTGTCACGGACCTTGTCTTCATAGACTCCCCAGCCACCGGAATGCTAACTAGGGGATTTTAGGAGTCCTGGGCAGCACAAAAGGAGCTCTGGTGGCACAGCGGTTAAGCACTCGGCTGCCAACTGAAACGTCACCAGCTGTCCTTCGGGAGAAAGATGTGGCAGTCTGCTTCTATAAAGATTATAGCCTTGGAAACCCCATGGGGCAGTTCTACTCTGTCCTATAGGGTAGTTATGAGTTGGAATCCACTCGACGTCAATGAGTTTGGTTTGGTTTGGGGCAGCGCAGATGGTTAAATGCTTGATTGCTAGCCGAAAAGCTGGCAGTGCAAGCCCACCCATAGGTGCCTCAGAAAACAGGTCTGGTTATCTGATTGAAAACCCTATGGAGCAGTTCTATTCTGTACACATGGAGTCATCGTGAGTCGGAATTGATTTGAGGGCGACTAACAACAACAACAGCTAGGGGTTTCCAAAGTCAGGAGTCTTTCTTGCAAACTCTGGTTGGCCCTGCAGTGCTAGAGTCACAGGGGCTAGATTACCGACAGAGGCCTGTTCTCAGGTCCTATGTACCATGTGACTGTGGCCCATGTGCTGGCTTCAGTTTATTGGACACCTCATCCAGGCTGAAGCAGTCATTCTCCCAGGGCTTTGAGGCTGGGCCTGGGAGATAGGGAAGTAAAGAAGACAGGAGAGAAACCACAATTTAGTATAGACTTGGGGCCTGGTGGACCCCAGGCAACACTATGAAACCTGAACTAAAGAGGGTTCTAGAGGCATGAGTCAGCTGAGGACATCAGTTTGGAAGGAGAAAAGAGAAGAGCAGATTCAGAGAGAGGCAGAGATGGAGACCCTGTGGCCCCTTGAGAGACAGGGCCATAATATTATTATTTATTCATTCATTTTTTCCATTTGTGGTCACTATGTGGCCTGGTTGTTCCTTTTCCCTATGAGGCTGCTACCCCAGCCTTCTAATAAGCCTCATTGTTTCACTTGAGATGATCTGAAGGGGGTCTTTTCCTTGCAACTCCATAACTCTGACTACATGGGGCTTGTCAGGAGGCCTGCACTTTCAGCTCTCCCCCTGCCCCCAACCCCATCTTCATACTGACCCCACTGAGCAAACTCTGGCCTCACTGTCCTACCACATGGGCCTTGGCTGGGGAGATAGACTGCCCAGCAGGAAAGTGGGGAGGGAAGGAGCTCCCAGACCACCAAGCAAGAAAGGCAGGGGGAGCTCGAACACCACTTAGCAGGACGCTTCTTGACCAATCAGATGGTGCCATGGGCCATTCCACGACCTTGGATGTCAGCTGGGAAGGGAGGAGGATATCCCCACTTGTCCCTCACACCTACACCCTCTTCAGTGAGGTAGTTTGGCTGTTGAACCTAACTGACTGGAAAAGGAAATACATAATTTAAGCTCAGTTCAGATAGACCTGCATTAAATTTTGATTCAACTACTTTCTTGTTGTATTGACCTTGGGCAAATCACTTATTCTCTTTAGCCAGTTTCCTCCTTTGAAATGAAACCTGACAGAGTAGATGAGCCAAAATATATGGAAATGCCTGGAACACAGTAGACATTTAATAAACATTAGAATCTTCAGGATTGGAAGACTCATTAACAACCCGCAATATGTAGATGACACAACTTGCTTGCTGAAAATGAAGAGGATTTGAAGCACTTACTGATGAAGATCAAAGACTACAGCCTTCAGTATGGATTACACCTCAACATAAAGAAAACAAAAATTCTCACAACTGGACCAATAAACAACATCATGATAAACGAAGAAAAGATTGAAGTTGTCAAGGATTTCATTTTACGTGGACCCACAATCAACACCCATGGAAGCAGCAGTCAAGAAATCAAATGGCGCATTGCATTGGGAAAATCTGCTGCAAAAGACCTGTTTAAAGTGTTAAAAAGCAAAGATGTCACTTTAAAGACTAAGGTGCACCTGACCTAAGCCATGGTGTTTTCAATCACCTCATATGCATGCAAAAGCTGGGCAATGAATAAGGAAGACCAAAGAAGAATTGATTCATTTGAATACTGACTATTCCACGGACTGCCAAAAGAACAAACAAATCTGTCTAAGAAGTATAGCCAGAATGCTCCTTAGAAGCAAGGGTGGCAAGACTTCGTCTCACATACTTTGGACATGTTATCAGGAGGGACCAGTCCCTGGAGAAGGACATCATGCTTGGTAAAGTAGAGGGTCATTGAAAAAGAGGAAGACCCTCAATGAGATAGATTGACACAGTGACTGCAACAATGGGCTCAAGCATAACAATGATTGTGAGGATGGCGCAGGACTGGGCAGTGTTTTGTTCTGTTGTGCATAGGGTCGCTATGAGTCAGAACCGACTAGACAGTACCTGACAACAACAAGGATCTTCTTTCTTTCTTTCTTTAGTTCTGGTCCTTGATTCGTGTTTAATAGATAAAGTTACTAGATGGGAGTTATAAATAGCCCAAACATTACTTATATGTCACTGAACACTGCAAAAGTTCTGCAAAAGCAATTTTATTGAAGAAATTTTGTTGAAGAAGGAAAAGGTAGAGGAAGGAAGGAGAAGAAGGTGATTCAAGAGAAAACTTTAGCTTGGCTCTTGACTAATTTAGCATTTTTATCCCTACAAATTTCCTGCAGAATATGTTTGCATAGAATGTAGGAGTGCATGTGTTGATGTAATAGTAAACACAGGTATAACAAGTAACTAGCTGCCATCCAGTTAACCCTGACTTATGACGACGCCATGAGTGTCACAGTTAACCTGTGCTCCATAAGGTTTTCAATGGCTGATTTTTCAGAAGTAGATTGCCAGGCCTTTCTTCCAAAGTGCCTCTGGGTGGACTGGAACCTTCAACCTTTTGGTTAGCAGTGAAGTGTGTTAACAGTTTGCAACACCCGTTGGAGACACCTGTATGTAGGTGTATGTGTCACCATTATATGCTAATTGGACCAGCAGATTTAGACACATTATCTCATCTAATTCCATACCAACCTTGTCAGGCAGATATGCTTAGCCCCTATTTTACAAATGAGAGAACAAAAGCTCAGAGAAATAAAGTACTTGCCAGGGTTACACAGCTGGGAAGGGGTAGAACCAGAATATGAGGCTGGGTCTGTCTCTTCAAAGTTCATGTTCTTTCTGCTACAGCTAGAATGGCAAACAGCTTTTATCCAGCTAGCCAGCTCTGGTTGACTGGTTGTGTTGTCCTGTACTGCCACATTGTGAACCTCAGACAATTCAGCAGGAACAAGTGCCAGGATCAACTCACAATGTCTACCACGGACACAAGATGGAGGAGGAGCAGGGTGTGTGCCTTCTGGGCCTACATCACACTGAGCATAGGTTTAGGAGCAGAAATACAGAAAACAAGATATTTGTTCTGTTTGTCTGGTAACTGTTAGCCTGTTCTCAGACAAAGAACTCTGTGTTAGAATGCTCAGGAAGGCTCTGTCACCCCTCCTGCCAGGACATCTGTCCTGGCCTGAGTATTCTCTGGTCTCACCCCTTTGCCTCTTTAAAGTAGTGGAGGTGTTACTCTAGTTTCTACCGGGCCCCAACCCTATAAACTCCTATTAGGACTACAGGCTTTGGGAACAGGAAGCTGTTGTCTTTCCCAAGCACAACAGTTGCCAGCACTAACATTTATTTCCCAGAAGGTCACATGAGGACTTGTGAGGTCATGTATGGCCCTGGCCCAGAGGGGAGATGTTCTGTGAATGCAGCACCTTGGGACCAGGTCTGCGCAGCATTCCCAGGATGGGCAAGGCAGGCAATTGGGGAGCTTGGCACCTGCATGGCACCATTGTCGTGTAAGGAAACTAAGGAGGGGGAGCTTTCTTCCCATCAGTCAACTTAGAAGCTTGAGTCAAAGTACAGAAGAGAACAGCTCCTCCCCACACAGCCTGTCCTTCCTTCCTACCCCCCTTGCTGTGCCTCCCACTCCTCCAGCTTTGGCTAAGAGGCTAAGCCTCTCCAAAGTGTAGACAGATGCCAAGAATGAGCTCCCAGGTCACTAAGTTTCCCAGGGGCAGAGTCTGGCAGAGTGGAGGGCCGTCACAGGGCAGTGTCCTGCATTTTAGCCAGAATTTCAGTGCTGGGCAAGGAAACTAGACAGAGAGAGATGAAAGCTGCACATTGAAGAGAGTATGGTTTCCCCCAGGCACCCCAGATCCTGGACCTGACAGAGGAGGGCAGACAGACAGAGATACTGCCAGGAAGCTGCCTGCCCAGTAGAGCTGGCTTAGGGCCTGGCCAGGTGCTTTACATGTGGCAGCCTTGCCTGCCTAAATAATTTCTGTTGCCTTTCCTTTAGGAATTAAGAAGCTTAGGCCAAGTCCAGCTGGTGTTTTCAAAATTTCATATAAACAAAGCAAAAGATGCAGCTCATACAGCGTCCTTGGCTGAGGAGTCCACAGTTACCTGGCACAGGTGAGTGGCCAGTAGGGGCCCTGAGGGCAGCATGTCCAGGCGGGCTGTGCTAATGTGAGGGCCTTTGTCATCCATAGCCTATTGCTGGGCCACCCTCTAAGGGCCGTTCTTTCTAAACCTTCTGGGAACCTTCACCAGCTGGGTGACCTCCAGAGTCTATTTCAGAGTAAGAGAATTAGCTTAGGCTCAGAAAACCACAAAGCTAGAAAGATGAAGTGTCAGAAATAATATTAACATTAATTCACAGCTGGGCAGTGGTGGCTCAGTGGTAGAATTCTCACCTTCCATGTGGAAGACTAGGGCTTGATTCACTGTCTGTTAGTGGAAGCTTGTGTGTTGCTGTGTTACGGAACAGGTTTCAGCAGAGCTTCCAGACTAAGATGGACTAGGAAGAAATGCCTGGTGATCTACTTCTGAAAATTAGCTAATGAAAACCCTATGGATCACAATGATCCTATCTCATTGTGCATGGGGTCACCGTGTATTGGGGGCCAACTCGATGACAGCTAACAACAACAATCATCTAAAATCACAAGTAATTTTAGATAAGATGATGGCATAGGGCGGGGAGTAGTGGGGAGAGCTTCAAAGCAACAAAACACCAATGATGCCATTAAAGTCATTCATTAATTCATTTACTCAACACATTTATTGAGAGCCTATTATGTGCTAGTTACTGTTCTAGCCTCTAGAGATATATAATGTACACATTGGACAAAGGTCAGTGCTTGTATTCTAACGGGGAAAGACAGGCATCAAACGAGATAAAAACAGATTATAAAAAATGTTTTGGAGGAAAAAAGCAAGGTAATGTGACAGAAAATGAATGGGGACAGGACTTTGGATGCAGTGGTCAGTAAAGATCTTTCTGAGGAGGTGATGTTTGACCAGAGACTGGAGTGATGAGCAAGAGCCAGCCATGGAAAGATCTAGAAGAGGGCTCCAAGCTGCAGGAGAGGAGAGCCTTCTGGGTTGCTGTAGTGTGTTCAACAAGGGCAGTCAGAGTAAAGCAGGCCTGGATTGTACAGCACCTTGAAGGTCAATCTATGGACTTGAGAGTTTATTCTAAGTGCAATGGGAAACCACTGGAAGATTTTAACCAGAGGATGGCATGATCTTATTTCCATTTTCGGAATGACATCTGGGTACTCAGTGGAGAACAAATTGTAGGGAAGCAAGAGTAGAAGAAAGGAGACTTCTTTGGAGGCTTTTGATAGTGCTTAGAACTGAAGGAGTGATGGAGAAAGTGCAAACGGTTTTAGACATTTTAGCTACAGTTGAAGGTAGTTCCCAGAGGGCTTGCTGAGGTCTTGACCATGAAGGAAAGAGGGGAGTCAAGGATGATTCTAGATGTTGACTTGAGAAACTCTCTGGAAGATCATCTTCCACACTGGGGAGGAATGATTTAGAGAGGAAAATCAAGACTTCTGTTTTGGACATGTTAACATGAAGTTCCTGTTCAAAAAATCTAAGTCCACCTGTCAAGTGGGCAGCTGGATGTATGAGTCAGGAGGTCAGAGTCAGGACTGGAGACTTCAATTTGGGAAGAGCAGCTGGTGAGGTAGAAGGAGAACTGGAGAGTGTGGCATTCCAGGAACCTAGAGAAAAGAGAGTTTGAAGGAGTGGTCAGACAGGAAGGATGGTGTGGGAGGCTGGACACGGAAATGAGAAAGTTGGGTTTGCCCCCATGGAGGTTCTTGGTGACCTTGACAAAACCATTTCAGTAGAGTGGAGATGGACTCTCAGGTGGAGCAGGTGGAGGAGAGAGTGGGAAGTGAGAAAGTGGTGGCAGAGAATAGACGATCTTTGGGCTAAGTGTTGCTGTGAAGGAGAGTAGAGGAATGGGGCAGTAACTAGAGGTCATTTGGGTTATGATTTTGTTATTATTTAATTATTTGGATATTTGTAAAAATAAGTAACACTTGCACACAGTAAACATTCCAAACAATCCAAAACTGTTTATTCCCAGTCCCCGCCCCTGTTCCCCTCACTAGAAGGAAGCACAGGTAACAGCTTTTAACAAGATGTGAGATACTAGAGAATGTGTGTTATCAGAAGGAGAGACTGATGATGAAGGAGTGAGAGCATAATTACAAGAGTGAAGTTCAGAAGCAGGCAAGGGGTGGAGGGTCCTGAGCCAAGTGGAGGGTCGGCCTTTGTAGGGAGCAGGGTACTTGGTGCACAGCTGCAGGAAGGAAGGCAGGGGTGAGACCCCAAAGGCAGGGCACAGCAGGCCTAGTGCAGGGAGTGGGGTGGGAAGGGAAGAGGGGGGGTTCCTGCCAGCTTGCAGATTTTTCACAATGAAATCTGCTCTAAGCACTGGCACACTTGTCCAAAAGATTTGCCAGCCAGACACATTGCTCCCAGCTGCCAAGTGGGCTTTACTCTGATCACGTCAATACCGCCATGAAGGCCTGCACAGAGAACCCAGGTAGGGTAGGCTCCAGCTCCAGCAGGTCTCACCCCACCTGTCCCCACTCACCTGCTTGGCCCAGCTGGGCTGATATTGGGCTCCTGCTCTGACTAGCCCCTCAATGCCCTGTCACAGACTTCCCTCACCTCACTGTCTTCCTGATCCTGGGCACTGCCCTGCATCCTTGTGACCTGTTAGACCCTGGGACCATACTGGCCCAGCCCTAGCCTGACAAAAAGCTGGCAAAGGACATCATCTTCCTGGGGTAGCAGGCTGACCTGGCTTCCTGTCCTTCTGCCACCATAGGCCACACTCTGAAATTACTGTTGGGAGTATGAGCTGCTGTGGCCTCAGTGCCTCTCACTCAGGCTACCTAATCAGAAGCCTTGGGCCTGGAACATTCCCTGATAATGGAGGCTGGGAACTGTACCTCCCTCTGTCCCAGTTTCTTCTTCCTTATCAGGGAGACTCCTTCCCTGTTTCAGGCCTAATGAGTACCTCTTTGTTCTACTTATGCATGTGTGTCATATGGCACCTGGTCAACCCCACTACTCTGTCTGTTCCCAGCAGGGAGGGAACAGGGTCCCTCACCTGCAACTTGACAAGAGTGTGTGCAGAACACCAGTCAGCTGCAGGGACCCACTGGCCACAGGGGATGAACGGCCACAATTGAAGCTGATTTTGCTCTGTCTCTTCTCTATGTGAGTAAAGTATTTGTCTTAGTCTCTTAGTACTGCTGCAACAAATACCACAAGTGGGTGGCTTTAATGAATAGAAATTTATTTTCTCACAGTTTAGGAGGCTAGAAGTCTGAATTCAGGACACTGGCTCTAGGGGAAGGCTGTCTGCTCTGCGGGAAATCCTTGTCTCAGCTTCTCTAGCACTCTTCTCAGAGTTCTCTGGAGATCTCCACGTGGCATCTGTCTTTCCCCCATTCCTGCTTTCTTGCTTCTGTGCCTAATCTGCTCTTTTTTATCTCAAAAGTGATTGGCTTAAGACACATCCTGTACTGATATGGCCTCATTAACACAGCAAAGAAAACCCTATTACACCCACAGCTACGTTGTTGTTGTTAGGTGCCATCGAATCGGTTCTGACTCATAGTGACCCTATAGGACAGAGTAGAACTGCTCCATAGGGTTTCCAAAGAGCAGTTGGTGGATTTGAACTGCTGACCTTTTGGTTAGCAGCTGAGCTCTTAACTGCTCCGCTACCAGGGCTCCATCCACAGATATGATTTACAACACATATTTTGGGGGGACAAAATTCAATCCATAACAGCATTGTTCCAGCCAATGCCTGTGTGTGAGTTGTGTCTTTCTTGGCGAACTTGGACCTTGCTTCAACAGCTAACTACCTTCTGTCTCCCTGACTCTCACTGATACGCTTCCTGCCTCACACACTAAATACAATTAGGTCTCTGGTCTCTGAGCTACTTGTCATCAAGCTCACCCTCCGTGGCCACTCCTTTGCTGGACAAGGGTTTGCACACCAGTAATGGAACTGAAACACCAAAGTCCAAATGGAAGGAAAACATCACAACACCATTGCCTCTTGCTGTGAGGATCCTGTGGCTAATGGGAAGCTTTGGAGAGGGGTTCACTGGCTTGTCAGTCAAACCAGGCAGGGCAGTTGGAGGCATGGCTGCAAAGAAGCGTGCTCACGAACTGATCCACTGGTTAGAAATATTTTTATTGGTCTCTATATGTGTCTAGTAAGGGGGCAGGGACATGGAGAGGGGAGGCCCAGGGCCTGTGGGGGCCCCAGTGGTGGAGGTCAGGGGAATCAGGGTACGTGCACAGATTGGCAAGGAACAAGAGGCTAGGGCTGGGGAAGAGTGTGAGGGTCTCCCACACTTGCAGGGGAGCAGCAGGTGGAAGCTTAGGTGCAGACAGGCAGGCGGAGGGCTCCTCATTAGTGGTGGCACATCTGTGAGGAAAGCAATGGAGGAGGGAGTGAGCCTGAGACCAGGACCTCACCCTGCTGGCCCAGTGGCTTCCATCACCTCCACTCCCACCTCTCACCTTCGATGGGCTCGGCGGGTATCTGGCTTTCTGGGCCTCATCATTCAGCAGAGGTCTCACCAGGCAAGAGCAGCTATGGGAGAAGGTCTCAAAGCTCTTTTTGCCATGGTAGGAGCCCATGCCTCTGTGCCCTGTGGGAAGAGTGGCTCAGGGCCCAGATGGCTTAAGAACCCTGGGCCATAGTCCTGTCCCACAAGGCTCTACCCAGAGCTCACCCACCTTAACCCAGCTACGACCTTCACGTGCCTCCTCTCTGGGCCTCCCTGGTTGGCTGATCCCTCAAGATGTCCCCCAGGGTGTCCACGCTGGGACAACAGGGAGTGTTGCCCTCTTAGAGCCTCCATGAAATGGATCCGGTGCACTAGTTGACATTTAAGGACCTTCTAGGATTCTGAGGTTAAATGTGGCTGATGTATTAGCAGAGCCAGAGTCCCAAACAGGAGGGGTCTGTGGGCATCTGTGACCCTGGCTGCTCCAGCTCCTCCTGTGTTCCCCAGGAAAAGTGTGCCTGGCCCTGGGGGGCTGCCCCAGGACACCAGGAGGGGGCAGGTAGGCAGTGGGCTCAGCCCCAGACTCACCCACCCCCTCAAAGGGCAACGAGTGTATGGTGATGTGGACGATGACATTGTTGGCCATCACCCCACCACTGGACGTCTCTGCAATCATGTTCTTAATCACCTGCAACACAGACCCAGGCCCTGGCTTCAGTTTCCTGCTCTAGGACACCCAGGCCTCCTTCTCCCTGTCTCCACAAACCCTGGAGCCCCAAGGCCACAGCCGCTATCTCTTGCTATCCTCATGTGTCCCACCCTTAGCACCCAGAGGAAATAACAATAGCAACAGCTTCTATGACTGTGTAAAGGGCACTGTGTCTTATAAGCACTTTCATGTCGAGCATCTCATTCAATGCTCACTACAACCTCTGAGGTGGGTATTACTGCCCTGATTTTAGAGACTATGAAAAAGAAGCTCAGAAAGGCTAAAAGACTTGCCCAGGTCACAGAGCCGATAAGCAGTGATGCTGGGACTTGAGCTCAGGTCTGTGGCCCTGGGTCCCATGCGTGCTGGGTCCAGGAGCCCCAGCCCCTGGGAGGAGCCCCAGGCCCATTTGGTTGTTACAGGAGAATACATAGAGAGTCAGAGGCTTCTCATGCCAATTGATGAACTGGATGGCTTCGTCCAGGCTTCTCACGCACAAGATGGGTAACACTGGCCCGAAAGTCTCCTCCTGCATCACCGGGGACCAGGGGTCCACGTCCGTGAGGATGGTCAGGGCTGAGGCGGGAACAAGCACTGTCAGCAGGCTGCAGGCCCTTCTGCTCTTCAGCAAGTCCAAGTATCTGGACATCCTCCTTCACCTCTTCTACAGCTGCTGAGAACCGGAGAGAGCTTTTCCCATGGTTCCTCATACCCAGGGCCTAGCCCAGCAGACCATCAGGAGAACTGCAGAGTAACCTTTATCCAGGGGGAGAGGGAGCCCCAGGGGGCTGTAGCACTTCAGTCTCCCTGGCAAATTGGGGGCCAAAAGAGGCCCATCTCATGCCCTCTCAGGCCCAGGCACTGGGGTTCCCCTGGATCGGCACACCTGGAGACCTGAGTGTCCCCCCTTCAGGGGGCCTTGTTGGGAGAGGGGCTTCTGGGGCTGGAGAGGGGACTTACAGAGGTTGTGCTGCCTGCGGCAAGCCCTAGACCTCCCCACGATGGGCGCATAATCTGCTTGTCAAGTGTCTGTGGCCACTTGCTATAAACTGGCAGGCAACCCTGGCAGCCTGGCCGGGGGGGCAGAGCTCCTTGGGTCAAGGGCACCTATCTATGTAGCAGGAAGCTGCATCCCTGGTGTCCCCATGGGCGACTCTCTGGCCCATCACCCTCTGGAAGTGATGGGAGTTCATGATTCTTCCATAGTCTTGGGACTTCTGGGCATCGTCCCTGTAGAACTCCTGTAGGGAAGAGGAGCACATGTGATACAGGACTGTTAAAACTGTACTGTTGTGTTAGGAAAAAACACATTGATATATGCAGGTACACAGAAAGGAAAATGCAAGGAGATGCACTAAAATGTCAGCAGTGATTACCTTTGGGAGGCAGGATTCTGGGTGGAGCTTTTTACTTTATATTTTTTAATATTTTCCGAATTATCTACGTATGTATTACTTTTACGCTCAAAACAAAACAAAACAAAAAAACATTTTTTGCAGTCCTGAAAGTCGGTTGTCACACCATAGCCACTTACTGCTCACAGCCTCCCCTCACGTATCTGCCCGCTCCCAGCACCCCCACAGGCCCACACTCGTTTTCAGGCACTTTTTGAGCTTCTCCACTATTTGGCCCTAGATAGAGGAGTCACAGACGATATAGTCAGGGGCTACGCAGGTCTGGCCACTGTTCATGAATTTTCCCCAGGTGTTGCGCCTGTGAAAACCCCAAATCAGACTACGTCCCATAAGGACATTTCCCAAGAGCAGGCATCTTATTTTGTTTGCTCAAGTTCAAGGCACAACTGGCTCAGTGCTGGAGGCACCCTCACTAGTCAGCAGAAACCCACAACCAGTTGCGGTAGAGTCAACCTAGACTCATGGCAACCCCATGTGTGTCACAGTAGAACTGTGCTCCATAGGGTTTTCAATTGCTGATTTTTTGGAAGTAAATCACCAGGCCTTTCTTCTGAGGCACCTCTGGGTGGACTTGAACATCCAACCTTTCGGTCAGTAGCTGAGTACGTTAACCGTTTACACCATCCGATGACTCCAGCAGAAGCCTGGGGCTGTGAACTGTCTGCTGTGAGGCTTCCCTAAGTATCCTACTCATTTCTAGACAGGGAGCCAACCCCTGAGCAGCTCACAGACCTTCTGGAGCCCCATCAGTAGTCTGGAGGGGGATCTCTGGGAGATGCCGGGGTAAGCGGCCTTTGTTGACTCCCCAGTCACCCTCTCAGAGCCCTGCACAGCCTCATGTCACCCCACTCTCAGAGGGCCACACACATGGAGTATGGTACAAATCTGAGCAACAGATGACCCTTGTCCTCTCCTGTCCTCCTGCTCTCCAGACCTCAGCTTACCCACCTGCCCCAAGCCAGAAGGGTAGACTCAGTAACCTGCAACCTTGTCCATTCTGTGACTGTCCTCGGCCTTCTTGTCCTCCAGTCTTCCAGGGGCTGTTCCCTTGGCTTGGACACCTCTTCCAAGGTGATGCCTACTCAGTGCTCAGAGCTCAACCTAGACCTCCCCCTGCAGGAAGCCTCCCAGACTCCTCGTGACATGGTACCTCCCCATGAGGGTGGGGAGGACATTTGTGTTATTCAGCGCAGGACCATGGCACTGGAGGCAAACAGGGAGGCCTCTGCTGTCCATATAGCCTGAGCCCCTCACCTGCAGGCAACGTCCAGATGGCAGTCCTTGTCCACGTAGCAGGGGCTCTTCTATCCCAGTTCCAGTGTCACAGGGGTCAGGTTCTTGGCAGCGGCCATCATAACAATCTTCCCCACACTGGTGCTCCCCCTGTACAAGATGTGGTCAAATCTCTCCTTGAGCACCTCCGTGGTTTCAGGGACACCCCTGTTGATCACTGGGTACAGATTCTTCAGTGTGAGGAGGGGAGGGTCAGAAGAGACTGTAGTCTTTCCTCACTCCTGCACACTTGGGTGGACAGTCCTACAGCCCAGCTCCCTGCCCAGGCAACCACTCACAAGAGGAGCCCCTCTCCTGACTCAAAGGCTGTCCTCAGTGATGTTCATTCCAATGGGAGAGGGCAGCTGCTAGGGGCTATCCTTGTCCCCACCCTCTGGCTCACCCCCGGCTGCAAGAATTCACTCATTCTCAGCCCCCAAAGACCTGGTCCCCAACACAGCTATGCTTGAGCCCTGGAGAGCAGTTCACCTTGTCCAGGTACTGAGGGATGATGGTGGCCAGCAGGCTCGCCATGTTCTCACTCAGCTCCGAGGGCTTGAGGACCGCTGCATTCCCTGCAGAGCACACAGACTCATGGCCACTCCACCAGAACCTCTGCCCTCCATCTTCTGCATCCTCAGTGAGTGGACAGGAGAGAGGCATACCAGCCCACACATGGGTACCCACTGGCTCAACTATACCACATGCCCCTCAGCCGTTGCTCAGATTTTGGAGAAGATGGAAGGAGAAAGGGGAAAGAAGAGCTCAAGCCCTGGGTGGGAGAGCAGAGCTGGATCCTACTGGTAAGAACCAGTTGCCATGGAGTTGATTCCTACTCCTAGTGACCCCATGAGTGTCAGAGTAGAACTGTGTACCATAGGGTTTTCAATGGCTATGACCTTTTGGAAGTAGATCACTAGGCCTTTCTTCTAAGGTGCTTCTGGGTGGATTCAACCTGCCAACCTTTCAGTTAGTAGTCAAACGCTTATCTTTTTGCACCACCCAGGGATGCCCTGATAAATATCTGTCAAGAGCAGCCCTTGCCCTCACACACACAGGCAGGGGGAGGCAGGCAGGGAGGACTGGCTAGGCCTCGGTCACCACGAGGCTCAATAGTTTGGTCCTCTCAGCCCCCTGTGAAAGACAGAGTCTATCAAATCATCATCTGACCCCAGACTCAGCCCCTGTCTCCTTCTGCTGTTGGATGTGGTAATCCCACAATGTCCCCTCCCCAGAACAGAGCCCTGACACCTGAAGCAATGGCGGCCACCATCGGCTGGATGGTGAGGTTGAAGGGGTAGTTTCGGGTGCCAATGATGAAGACCACACCCAGGGGTTATGAGTGGATGTAGGGCTCGTCCTGCTGGGTCTGGGGAGTCTTCTCCACGGGCTCATCTGCTGCCCACTCAGGGAGCTTCTTGATCATGTAGTCAATGTCTTCCGGAATATACACCACCTCCTCATAGTAGGCATTCCATTTGTTCTATGGAGAGGGCTTCATGTAAGCTTGCCAGCTGTCAGTGGTGGCCGTGCATCCGGGGGGGGGGGTTGGACGGCAAGTGGGGGTCAGTCAGGCTTGGTTGTGGGTTCTGGGGTCTTGAACAAGCTGCTCAATCTCTCCTAACCCCAGGCTTCTGATTTACAAAATGGAGGCATGAGCTTTACTCTGTGGAGCAGCCAGTGGATGGCTTGTGAATTTGGGGGCCCCTGGTTTTGCTCAGGGTAAGGGGCACACGGAGCTTGAGGGAAGTGGGGAAGGAGGGAGGAGGGAGGGCAGTTGTGGAGGGTGGACCCCGGCCCTCTGGCGTGGCAGGCTGTGTGCTGTTCCCTAGGAGATCCAGGTTTCCTCAGCGAGGACCTGGGGATCTGAGGGCTGCAGGAGTGAGGTGGCAGGAAGTTTGGGGCATCATGTCTGCAGAAGATGCTTGAAACATTTGGACTCACCCTTCAGGCTGGATGGAAACGAAGTGAAGCCAGGAGGGAACGGTAGGCAAATGGGGGAAAGGAGAGGCCCTGGAGGGGCAAGTGGGGTGCAGCAGGGCCAGCGAGAGGGAAAAAGGGCGGCAGGTAAGGCGGCAGGTAATGGGGAGGCGAGGCTCTGGGCGGGTTGCTAGCCCAGTCTCAGTCGCTCCAAGTCGCTACTTGGCCTTTCTGAGCTGCACTTTCTCCATCTATGAAACGGACTAGTGAGCATCTATGTAAAGCTCTTCCCACAGAGCATCTGACCGCCACAGGTGCCCCTGGTAGCAGTGGGGTGACAGCGCTATGGACCCCTCCCGCTGTGGCGTACAGAAGCTGCCTTCCTCACTGCCCTGCAGGCCCTCGTGCGCGGGTTTTGGCGTGTGAGGAGAGGTGGTCTTTGAGCGGAGGCACTTTGCTGAGATAGGCGCCTAGCGCCTCAGGGACGTCCCTCTCGAGGTTCTGGATCATGCGCCGCAGCGCCTCCAGCCGCTGAACCCGGAACTGCAGCGGGCGCGTCCTGCCCGAGCAGAAGCAGACGACGGCTCTGGCTCGCTTCAGTGCGTCGCTAATTTTGCTCATGGTGCGTGGGGAAAGAGAGCGCCTTGAAGCAGGGAGAAAAAGGGGCGTCCCTGACCCAGGGCTGCAGTCCGGCGCCCCGCCCTGTCCCTGGGACTATCTGCAGCGCCAAGGACAGCGCTTCACCACTCCTTAGTCCTCCAGGAGAAGGGGCCTGGGGAAAATGGCACTCCCGCTACTTTCCCTTTTCTGCCTTCTTCCTTCTCAGCTTCCTACCCCAGATATCCTGGCTTTTCCGTGTGTCCTGATACCCTCCTGAGCAGATGACAAACTCATTCCTATGATCCAAAGTCCATTTGCCAGTGGTGGGGTTCTCTGCAGCGAGCTGGCATGTCTCAGGTCCTTCCACCTCCTCCACCCTGCCAAGGCAAACACACAAAACGCAGGACACGCAGAGCCAGACCACTTTCCAATGTGGTGGCAATTGGTGGAGGTGGAATCTTTATTGGTGATCTTTGTTTTCATCTTCTGTAGTGTTTGACCTCTACTGCAATGAGCTTATATTTTTTTAATGTTTGTTACGTATTTGGGTAAGTAATACACGTTCATGGTAGAAAATTAAAAGCTACACAACGGGGCACAAAGAAGAGCAAGTCTCCCTCCTCCCTGTCCTTCAGCTGCCCAGTTCCCCTCCACAGAGGCAGCCCCTGTAACCAAGCCCTCACTGTCTTTCTCTTCTCCTCTGGAGATGTCCCTCCCAGAGATACTCATCCTGTTACAGACACTGTGTAACATTAAAAATCAGGAGAAAAACAATAAGGCTACTTCCATTTGAAAAAAAAGGTATTATATATACATAAAACCCCATTGCCTTCAAGTCAATTTCAACTCATAGCGACCATATAGGACAGAGTAGAATTGCTCCATGGGGTTTCCAAGGAGTGGCTGGTGGATTCGAACTGCCAGCCTTTTGGTTAGCAGCCAAGCTCTTAACCACCAGGGCTCCATATATATATATATATATATATATATATATAATTATATAGTTTTTATATGGGTATGTGTATAATTCTGTTTCCAATTCTGCCTCCCTTCCCCTAGGTGCTGACCCTGGACCCAGCTCCAGGGCCTTCTGTGGAGGAAAGAGTGGGACTGCTGGCCATGAAGTGCCCTCTCCCTACAGTCTAACAGCTCCTCTCGGCCAGGCCCTTCTGCTGACCACGGCCTGAGAACACCGCCCCGCAGGAAGGTCTCTTTCCCTCCTGAGCTTCTTATGGTCAAATCGGGGCAGCAGCCTCTGGCCACCAGACAGCAGGATGGCCCAGGTGAGTGGGCCTCTCTGGGCCTCCTCATAAACCAGGGTGATAATATCTCTACTTCCTAGTTATTACAAGACGTTTGGAGAAGTAACTGAGCCGGCACCACCTGGCAGCTATTCGTATACTCTGGGTCCACTCGCAGAACCGGTCTGGTTCTGGTCCACCTCGTTCTCTAGCACCCACTTCCCTCATCTATGCTGCCTTTGCCCCCAGGCACCAACTGACTGCTTCACCTTCATAACCTCCTTTGATCCTCACAAAAACCTTGCCCGGGAAGAAGGAACCATTAGGAATCCAGTTAACAGATGGGGAAAGCCAGCCTGAGAAAACTGGACTGCTCTGTCTTTGCTCTCATAGTCAGCAAGTGGCAAATCAAGATTTGAACCTAGATCTATCTCATGCCTTTAGCTACCTGGCTCCACTGCTTTCCGTGTGAAATGGTCTTCTGATAGTACATCACACCTTCTCCACTGACCACCCCTCCTGCCCCCGGATCCCAAGACCTCATCCCCCTGGAGCCCAGGATGTACAGCAGAGCTGTCGAGATGCTCTTTGCACCAGCTCCCCTGATGCAGGAGGATGGAGGACTCCCAAATACTCCAACCTAGAGAGAAAATGGAACTAAGGGATAGAGGATTACTTTTGACACAGCCTCTCCCAGTGACTTGAGTTCCAGGAGTGAGCAAGAGGCAGGAGGAGACGTGTTTAAGGACCCTTCTTTCCACCCTCTTGGCCCTTGGAGTCCCTGCCCAGGAAGTTTGTGTGACAAGAAAAAATAATACATATATTACATTTGAGTGGGCTACAGTGTAATCCCTATAAGCCTCCATTTTGGGGATTAGGTCTTGGGTTGTCTGCTTTGTTCTGTCTTGAAATGCAAGAATGTGGCTGTGAAGGCTTGGACAGGGCACGCATCCAGTTTTCAAAAGGAAACTCTGTGTTTGCCCTGGGCATGAGGGCCACTGATTGATTCTTTCCAGCTTTCCAAGGTGCACTTGCCAGACGCTGCACTCCCAACTTGCTGGGTTACATAAGCTCAGTGGCGGATGAAGGGCAAGTCATAGTGAGTGTGCAACAGCTCCCCATCTCAGCTGACAGGCCACCACTGCCTGCTCTCATCCCTCATCCCCATGTGTGCCAGTGCCTGGGTTCCACCACGTGGGACTTGAACTCCTGAGAACCAAAGGCTGGGTTTCAATGTAACTCACTGACACCTGGCTCTGCCCTTGTTGAACAACAAAGAAGAGGGTCAAGAACTAGTGAGGCTGGCCACAGACCTCTTTCCATGTGGTCACCACAGACACCAGAGATGCTCCGAAGGGGAGACCCTGGAAAGCCACAGCCCTTCCTCTGTGCCTGTGCTGTTCAGCTGAGGTGTGCTGGACCCTGCTCACAGAGCTGCTCGCCTCCACTGCCCCGAAGATGCTGGGTTCCTTCATCTCACACCTCCCGCCAAGTGCCCCCTGCCACCTGGCAGCCTCTTCTCCACCAGCTGTCGGCGTCCTTGCCTTCCATTTCATTCAGGGTAGAGCACAAGGGTCTCATCATGGCCTGCAAGTCACTGGAGGATGTGTTCTTCCCCCTTTACCCCTCTCCCTACCTGGAATTCCCCTCCCTAGGTGCCCAACCACAAATCACTTTCTAGCCTCTTCTTCCACTTTATTTTTCTTCAGAGCATTCACTGACCTCTGACATGCTATTTGTCTGTTTATATTGTTTGTTATCTGTTCCTCCGAATGAGAATTTGAGCTCCACAAGGGCAGAGTCATTGGTTTGCTCACTGCTATATCTCCAGCACTTAGAATAGTGGCCTGCATATAGTCAGTGTTCAATAAAAACTAGTTGAATGATGGAATAAACAAATTTGTTGTTGTTGAATGCCGTCGAGTTGGTTCTGACTCATAGCAACCCTATATACAGCAGAACAAAACACTGCCCAGTCCTGCGCCATCGTCATGATGGCTGTTATGCTTGACCCAATATTGCAGCCACTGTGTCAATCCATCTCATTGAGGGTCTTCCTCTTTTTCAATGACCCTCTACTTTACCAAGCATGATATCCTTCTCCAGGGACTGGTCCCTCCTGATAACTTGTCCAAGTATGTGAGACGAAGTCTCGCCATCCTTGCTTCTAAGGAGCATTCTGGCTATACTTCTTCCAAGACAGATTTGTTTGTTCTTTTGGCAGTCCATGGTATACTCAATATTCTTCACTAACACCATAATTCAAAGGTGTCAGTTCTTCTTCATTATTCATTCATTGCCCAGCTTTTGCACGCACAGCTTGGTTCAGGCACACCTTAGTCCTCAAAGTGATATCTTTGGTTTTTAACATTTTAAAGAGGTCTTTTGCAGCAGATTTGCCCAATACAATGTGTTGTTTGATTTCTTGACTGCTGCTTCCATGGATGTTGATTGTGGATCCAAGTAAAATGACAACTTCAATATTTACTCCGTTTATTATGATCTTGCTTATTGGTCCAGTTGTGAGGATTTTTGTTTTCTTTATGTTGAAGTGTAATCCATATTAAAGGCTGTGGTCTTTGATCTTCATCAGTAAATGCTTCAAATCCTCTTTACTTTCAGCAAGCAAGGTTCCGTCATCTGCATAATGCAGGTTGTTAATGAGTCTTCCTCCAATCCTGATGCTGAGTTCTCTTCATATACTCCAGCTTCTCAGATTATTTGCTCAGCATACAGATTAAATAGGTATGGTGAAAGAATACAACCCTGACGCACACCTTTCCTGACTTTAAACCATGCAGTATCCTCTTGTTCTAGCCAAACAACTGCCTCTTGATCTATGTGCAGATTCCTCATGAGCACAATTAAGTGTTCTTGAATTCCCATTCTTCGCAATGTTATCCATAATTTGTTATGATCTACACAGTCGAATGCCTTTGCATAGTCAATAAAACACAGGTAAACATCTTTCTGGTGTTATCTGCTTTCAGCCAAGATCCATCTGACATCAGCAGTGATATACCTTGTTCTACATCCTCTTCTGAATCCAGCTTGCATTTCTGGCAGTTTCCTGTTGATGTACTGCTGCAGCCACTTTTGAATGATCTTCAGCAAAATTTTACTTGGATGTGATATTAATGACATTATTTGATAATTTCCACATTCAGTTGGATCACCTTTCTTGGGAATAGCATAAATATGAATCTCTTCCAGTCAGTTGGCCAGGTAGCTGTCTTCCAAATTTCTTGGTATAGATGAGTGAGTACTTCCAATGCTGCCTCTGTTTGTTGAAATATCTCAACTGGTATTCTGTCAATTCCTGGAACCTTGTTTTTCGCCAATGTCTTCAGTGCAGCTTGGACTTCTTCCTTTAGCACCATTGGTTCTTGATCATCTGCTACCTCCTGAAATGACTGAACATCAACCAATTCTTTTTGGTACAGTGACTCTGTGTATTCTTTCCATCTTCTTTGGATGCTTCCTGTGTCCTTTAATATTTTCCCATTGAATCCTTCACTATTGCAACTCGAGACTTGAATTTTTTCTTCATTTCTTTCAGCCTGAGAAATGCTGAGTGTGTTCTTCCCTTTTGGTTTTCTATCTCCAGGTTTTTGCACATGTCATTATAATACTTCACTTTGTCTTCTCGAGCCGCCCTTTGATATCTTCTGTTCAGCTCTTTTACTTCTTGATTTCTTCCATTTGCTTTAGCTACTCAATGTTCAAGAGCAAGTTTCAGAGTCTCTTCTGACATCCATTTTGGTCTTTTCTTTCTTTCCTGTCTTTTTAATGACCTCTTGCTTTCTTCATGTATGATGTCCTTGATGTCACTCCACAACTAATCTGGTCTTTGGTCATTAGTGTTCAACATGTCAAATTTATTATTGAGATGGTCTCTAAATTCAGGTGGGATATACTCAAGGTTGTACTTTGGCTTTCATGGACTTGTTCTAATTTTCTTCAGTTTCAACTTGAGCTTGCATATGAGCAATTGATTGTCTGTTCTGCAGACGGCCCCTGGTCTTGTTCTGACTGTTGATATTGAGCTTTTCCATAGTCTCTTTCCACAGATGTAGTCGATTTGATTCCTGTGTATTCCATCTGGCAAGGTCCTTGTGTATAGTCACAATTTATGTTGTTGAAAAAAGGTATTTGCAATGAAAAAGTCGTTGGTCTTACAAAAATCTATCATGCGATCTCCAGCCTTGTTTCTATCACCAAGGCCATATTTTCTAACTACCCATCCTTCTTCTTTGTTTCCAACTTTCACATTCCAATCACCAGTAATTTATCAATGCATTGATTGCATTGATGCAATCATTGCATGTTCGCTCAATTTCAGATTGCAGAAGCTGATAAAAATCTTCAATTTCTTCATCTTTGGCCTTAGTGGTTGGTGCATAAATTTGAGTAATAGTCATATTAACTGGTCTTCCTTGTAGGTGTATGGATATTATCCTATTGCTGATGGTGTTATACTTCAGGATAGATCTCGACATGTTCTTTTTGCTGATGAATGCAACATCATTCCTCTTCAAGTTGTCATTCCCGGCATAGTAGATCGTATGATTGTCTGATTCAAAATGGCCAATACCAGTCCATTTCAGCTCACTAATGCCTAGAATATTGATGTTTATGGGTTCCATTTCATTTTTGACGATTTCCAATTTTCTAGATTCATACTTCTTACATTCCAGGTTCCGATTACTAATGGATGTTTCCAGCTGTTTCTTCACATCTTCAGTCATGCCACATAAGCAAATGAAGGTCCTGAAGCTTGACTCCATCCACATCATTAAGGTTGACTCTACTTTGAGAAGGCAGCTCTTCCACAGTTGTATTTTGAGTGCCCATCAACCTGAGGGGCTCATCTTCTGGCACTATATCAGACAATGTTCCACTGCTATTCATAAGGTTTTTACTGGCTAATTCTTTTCAGAAGTAGACCACCGGGTCCTTTTTCCTAGTCTGTCTTAGTCTGGAAACTCAGCTGAAATCTGTCCACCATGGGTGACCCTGCTGGTATTCGAATACCTTTGGCATAGCTTCCAGCATCACAGCAAAGCACAAGCACCCACAGTACGTACGACAAACTGACAGACCCGTGGGGGACTGGTGTCATAGTTTCCAATATCACAACAACGTGCAAACCACTACAGTTGTAACTGACAGACGGGTGGTGGACATCATGGTTGGCAGAGGGTCAACGGAAATGACAGAAACCTTCAATGAGATAGATTGACACAATAGTCACAACAATGGGCTCAAATATGCAAACAATCATGGAGATGGCCCAGCAACAGGCATATTTTGTTCTGATGTGGCCATGAATCAGAGTAGACTAAATGGCAACTAACAACAACAACATCTGGCATGGAACAGCAGGGAGGCTTGGAACTGTGAAAGCAAAGGGCAGTGGCAGACAGGATCAAAGTAAGGTGTGCACAGCAGTTGCTATTACTAAGGTGTTAACGGCAGAAGATGAGGAGGTGGGCTGGGGTTGAGGAGCTCATGGAGGCCCCACCCTTACAGCTAGACTGGGCTGTGGGTGTGGGGATCATTAAGGGGCCTATCATAGGGACATAAGTCTGAATTTTTGGTTTTAGAGAATCACTCTGGATACCATATGAGCTCAAAAGGATTCAAACTGAAGGCTGCAGCTCCCAGTAATGCAGGCACGAAATTTCAATATTCCAAACAAAACAAAATGGGAAGCATTCCAAAAATAGCCAGAAGGAAAAACCGTCCAGAGTTGGTACTACAGAGCCAGAACCAGGTGGCGGCAGATGGTGGGCATTCACTGCAAAGGAAGAGCTGGTAGTGGAATCCGTTGTTGGGTCTGCCCACCTCCTCCCCCTCCTTCTCTGGTGGCAGCAGCTGATTTTCTTTGGAAATGACCCCTTCCCCACTGCTGGTAGACTTGGTAGGATAGTCAACCAAGGCACCCTGCCGAACCCCAGGGTCTTAGGATAGGTTCTCTAGAGAAGCGAAATTAGTGAAGTGTATATACATACACACACACACATACACACACATATATATAGAGAGAGATTTATATCAAGGAAATGGCTCACACAGTTGTAGAGGATAGAAAGTCCCAAGTCTGTGGGTCAGGCTGGAGGCTTCTCCTGACTCACGTAGCTACAGGGGTTGGTGAATCCAAGATCAGCAGGTCAGACAGCAGACCTCTGGCTCACAGGCTGCAGAGGCCAACCAATCCCGAGACTGGCAGGTAAGATGGCAGACTTCTGACTCACAGGCTGCAGAGGCTGATAAAACCCAAGATCAGCAGGTAAGCTGCTAGCTCAAATTCCAAGAACTGGAGGTCAGATCAGGAGTCAGTTGCAGGATCTAGAGCAATCAAAACCCCTGCGCTTTGCCAGAAAGTCCACATATATTGGATGTAGGCCACACCCCCAAGGAAACTCCCTTTTACCTGATTGGCTGCTCATAGCAGATCTCATCATGGAGGTGATTACATCATTACATAGCTTCCAAACTACAACATAACTGCCAAACCACTGAGAATCATGGCCCAGCCAAGTTGACATACAACCTTAACCATCACACCCAGCCAGTGGTAGGCATGTGCCCCCACAAGGCCACCCAGACTAGCCCAGGAACATGGATCTCAGTAGAGGGCATGAAGCATCTGGAGCTGACTCATGGTGACAGTGCCTCCATGAAAGACCACTGACTCCTCCTGCTCCCTGGATCCCCAAGCTGCCCTGGCTCCCATTCAGTTGATATCTGATTCCTCCACTGTCTCTTCAGGTCGATGGAAATGTCCACCAGACTGTCGATCCTACTAGCTGTCTCTTCTTAGACAAGTTATCTAACTCCTCTGGGCCTCAGTTTCCTCATCTGAAAAATGATATAGTGGAAAGAAGCTGAGAGGTGAGTTCTCCCAGCCCCATGCCTCTCTGGCCCTGGACTCTACCCAACCTTTCTTGAAACTCTTCTGCAGTTTTCACGGCTTCTTTGTTCACCTTATTTCCTGCTTCATCTTTTACCATGACCTTCTCAAGGAGAACCATGGAGGCAATTGGAAAAAACAAAGCAAAGGCAGCAATGAGTTAATACACATGAAGCGATTAAAATCTGCCTGGCATACAGAAAGCATTATATAAATGTTAGGTGGTGTTGCAATTGCTATAAGCAGTAATAGTGATAGTATCAGAACAAAGAGTCTTGAAATTAGTTTAAATCTATGCAGAACAAAGTCTTTAGATTTTTGTTGTTGTTAAAAGTTTCAGTGCTGGCATAAGGTTGGGTGGTAATAGAAACTTGTACAAACACATGTATTTCCAATTTTAATCTTTGCAAGGCCTAATACTTCATCCTCAACGTCTCATCCAGGCCACTCTCTCTCCTGGGCCACTGCTACTGCTTGCTCGCTCTCTCTGAGTCCATGCTTACCTCCCCACAGTACCTTCTCCAGACAGCTGTCGTGGGGACCTTTGGCAATGAAGATCTGAACATGTCTTTCCCCTGATTAATATTCTTCAGTGGCTTTTGGTCACTGTTGGGATAAGACCAAACTCCCTCCTACAGCCTTGGAGGCCCTGTATGGCCTGACTCCTGGCTGCCTCACTGGCCTCATCTCTTACTACTTCCTATGATTTTCACTGCGTTCCAGTCCACTGGCATTCCTTGAATGGGCCAGGCAATTCTCAACCTCAGGGCCTTTGCGCATGCTGTTCTCTCTCCCTTGAGCACTTTTCCTTCCACTCGACACCAAGCTAACTCATACTTTTGTTTACATCTCAGCTTCCCTGACCCTTCCCTGCAAAATAAATTAGATCTCCCTGAACCTTATACTTTTATTTTCCGAAGCCTGTAACCATTTGTAACTGTATATTTGTTATGTGACTATTTCCGTCCTGTTTCTCTTCTCTGCTTGTCCCCCTGGACTCTAATTTCCATAAAGGCAGTGATCTCGACCTGTTGTTCAGTACCCATTCCCAGCACTTACATTAGCTCTTGGCACCAAGGAAGGCCTCAGAAGATATGGAAGCAGTCTAGTTTACCAAATCATTAAGCAGATGGGACTGGGCAGAGCCTAAACTAAAACCGAAAGAAATTATTGATAATTGAGTAAGTTGATTTTTGGCAAATTCACCTAAAGCTAGCAAAAAAAAAAAAAAAAAAAAATTTGCCACTAACTGCATTTTATTTGCCCCTCGGAACACTTTCTTTTTAACCAAATGTATAGATTTGTCTCGGGGAACATCTAGCTCAATTGGCATAACACAGTTTATAAAGACATTGTTCTACATTCTACCTTGGTGTGTAGCGTCTGGGGTCTTAAAAGCCTGTGAGCAGCCGTCTAAGATACTTCACTGGTCTCACCCCTTCAGGAGCAAGGGAGAATGAAGAGAACAGGATACAAGGAAAAGATTAGTCCAAAGGACTAATGGACCACAGCTACTAAGGCCTCCACCAGACTGAGTCCAGTACAGCTAGATGGTGCCTAGCTACCACCACTGACTGCTCTGACTGGGATCACAACAGAGGGTTTTGGACAGAGCTGGAGAAGGATGTAGGACAAAATTCTAACACACAAAAAAAGACCAGATTTACTGGCCTGACAGAGACCAGAGAAACCCTGAGAGTATGGACCCCGGACACCGTTTTTTGCTCAGTGGTAAAGTCACTCCGGCGGATCACTGTTCAGCCGGGGATTGGACAGCCCCATAAAACAAAATGGGACTAATGAGGCACAGCAGTCCAGGAACAAGGACTAGAAGGCAGAAGGGGACAGGAAAGCTGGTGATAGGGAACCCAAGGTTGAGTAAGTACAGTGTTGACATGTAGTGAGGTTGTTAACCATTGTCATACAGCAATATGTGTACTAACTGTTTAATGAGAAATTATTTTGTTCTGCAAACCTTCATCTAAAATGAGAATAGTAGCACATCTGGAAGAACGTAATTGACGTCACTGAATTGTACATGTAGAAATTTTTGAAATGGTGTATCTTTGGCTATGTATATTTTCACCAAAAAAAAAAAAGCTCTTCCAAGGCCGAGAAGGGAAGGGAGCGTGTTGACATGTCGTGGGGTTGTTAACCAATTTCATAAAACAATATGTGTACTAACTGCTTAATGAGAAAATATTTGTTCTGCAAACCTTCACCTAAAGTACAATTTAAAAAAATTATTTAAAAAATGTATAGATTTGCCTAAAAGTTAGTTTGCTTAAATTGCAAGGAATGCTTAAGTTAAAAACACTTGTTGGGATGGGGAAATGCAAATTCCCAGGCCCCAATCCAGACCTACTGAATATGAAAACTCTGGAAGAGAGCCCAGCAAGCTGTGTTTTCACAAGCCCTCCTGGTGGCTCTGATGTGCACTCAAGTTAGAGAACCAATGATTTAGGTAGTTATTGACAACAAGTCACTGGGAGAAACTCCATATTATCTATATGCTTATTCTTTTATGAAATTGCTGTAGGAAAACCGTGTTATGGGCCATTTAATGTCTTCTATATATTACGGTTTGGATAAAGAGGGATATTTTGTAAAAAAAATGAGGCTGGGGAAATCCATGGTAATGACATGAAGCTCTTGTCACAGCCAGATTTTACATCAGGATGTGGCACAGAATTCAGCTCACAGTTTTCAAGTGACCAAGAAGCAGGGTGAAAGCATAGCCCCTTATAAGAAAGTGTTCCAAGGGGCAAATAAAATGCTATTAGTGGCAAGCATGAAGCTATTGGATCATGGCGAGCATCCTGTTGGTCATTATTCCAGGAGTTGGTCACGCCTCTAGGGTTCCTTGTGGTCATTGTGGTGCCATTTATAGAGCACTCCTTCTCTGCCATGGACTGCATGCATGTTTCCTTCAATTATCATTTTACAAGAAGGGTGTTATCATCCCCATTCTATAGAAGACAACTTGTCTGTCAGTTTGTTGCACTGTGGTAGCTTGCATGTTGCTGTGATGCTGGAAGCTGTGCCACCAGTATGTCAAATACCAGCAGGGTCACCCATGGTGAACAAGTTTCAGGGGAGCTTCCAAACTAAGACAGGCTAGGAAGAAAGGCCTAGTGATCTACTTCTGATCACAACAGAACATTATCCAATATAGTGCCGGAAGATGAGCCCCTTAGGATGGAAGGCACTGATAATCATGGGGATGGAGCAGGACCATATATGTTTTGTTGTATTGCACGTGGGGTCACCATGAGTCGGGGGTTGACTTGACAGCAACTAACAACAACAACAGATAGAAGGGAAATGGAGGCTTGTAAACAAAATTTTTGTAGGCTCTCACAACTCTTAGGTGGCAAAACTAGGACTTGAACCAAGCTTGGCAGACACTAAAGCACAGGCTCAGTCGCCAAATCCATGCTGTCTCCTTAGTAAGTGAAATGTACCTCCAGGGACCCCAAGGAAAGTGTGGAAGCCCATGCACCTCCCTCAAAGCTAGCCCCTCTAGTCCCCTTCAGAATGTATGGATTCTCACTATACAAGCAGTTCTAACAAACGTGGGTTCTGGTTTCTCAGCCCCAGGAGATTAGACACAGTAGATGGAAGAAGGAAGGGTGAGGGTGAAAAACTGTTGTGAAAAACATGGAGGAGGTATGCTGATCACCTAATGAGGGATAAACCAGGAAAACTACAAAAAGGAAACCCAAAAAGTAGAGCCATTCAGAGCACAGGAACTGCCTTGAGAGAAATGGCAAACAGTGATTGTTATTTATAGGAATGGTCCTGAGGCATCAAAGAACAGTTACACCTCTTAGAATTAATAAACAAGTTTAGTAAGGCTGCAGCATAAAAGATGAATATATAAAAACTGATTGTATTTCTGTATACTAGCAATGAATATTCCAAAAATGAAACTAAAAAAATAATTTCATTTATAATAGCATCAAAAAGAATAAAAACTTAGGGATACATTTTAAAAAAGAAGTGCAAGACTTGCACACTAAACACTACAAAACTTTATTGAAAACAATGAAAGATTTTAGCTGGAAAGATATTTTATGTTCACAGATCAGAAGATTTACTATTGTTAAAATGGCAATACTCCCCAATTTGATCTACAAGTTCACTCCAATCCTTATCAAAATTCTAGCTAGCTTTTTTGCAGAAATTGGCAAGCTGATTCTAAAATTCATATGGAAATGCAAGGGCCTCAGTATAGACACAATAATCTTTAAAAAGAACAAAGCTGGAGGACTTGTACTTCCTGATTTCAAAACCTTACTACAAAGCGGCCATAAGCAAGACAATGTGGTACTGGCATAAGGATAGACATATAGATCAAAGGAACAGAATAGAGAATTCAGAAGTAAACACATAATCTATGGCTAACTGATTTTCGACAAAGGTGCCAAGTTCACTCAATGGGGAAAGAATAGTATCTTCAAGAAATGATGCTGGTACAACTGGATCTCCACTGCAAAAGAATGAAGTTGGACCCCTGCCTCATGCCATACACAGAAGTTAAAACGGACCATAGATCTAATTGTAGGAGCTAAAACTATAAAACTTCTAGAAGAAAACACAGGAGTAAATCTTTGCAATTTGGGGCTAGTCAATGGTTTTTTGGATACAACACCAACAGCACAAGTGACAAAAGGAAAAAATAGATAAACTGGACTACATCAAAATTGAAAATTTTCGTGCTACAAATGATACTATCAAGAAAGTGAAAAGACAATCCACAGAATGGGAGAAAATTTTTGCAAATCATATGTCTGATAAGACACTTGTATCCAGAACACACAAAGAACTCTTACAACGAAACAATAAAAAGACAAGTAACCTGATTTTAAAATGGGCATAGGATTTGAATAGCCATTTCTCCAAAGAAAATACACAAATGGCCAATAAGCACTTGAAAAGGTGTTCAACATCATTATCACTAGGGAAATGCAAATCACGACCACAATGAGATAACACTTCACACCCACTAGAATGGCTATAATGAAAAAAGACAAACAATGACAAGTGTTGGCGAGGAGGTGGAGAATCGTAACCCTACTACGTAGCTTGTGGGAATGTAAAATGGTGCAGCTGCTATGGAAAACATTTTAGTAAATCCTCAAAGAGTTAAACATAGAGTTACCATATAACCCAGCAATTTGCCTCCCAGGGGAAAAATAAAAACATATAGCCACACAAAACTCACACACAAATGTTCATAGCAGCATTGTTATAATAGTCAAAAAGTAGAAACAACCCAAATGCCCATCAACTGATGAACAGATAAACAAAATGTGACATATAATTACAATGGAGTATTATTCAGCTATAAGAAGAATGAAGTGCTGATACATACTACAATGTGAGTGAACTTTGAAAACATTATGGTTAGTGAAAGAAGCCAGTCACACAAGATCACATATTGTGTGATTGATTCCATTTATATAAAATGTACAGAAAAGGCAAATTTATGGAGATAGAAAGTATGGTTGCTTAAAGCTGGGGAGGGGATTGGAGGGATAGAATGGGATTGACTGTTAAGTGAATGGTACAGGGTTTCTTTCAGTGGGGAACAAAAATGGTCAAAACTAGATTGTAATGACGGTTGCACAAAAAAACAAAAAACATTGAATTGTACAGTTTAATTGAGTAAATATGTATATAGTATGTGAATTATGGAGGAGCCCTGGTGGCACAGTGGTTAAAGTGCTTGGCTGCTAACCAAAAAGTCAGAGGTTTGAACCCACCAGCTGCTCCTCGGAAGAAAGCAGTCTGCTTTTGTAGAGATTTGCAGCCTTGGAAATCCTATGAGGCAGTTTGACTCTGTCCCGTAGGGTCTCTGTGAGTTGGAATTGACTCAGCGGCAATGGGTATGTGAATTATATCTCAAAAAAGTTGTTAGAAAAGATTTATATTATATTCAGTGTCTTCACTCTTAGAAAATAGGAAAACAAATTTAAAATCCTTTCAGAATTTCTCATACAGAAGAATTTGAAATAATTAATGTATATACTGACCCCTCAAGGCGGTGGAGCATAACTCCCCACTCCTCAAGTGTGGGCTGGGCATAGTGACTTCATTCCAAAGAGTACAGTGTGTGTGTGTGTGTGTGTGTGTGTGTGTGTGTGTGTGTGGAGGGATAACTTTAAAGTTACTAAGGTGTTGTTTACCACCTCCTCTAAGTGATCAAGGTTAACATCAACAGTGATAAATCACGTTGACAGTATGTACCCTTGATAAGAGATAATGAGAATGGCACTTTACCTCTGTAGTCTTCTACCCCAAGCCCCATAAACTCTAGTCTAAGCATGAGAAAAACATCAGACATACCCATATCGAGGAACATTCTATAAAATAGCTGACCAGTATTCCTCTAAACTGTCAAAGTCATGAAAAACAAGGAAAGTCTGAGTCAAGAGGAGCCTAATGAGACATGACAAATAAATATGGGAGCCTGGGGCAGAAAAAGAACATTAGGTAAAAACTAAAAAAATCCATATAAAGTATGGATTTTGGTTAATAATAATGCATTAATATTGGTTCACTAGTTGTGACAAGTGTATCTTACTAATATGAGATATTAACAACAGAGGAATCTGGGTGTGGGGTACATAGGAACTCTCTGTACTGTCTTTTCTGTAAGTCTAAAACAAAAAGTTCATTTAAAAAAATCATTTGGAGGCAACATGTACAGTGAAATAAGTTCCAGCTTTACTGCTCTCTAGCTGTGTGATCTGGCCTTTTTTAGGCCTGATTTCTTCATCTGTAAAATAGTTGTGCCAAACTCTCCAGCATTTTTTGTCCGATCCTAGTGAGGTAATTAATATACAATAAAGAATTTTGTAAAGTCAAATTCCTTCCAAAATAATTCACCTAAAGAGGTAAGCTTCAGTTAGCTGCAAAATTTTTTAATGTAGATTCCTTAATCTCCTGACGTGCTTTTCTTCCTAACTTAATATATATGATAGTTTATACCTCTGGCCACCACCATCCTTCCCTCCCTGGTACCTAGAGTGGCTCATCAGGCCAGTCTGCTCCACCCACAACCTGGTGGGCCATCCCTCTTCCTCACACACCCACAGATGCCACCTCTCCACCGAGATCCAGCTCTGGCACCCTCCAGCTGGCTGGGTTCTGGTGCTTCACATATAAATTTCCAGATAGGCATCAGTAGTGGGGCCCAGTGGCCTAGGAGCCTGGCTGCCAGGGCTTGGCTGTAATGAAGACTATGAGAGTAGCAGGGGTGCGTGGGTGGGAAGGCTAGGCTGAACTTCACTTCACCCAACTGAACGTCATTTCTGACCTTGATGCCGTTGCTTCCTAGGGAGACCCACCTTCCTGGCCCCTTCAGCATCTGAGAGTCAGCAGTGGGGTCCTGGCCAACAACAATTAATGCACAGTGGTGAGCAGCAGAAGATGCTGAGTTTTTATTTTTAGACTTTTTGAATCATGATAAGTATATATAAAAAACACTTGCCATTTCAACATTTTTAACATGGAAAAATCAATGACATTAATTACTTTCATCCTGTTGTGAAACGATCACCACTATCGTTTCCATCGCCCTTAGCAGAAGCTCAGTGCCCCCTAAGCAATGACTCCCTCTTCCCCTTCTTTGCAGCCCCTGGTAACCACTAATGAACTTTGGACTCTATACATTTCCCTGTCTAGCTATTTCATATAAGAGGATGCAGGTTTTTATCAGTACTACTATCTCTACTACAGGGTAGAGAATCCTCCTTGGAGAAGAATGAATGCACAGAACCGGCCCTGGGTGCCTTCCCCAGCTACAGCTGTGCACTCTGGGGAGACCCTAAGAAGGGACCTGGGAGCCTCCATTCCTTGGTCAGAGAAGCTGCAGGCTCCGAGGCCTGGGGAAAGCAGTGGGAGCAAGAAGACACCTCCCCCAAGGATGCTGCAGAGGTCCCCCAGACTTGCTCGCAGTGCAGTCTCCCAGCAGGGACCCCAAGAAGCCAGGACTGAGTAAGAATGTCCAGCAGCCCAGGGCACAGAAGGCAAGGCGGCCCAATAGTGCAAGTCATGATGAGCTCCTGCACCTGGCAGTGTCAGGGGACCTTAAAAAACACCTAATTAATTAGTACTCCACCAGTTACCAGGCCACTCCCAGTCACCTCCCCACCACTTCATTCACTTCCTCTGAGTTGTTTTGCAGACTCTCTGGAGAATTCCTGACGGATCTGGATCTATCCAGCTTAAGGAGGTCAGACATGCAGAGCAGACAAGGGTGACTGACAGACGACTTCGGACACCCACGCGTGCTCAATAGCATGGGGAAACTCAGGTCAACGAATGAAAAGACTCATGTCAAAGAACCAAATTCACCGGACATACTCATCTGCAGTAGCCAAGCCCATTCAAAAGCGAAGACTCCGTCCGCAGCTTCGGTGCCAAGTCTTAGCCCCGCCCCATAATAATCAATAAAATCTATGACTATGTAGAACTTCCTGATTCTGCCCACCTGCCTTTCTCCACCCCTATATGAATATGCATAGTTCCCCAAACCTACAAAATGTAAATGCTTCCTCAAATTGAGGAGCACAATCTGAGGTCATACCTCTGAGTTCTCGCTTCCTAGCCTGCAAAATAAACTGTTTCTTCTTCTCAAAACCAGCATCTGAGAGACTGGCTCCCTGCACGCTGGGCATGGACCCCTTGGTCCGGTTTCAGCAGCAGAGGACCTGGCCTGCGCAGTGCCACCTGAGTCACATGGGCCCGGGTATGGCAGGATGGGGCCGGCTGGGCATATGGAGGCCTGCCTCCTGGCACCACTGGTCTCTCTGAGCGCTGGAGGCCCCACCCCGAATCATAACAAACATATTAAATGCACCCCCCTCATCACACATTAATATTTAATCTAAAACTGGAAAGGACTTAAATTTTTATTTCCTTACGGTAAGCACTCAAATATAACTTTATAAACATGCATACATGGGAAACAATTCTTACAGCAGTCTTTTTTCTCTCCTACTTACTTTGCTCTCCCCTCCTTCAATATCAGCACTCCATAATAATCTAGTATGTTTCTTCTATATTTCTGCCAATGCTCATAAAATATATACAACAAATTAAAATATGTGTGACACACGGGGGTTATCTTTTAAAAAAACAGGGTCTTATTACACACTGCTGTCGTGCGTCTTCTTTTCCTGTTTGGTGGGATGTGGGGAGAAGGCAGTGGGAACAGCTTGAATTCCTCCTTTTCCATGCTGGTTACCATCCCATGGCATGCATGTGCCATGAGATTCCCTGTCCCAGTGTTTGACTGATGCTCATAAGCTTACTTGAACTTACTGATGCTTTTATTTCTCTGTAATAGAAATAGGGAGGGGGCAGTGGTAGAATTCTCACCCTCCGTGTGGGAGACTTGGTTGGATTCCCAGCCAATGCACTTCATTTGCAGCCACCACCTGTCTGACAGTAGAGGCTTGTGTGTTGCTATGATACTAAATGGGTTTCAGTAGAGCTTCCAGACTAAGGTGAACTAGAAGAAAGGACTGGTAATCTACTTCCAAAAAGTCAGCCAATGAAAAGTTTATGGATCACAACGGTCCGACCCAACACTGATCATGGGGATGGCAGGACCAGGCAGTGTTTCTTTCCATTGTGCAGGTGGTCTTCATGGGTTGGGGCCAACTCCATGGCAGCTAAAAACAATAGAGTCCCAGGAAGATTTGCATTTTTACTTTTAACAGATGCTCCCAGATGGACCTTCCACCTAGGCGACCCACTCCTCATTGCTGCCAGCAGAGCAGCTATCCCAGCATCCCACCAGAAAAGTTGTCAGAGCCCCCCCACCATATGAAGTGCTCTATGGACTTCCTTCCATGGTATTTCCTGAATCCTGGAGAACATCAGCATTTTTCACACATGCTGGCAACTTCCATTTGCAATCCTGGAACGGTCCTCCTTTGCTCATTTCCTCTGTTAGGTTTTTGTGTTTTCCCTGTCAACTTTTATGAGTTTTTTTATATTGTATACATATGTGTTACTAGTATTTTCCTCAATATATCCTTAGTCAGTGTTATGTTGTGGTTAGTTACCAGTGAGTCAGTTCTGAATCATAGTGATCCTGCGAATAATGGAAGGAAACGCTGCCCAGTCCTGCGCCATCCTCACAATTGTTGCTATGTTTGAAGCCATTGTTGCAGCCACTGTGTCAATCCAACTCGTTGAGGGTCTTCTTCCTCTTTTTCACTGACCCTCTACTTTACCAAGCATGACGTCCTTCTCAGGGACTGGTCCCCCCTGATAACATGCCCACAAGACTGTGAGATGATGTTTCAGCATCTTTGCTTCCAATGAGCATTCTGGCTATACTTCTTCCAAGACAGATTTGTTCGTTCTTCTGGCCAATGATAGTATATTCAATATTCTTGGCCAGCACCATAATTCAAAGGCATCAATTTTTCTTCAGTCTTCTTTATTCATTGTCCAGTTTTCACATGTATATGAGACAACTGAAAATACCAAGGCTTGGACAGGCACACCTTAGTCCTCAAACTGACATCTTTACTTTCCAACACCTTAAAAAGGTCTTTTGCAGCAGATTCGTCCAATGCAATACGTCCTTTGATTTTTTGACTGCCGCTTCCATGGGTTTTGATTGTGTATCCAAGTAAAAAGAATCTCTGGCAACTTCAATATTTTCTCTGTTTATCATGACGTTGCTTATTGGTACAGTTGTGAGGACTTTTGTTTTCTTTATGTTGAGGTGTAATCCATACCGAAGGCTGTAGCCTTTGATCTTCATCAGTAAATGCTTCAAGTCCTCTTCCCTTTCCACAAGCAAGGTTGTGTTATCTGCATAACACAGGTTGTTAATGAGTGTTCAACCAATCCTGATACCCCATTCTTCTTCATATAGTCCAGTTTTTTTGGATTATTTGCTCAGCATACAAATTAAATAAGTATAGTGAATAGATACAACCCTGATGCACACCTTTCCTGATTTTAAACCACACAGTATCCCCTTGTTCTGTTCGAAAGACTGCCTCTTGGTCTGTGTACAGGTTTCACATGAGCACAATTAAGTGTTTTGGGATTCCCATTCTTTGCAATGTTATTCATAATTTGTTATAATCCACACAGTCAAATGCCTTTGCATAATCAATAAAACACAGGTAAACATCTTTCTTGTATTCTCTGCTTTCAGTCAAGATTCATCTGACATCAGAAATGATGTTTCATGACCTCTTCTGAATCTGACTTGAATTTCTGGCAGTTCCCTGTCAGTGTACTGCTGCAGCCACTCTTGAATGATCTTCAGCAAAATTTTACTTACGTATGATACTAGTGATATTGTTTGATAATTTCTGCATTCTGTTGGATCACCTTTCTTTGGAATGGGCACAAATATGGATCTCTTCCAGTCAGTTTGCCAGGTAGCTGTCTTCCAAATTTCTTGGCTTAGACAAATGAGCACCTCCAACACTGCATCCATTTGCTGGAACATCTCAATCGGTATTCCGTCATTTCCTAGAGCCTTGTTTTTCACCAGTGACTTCAGTGCAGCTTGGACTTCTTCCTGCAATACCATCGGTTCTTGACCATATGCTACCTCCTGAAATGGTTGAACATCGACCAATTCTTTTTGGTACAGTAACTGTGTATTTCTTCCATCTTCTTTTGATGCTTCCTGGGTTGTTCAATATTTTGACCATAGAATCCTTCACTATTGCAACTCAAGGCTTGAATTTTGTTCTTCAGTTCTTTCCGGTTGAGAAATGCCGAGCTTGTTCTTCCCTTTTGGTTTTCTAACTCCAGGTCTTTGCACATTTTATTATGATACTTTGCCATGTCTTCTCGAGCCACCATTTGAAATCCTCTGTTCAGCTCTTTTACTTTATCATTACTCCCATTCTCTTCAGATACTCTATGTTCAAGAGCAAGTTTCAGAGTCTCTTCTGACATCCATTTTGGTCGTTTCTTTCTTTCTTGTCTTTTTAATGACCTCTTGCTTTTTTTTTTTTTTAACTACTTTAGATGAAGGTTTACAGAGCAAATTAGTTTCTTATTAAACAATTAATACACATATTGTTTTGTGACATTGGTTGCCAATCCCATGACATGTCAACACTCTCCCCTTCTCTACCTTGGGTTCCCTGTTACCAGCTTTCCTGTCTCTTCCTGCCTTCTTGACCTTGCCCCTGAGCTGGTATGCTCATTTAGTCTAGTTTTGTTTTATGGGACTTGTCAAATCTTTGGCTGAAGGGTGAACCTCAGGAGTGACTTCAGTACTGAGTTAAAAGGGTGTCTGAGGGCCATACTCTTGGCCTTTCTCCAGTCTCTGTCAGACCAGTAAGTCTGGTATTTTTTTGTGTGTGTGTGACTTAGAATTTTTTTCTACATTTTTCTCCAGCTCTGTCTGGGACCTTCTAATGTGATCTCTGTCAGAGCAGTCGGTGGTGGTAGCTGGGCACCATCTAGTTATGCTGGACTCAGTCTGGTGGAGGCTGTGGTAGTTGTGGTCCATTAGTCCTTTGGACTAATCTTTCCCTTGTCTCTTTGGTTTTCTTCATTCTCCCTTGCTCAAGATGGGTTGGGACCAGTGGAGAATCTTAGATAGCTGCTCACAAGCTTTTAAGACCCCAGATGCTACTCACCAAAGTAGAATGTAGAACATTTTCTTTATAAACTATGTTATGCCAATTGAGCTAGATGTCCCTGAGACCATGGTCCTCAGCCCTCAGCCCAGTAATTTGGTCCCTCAGGGAGTTTGGATGTGTCTATGAAGCTTCTATGACCTTACTTTGGTCATGTTGTGCTAACTTCCCCAGTATTGTGTACTGTCTTACACTCACCAAAGTTACCACTTATCTATTGTCTAGTTAGTGTTTTTCCCTCCCTACCACTCCCCTCCCCAGTAACCATCAAAGGTTGTTTCTTTCTGTGTGTAAACCTTTTCATTAGTTTTTATAATAGACATCTCATGCAGTATTTGTCGTTTTGTGTTTGACTTATTTCACTCAGCATAATGCCCTCCAGACCCATCCATGTTGTGAGATGTTTCGCAGATTCATCATTGTTCTTTATTGTTGCATAGTATTCCATTGTGTGTATGTACCATAGGTTGTTTATCCAGTCATCTGTTAATGGACACTTACGTTGTTTCCATATTTTTGCTATTGTGAATAATGCTACAGTGAACATGGGTGTGCATGTATCTATTTATGTGACGGCTCTTATTTCTCTAGGATATATTGCTCAGAGTGGGATTGCTGGATCCTATGGTATTTCTATTTCTAGCTTTTGAAGGAAGCATCACATAGTTTTCCAAAATGGTTGTACCATTTTATATTCCCACCAGCAGGGCTTAAGAGTTCTAAACTCACCTCAGCCTCTCCAAAATTTGTCATTTTCTTTTTTCTTTTTTTTTTTTTGATTCGTGCCAGTAATGTTGGGGTGAAATGGTGTCTTAGTTATCTAGCACTGCTATAACAGAAATGCCACAAGTGGATGGTTTTAACAAAGAGCAGTTTATTTCCTTACAGTAAAGTAGGCTAAAAGTCCAAATTCAGGGTGTCAGCTCCAGAGGAAGGCTTTCTCTCTCTCAGCCTTCTCATCAGTGTTCCCCCGGACCAGGAGCTTCTCGGCACAGGGACACCTGTCCAAAGGACGCGCTGTGCTCCCGCCACTGCTTTCTTGATGGTATGAGGTCCCCAACTCTCTGCTTGCTTCCCTTTCCTTTTATCTCTTGAGAGATAAAAGGTAGTGCAGGCCACATGTCAGGGAAACTCCCTTCACGTTGGATCAGGGATGTGACCTGGGTAAATTTGGTGTTACAATCTCACCCTAATCCTCTTTAACATAAAATTACAATCACAAAATGGAGGCCAACCACACAATGCTGGGAATCATGGCCCAGCCAAATTGATACACACATTTTTGGGGGGACATAATTCAAACCATGACAGATGTTATCTCATTGTAGTTTTGGTTTGCATTTCTCTAATGGCTAGTGATCTGAAGCATTTCTTCATGTTTTCTTTGGTGAGGTGTCTAGTCATATCCTTTGTCCATTTTTTAATTGGATTATTTGTTTTTTCGTTATAGAGGTGTTGAGTTTTCCTATAGATTTTAGAGATTAGACATTTGTCAGATTTGTCATAGCCAAAATTTTTTTTCCCAGTCTGTAGGTTCTCTTTCTACTGTTTTGATGAAGTCTTTTGATGAGCATAAGTGTTTAATTTTTAGAAGATCCCAGTTATCTAGCTTATCTTCTGGTGTTTGTGTATTGTTAGTTATGGTTTGTATGCTATTTAGGCCATGTATTGGGACCTCTAGTTTTGACCCTATTTTTTCTTTTATGATCTTTATAGTTTTCGGTTTTATATTTAGGTCTTTGATCCATTTTGAATTAGTTTTTGTGTACGGTGTGAGGTATGGCTCCTGTTTCTTTTTTTTTTTTTTACAGATGGACATCCAGTTTTGCCAGTTTTGTCTTTTCCCCATTTAATGAACTTTGGGCCCTTGTCAAAGAACAGGTGACCATAGGTGGATGGATTTACATCTGGGTTCTCAATTGTGTTCCATTGGTCAATACGTCTGTCATTGTACCAGTACCAGTCTATTTTGACTACCATAGCTGTATAGTAGTTTCTGAGATCAGGTACTGGAGGCCTCCTATTTTATTCTTCTTCAATAGAGCTTTACTTATTCCAGGCCTCTTTCCTTTCCATACGAAGTTAATGATAAGTTTTTCCATGTCATTAAAGAATGCTGTTGGTATTTGGATAGGGATTGCATTGTATTTGTAGATTTGGGTAGAACTGACATTTTCACTATGTTGAGTCTACCTATCTATGAGCATGGTATGTGTGATGGTTAAGATTCTGTGTCACCTTGGCTGGGCCATGATTCTCAGTGTTTATATGTGATCACTCCCCTGATTGAATATCCTGTGAGTAGCCAATCAGTGGAAAGGGAGTTTCCCTGTGGGTGCGACCTGCATCTGAATATAAGCAGATGTTCTAGCTTTTTGCTCACCCTGGATTCTGCAGCTGCCTCCTGTTCATCTGACCTCCGGTTCTTGGGACTTGAGCTATCAGCTTATCTCTGATTTTGGGATTCATTGATCTTCACAGCCTGTGAGCAGAGTCCTGCTTTCCAACCTGCCAACCTTGGGTTCACCAGACCCTGTGGCTACATGAATTGGGAGAGGCCTCTACCCTGAATCACAGACTTGGGACGTTCTAGCCTCTACAATCATGTGAGCTTTTTCCTTGATATAAATCTCTCTCTATATATATTTGTACACTTTACCAGTTTTGCTTCTCTAGAGAACCCAGCCTAAGACACTTGGTACAGACAGTGGGGTGCTGCTGTAACAGATGCCTAAAATGTGAAAGTGGTTTTGAAACTGTGAATGGATAGAGGAACAGCAAAGGCAGATGACCAGCAGCAGCAGAGAACCTGCAGCAGCAGAGAACCAGCAGCAGCAGAATCAGGAGACCAGAGCAAGACGGTGCTGGAGCCAACCCATGGAGCAAGAGAGCTGAGTGTCTGTACACAGGAGGCTTCCTGGCAGAGTGGGATACCTCTGGGCACTTATCGGTGGAGTTGCAGAGCTTTGGAACACTTGCCCCAGCAGGGCAGATGCTGGCGTGAGACCTGAGGAGCTGAGAGGCCACAGGAAGCAGAAGCTGAAGATACACAGAACACAAGAAGCCGAGCTGCCTCAGTCCCAAAAGGTATGGCCATGAACTATGGGGTTTCAAAGGGTGGAGCCATGGCCTCTGGTGTTTCTAATGGTGGAGTCATCACTCTGATGGACTAGGAGAATGGTGCACCTAAAGCCAAGGAAGCAGAGTTGCCATCCCAGTGGGCCTGGAAGGTGGAGCTAAAGTCCAGGGCCAAGGGGCCTCCACTCAGAATCTGGAGAGTGTATCCAATATCTAGAGTCTGGAGGGCAGGGCTGTTGTGTGAAAGGTCTCAGAGAACAGAGGATTATTTTCAAGGCTTGAGGGCTAATGTAATGTGTTCTACTGACTTACTTGGTGCCTGTTATCCCTTCTTTTCCTCCGGTTTCTCCCATTTGTAATGGAAATGTCTGGCTTGTGCCTGTTCTGCCATTGTACCTTTGGAAGCAGATAACTTGTGTTCTTGATTTCACAGATGAAGAGGAATTTTTTGGATTTTGGACTTGGAGTTGATTTAAGACTTTTGTTACGACATGATGGGGTGAATATATTTTATACGTGGCAAGGACATGAATTTTGGGAGGACAAAGAGTGGAATGTCATGGATTGAATTGTGTCCCCTCAAAATATCTGTCAACTTGGCTGGGTCATAATTCCCAGTATTGTATGATCGTGTACTATTTTGTAATCTGATGTGATTTCCTTATGTGTTGTAAACTCTATCACTATGATGTAATAAGATGGATTATGCTGAGGTATACAAGATTGGATAGTGTCTTAAGCCAATCTCTTTTGAGACATAAAAGAGAGAAGTGAGCAGAGATACATGGGGACCTCATACCACCAAGAAAGCAGCGCTGGGAGCAGAGTGTGTCCTTTGGACCTGAGGTTCCTGTGCTGAGATGCTCTCAGACCTAGAGAAGACTGATGACAAAGACCTTCCTCCAGAGCCAACAGAGAAGCGAAAGTCTTCTCCTGGAGTTGACACCCTGAATTTGGACTTGTAGCCTACTAGACTGTGAGAGAAGAAATTTCTCTTTGTTAAAGCCATCCACTTGTGGTATTTCTGTTACAGCAGCACTAGCTGACTAAGACAGTATGTTTTTCCATTTATGTAGGTCTCATTTGGTTTCCTGCAGTAGTGTTTTGTAGTTTTCTTTTGTATAGGTCTTTTACATCCCTGGTTAGATTTATTCCTAATTACTTTATTATTTTAGGGGCTATTATAAATGGTATTGCTGTCTGATTTCTTTAGTAGTTCTCTTTATTGGTGTATAGGAATCCAACTGATTTTAATAATGTTTACCTTGTATTCTGCTACTCTGCTGAATCTATCAGTTCCAGTAGTTTTCTTATGGAGTCCTGTGGGTTCTCTACGTATAGTATCATATCATCTGCAAATAGGTATAGTTTTACTTCTTCCTTACCAATTTGAATGCACTCTATTTCTTTTTCTTGCCTTATTACTCTAGCTAGGACTTCCAGCACAATGTTAAATAAGAGTGGTGATAAATGGCATCCTTGCCTTGTTCCTCTTCTCAGAGGGAATGCTTTCAGTCTCTCTCTGTTAAGAATGATGTGGCTGTTGGTTTTCTATAGATACCCTTTATTATGTTGAGGAATTTCCCTTCTATACCTATTTTATTGAGAGTTTTTATTAGGAATGGGTTTTGGACTTTATCAAATGCCTTTTCTGCGTGGATTGAGATGATCCACGTGATTCTTTTTTCTATTTATGGGGTGGATTATGTTGACTGATTTTCAACTGTTGAATCATCCTTGCATACATGGTATGAATTCCACTTGGCCATGATGTTTATTTTTTACATGATGTTTAATTCTATCGGCTAGAATTTTGTTGAGAATTTTTGCATCTATATTCATGAGAGATATTAGTCTGTAATTTTATCTGTTTTTGTGGTGTCTTTACCTGGTTTTGGTATCAGGGTTATGCTGGCTTCATAGAATCAATGCAGAAATATCCCTTCCTTTTCTATGTTCTGAAATAGTTTGAGTAGTACTGGTGCAAGCTCTTCTCTGAATGGTAGAATTCTCCAGTGAAGCCATCTGGGCCAGGGCTTTTTTTTTGTTGTTGGGATTTTTTAAATTACCTTTTCAGCCTCTTCTTTTGTTATGGGTCTGTTCAGATTTCTGACCTCAGTTTGTGTTAGTTTAGGTGGGTAATGTGTTTCTAGAAATTTGTTCATTTCCTCTAGGTTTTGAAATTTGTTGGAGTGTAGATTTTCATAATATTCTGTTATGATCCTTTTTATTTCAGTTGGGTCTGTTGTAATGTCCCCCATTTCATTTCTTATTTGGGTTATTTACGTTCTCTCCTCTTTTTCTTTTGTCATTTTGGCCAATGGTTTGTTGATCTTGTTGATTCTTTCAAAGAACCAACTTTTGGTTTTGTTGATTCTATTATTTTTCTATTCTCTATTTCATTTACTTCTGCTCTGATCTTTATTATTTCCTTTCTTCTGGTGGCTGTGGGCTCCTTTTGCTGTTCTCTTTCTATTTGTTCAAGTTGTGTAGCTAATGTTTTGATTTTGTCCGTTTCTTCCTTTTTTGACATGTGTATCTCTTGCTATAAATTAACCTCTGAGCACTGCCTTTGCTGTGTCAGAGAGGTTTTGGTATGATGTGTTTTCCTTCTCATTTGATTCTAGGAATTTTTGGACTCCATCTTTGATTTCTTCTATTACCCAGTGGTTTTTAAGCAAGGTGTTAATTCAGTTTCCATATATTTGATTTTTTTCCCTTACTCTTTGTGTTATTAATTTCTACTTTGATGGTGTTGTGATCAGAGAAGATACTTTGTATTATCTCACTGTTTTGGATTTTGTTGAGGGTAGCTTTGTGGCCTAAGATGTGGTCTATTCTGGAGAACATTCCATGTGCATTGGAAAAGAATGTGTACTTTGCTGCTGTTGGGTAGAGTGTTCTATATATGTCTATGAGGTCAAGTTGGTTGATTGTGGCCTTTAGGTCTTCTGTATCTTCGCTGAGTTTCTTTTTAGATGTTCTGTTCTTTATCAAGAGTGGTATGTTTAAGTCTCTTACATTTATTGTGGAACTGTCAATTTCTCTTCACTGTTGTTGAAGATTGTTTTATGTATTTTGGAGTGCTGTCATTGGGTGCGTAGATATTTATTATGGTTATGTCCTCCTGGTGGATTGTCCCTTTAATCATTATATAATATCCTTCTTTGCCTTTTATGGTGGATTTTGTCTTAAAGTCTATTTTATCTGAGATTAGTCTTGTCACTCCTGGTCTTTTTTGGTTGCAGTTTACTTGACATATTTTTTCCATCCTTTGATTTTTAATATACTTATGTTTTTGTAGGCAGCATATTCATGGGTCCTGTTTTTTTTTTTTTAATCCATTTTGTCATTCTTTATCTCTTTATGGTTGCATTTAAGCCATTTATGTTCAGTGTGATTACTGATAGGTGTGAGTTTATTGCTGTCATTTTGTAGTGCTTTTTTTGTGGTGCTGATGTTTTCTTTGTTCTTCTTACTCTTCTGTGTTGAATTCCTTTTGTTTGTGGATTTTTTTTCATTTATTTTGTTTTTGTAGATTTTGTGTTTACTGAGACTTTATGTTTTTCTTCTTTGTTCTGATGAGTAGGTTTGTTAACTTTCTTTGTGGTTACCAAAATTTACCCATCTTCCTAAGTTTAAACTTGTCTTTTATTACTTGATGTCACCTTGACTTCCTCTCCTTTTGAAAGTTCTATACCTACACCATTTATCTCTTCTTTTATTGTTCTGACACTGTTGTCATTTACAGATTGACCTCACTTGTTCCCTGTTATAAATCTTCTAGTTTTGTTTTGTCCTTGAGAGTTCATTACCTAGGTTGGTATCTGGCTGATGCTGTCTTGTGTCCTAGATTCAGATTGTTGTCTGATGTTGTTGGTTCTCTAACCAAAGGACTCTCTTTAATAATTCTTGTAAGTTTGGTTTGGTTTTTACATATTCCCTTTATTTCTGTTTATCTGGAAATGCCCTAATTTCATCATGATATTTCAGTGAGAGTTTTGTAGGCTATATTATTCTTGGTTAGCAGTTTTTTTCTTTCAAGATTCTGTTTATGTCATCCTATTGGACCTCTTGCTTTCTTCATATCCTTGATTTTATCCAACAACTCGTCTGGTCTTCGGTCATTAGTGTTCAATGCATCAAATTTATTCTTGAGATGGTCTCTAAATTCAAGTGGGATATACTCAAGCTCATATTTTGTTTCTCATTGACTTGTTTTAATTTTCTTCAGCTTCAACTTAAGCTTGCATATGAGCAATTGATGATCTGTTCCACAGTCAGCCCCTGGCCTTGTTCTGACTGGTGATATTAAGATTTTCCATTGTCTCTTTCCACAGATATAGTTTATTTGATTCCTGTGTTTTCCAGCTGGTGAGGTCCACACGTATAGTCATTTTATGTTATTTAAAAAAGATATTTGCAATGAGTAAGTCGTTGGTCTTGCAAAATTCTATCTTGCGATCTCTGGCATCATCCCTATCATCAAGACCTTATTTTCCAACTACTGATGCTTCTTGTTTCCAACTTTTGCATTCTAACCCCCAGTAATTATCAATGCATCTTGATTGTATGTTTGATTAATTTCAGACTGCAGAAGTTGTTAAAAATCTTCAATTTCCTCATATTGGCCTTAGTGGTTGGTGCATAAATTTGAATAATATTTGAATTATACTGCTAGGTCCTTCTTCCTAGTCTGTCCTAGTCTGGAAGCTCAGCTGAAACCTGTCCATTCATGGGTGATGCTGCTGGTATTTAAATACCGGTGGCACAGCTTCCAGCATCAGAGCAACACACAAGCCCCCACAGTACAAACTGACACATGAGTGGTCTTTATTTATGGTATCTTTTGCCATGTAGAAGTTTATATAGCCAAATAAAACTCTTTTATTTTATAACTTCTATTTTTTTAGTTTGCATTAGAAGGGTTCTCCCCGTGCCTAGAGTGTTCATTTAATGCTCTAGATTTTTTTTGGAAGGTTTTTGTTGTTTTACTATTTACTCTGAATCCATCAAGAACTAATTTTATATATAAAGTAAGATGGAGCCCACTTTATTTTCTTTCAGATGAATAGCCTGTTGTGTCAACACCATTTAGTAATAATAGCAACACCTACTGAGTCTTTGCTATGTTCCAGGTAGTGTTCTAAGCACTTTACAGGCATTAAGTCATTTAGTCCTCAAAACGACTAGAAGGTGGGAACTTTACTATCCCCGCTTTATAGATGAGGGAATTGAAGCACAGAGAGGTTACATCATTTGACTAAAGTCACACAGCTAGTAAGTGATAGAGCCAGATTTCGCCCAGGGTATCTGACTTCAGAGTTTGCTTTCAAGGCCTATGCCTCATCCTCCAGGTTTTCAAACTTGTTGCCATAGTGTTGAATATAGTTTCTTTAAAATTCTTTTAACCTCCCCTAATTCTGTAGTTAATTCACCTTTCTCATTCCTAATCTTGTATATTTCTGTTATATCTTTTTTCCTTTGCCCTCAAAGGTGCAAGTCATGATGAGTTCAGATTTTCCTGTTTCATCAGTGCTTTCAAAGAACAATCCATGTTTTGAATCACTTATCCTTTCTAATTAAATATGAATGTAAATATAGATTTGGCTTTCTAGTACATTAATTTCTTTTTTTATCTTCATCGATTTCTTCTTCCTAGTTTCATTTGGTACTTAAACTAAGTATGTAGATTCTTTAATTTATGTCTTCTTATTTTTCAGATTTTATTTATTTTGTTGCTGTTGAGAATATACATGGCAAAATGTACACCAAATTAACAATTTCTACAAGAATTATTTAGTGACATTGATTACATTCTTCAAGTTGTGCAAACATTCTCACCCTCTTTTTCTGAGTTGTTCCTCCCCCTTAAAATCACCTCACTGCCCCCTAAGTTTCCTATCTAATCTTTCAAGTTGCTGTTGTCACTTTGATCCTATATTGATAGTTCTTAAAAGAGCATAATGCTCAAGCAGACATTTTTCACTAGTTAAGCTAAACAATTGTTTGGTTTTAAGAAGACTTCAGGGGATATTTTTGGTTGAAGTTTGCAGTACAGTGAATTATTTAATATGGCCCTTCTAGCCATAGTCTTTATAACTCCCACCAAATGATTGGGTAGGAGTATGCAAATGAGGTGGTTGTGGCCCACCAAGGGGATTGGATAGCTTGCCAATAATGCAAATAAGGTGTACGGCACCTTTGTGAGGGTAGGACCATGCAGACAAGGTATATGGAACCCTAATGAGGAGATTGGACAGTTTTGTCATCTCACTAGGTTTAAAATGAGCCATCTCAGAGGCAGATGGGGGGACCTCAAGACCACCAAGAAAGAAGATCTAGGAGTGGAATGCATCCTTTGGACCCAGGATCCCTTTGCTGAGAACCTCCTGTCTGCAGGAGGCAGAGAGAGGGAGCTGTAACATGGAAAACAATGAAAGACAGTGGCACAGCAATAGCACAGCAATAGCAAGAGCCATGGTGTACGAGACAGCAGGATCCAGGAGACTGGCATGAGATGGCTGTGGTGGGGCTTGCCAGCCCGCAGAGCTAAGAGCTGTAACACTTACCTGAGAAGGTCTCCAGCAGGGCCCAGCATCAGAGGGCAAGTCGAAGCTGTCCTGATCAAGGAACTGCATCCTGAGTTATTCCTGTTACTTCAAAATTGATCCTGATCCCAAGTTGTACGCTATTCCTCCCCTAATAAACCACTTAACTGTAAGTACGATTCGTGAGTTCTGTGAGATGTTGCAGCAAATTACTGAACCCAAAGACGGGAGGAAGAGTACTGAGAGGAGGAGGAGGAGTTGATGTTAGAGATGATGGAGTGGTATGGTGCAGCAGTTTGGAAAAGTTGGACATTTGGGACATCTTTAACCTCTGCCTCATAGGAACCAGCTTTGTGATGATCCTTATAAAATAAATTATTCTTTAAAGATTTAAAGATTATCTCAGGGCTATAGTTTCAGGGGTTCATCCAACCTTCTTGGCTCCAGGATGTCTGCAGTCCATGAGAATTTGAAATTCCGTTCTGCATTTTCCCCCTTTTGATCAGGATTCTTGTATAGAATCTTTGATCAAAATGTTCAGTTATGGTAGCTGGGCACCATCCAGTTTTTCTGGTGTCATGGCAAAGGAGGCAGTTATTCATGGAAGCAATTAGCCATACATTCCATATCCTTCTCCTATTCCTGACTCTCCTTCTTCCTCTGTTGCACCAGGTAGGTAGAAACTAATCGTAGAGTCTTGGATGGCCACTTGCAAGCTTTTAAGATCCCACGCACTACACAATGAACTAGAAGGTAAAACAGAAGCACTAAACATGTTATTAGGCCAATTAACTGGGATGTCCCATGAAACCATGACCCTAAACCTCCAGACCAAGGAACCAAATCCCATGAGGTGTTTGACTGTACATCAGCCATCTCTGCAGCTATTCTTTTTTTCCTTGTTGTAGTAACTATATCTATTACACAGCTTTTGCTGATTCAACTTTTTACAGGTGTACAACTTATTGACAGCACGTACAATAATCAGCTGTGCAACCCTACCTTTAATCAATGCAATTTTTCCATCACCATAAACTGTAACTCAGTATTCCATAAGTTGTAACTCTCCTCTCCTTCTCCCTCCCACCACTGTTGTTGTTGTTAGGTGCTGTTGAGTCGGTTTCCACTCATAGCGAGCCTATGTACCACAGAACAAAACACTGCCGGGTCCTGCCCATGCTCACATCGTTGTTTTGCTTGAGCCCATTGTTGCAGCCACTGTGTCAATCCACCTCTTTTTCAATGACCCTGTACTTTACCAAGCATGATGTCTTTCTCCAGGGACTGATCCCTCCTGACAACATGTCCAAAGTATGTAAGATGTAGTTTTGCCATCCTTGCTTCTAAGGAACATTCTGGTTGTACTTATTCCAAGATAGATTTGTTCGTTTTTTGGCAGTCCATGGTATATTCAATATTCTTTGCCAACACCACAATTCAAAGATGTAAATTCTTCTTCAGTCCTCCTTATTCATTGTCCAGCTTTCCCATGCATGTGATTGAAAATACCATGGCTTGGGTCAGGAGCACCTTAGTCTTCAAGGTGATATCTTTGCTTTTCAACACTTTAAAGAAGACTTTTGCAGCAGATTTGTCCAACGCAATGCATCTTTTGACTTCTTGACTGCTGCTTCCATGGGTGTTGATTGTGAATCTAAGTAAAATGAAACCCTGTTATTGGTCCAGTTGTGAGGATTTTTGTTTTCTTTATGTTGAGGTGTAATCCATACTGAAGGCTGTGGTCTTTGATCTTCATCAGTAAGTGCTTCAAGTCCTCTTCACTTTCAGCAGGCAAGGTTCCGTCATCTGCATAATGCAGGTTGTTAATGAGTCTTCCTCCAATCCTGATGCTGAGTTCTCTTCATATACTCCAGCTTCTCGGATTATTTGCTCAGCATACAGATTAAATAGGTATGGTGAAAGGATACAACCCTGACGCACACCTTTTCTGACTTTAAACCATGCAGTATCCCCTTGTTCTGTCCAAACAACTGCCTCTTGATCTATGTACAGATTCCTCATGAGCACAATTAAGTGTTCTGGAATTCCCATTTTTTGCAGTGTTATCCATAATTTGTTATGATCCACACAGTCTAATGCGTTTGTATAGTCAATAAAACACAGGTAAACATCTTTCTGCTATTCTCTGTGTTCAGCCAAGATCCATCTGACATCTGCAATGATATCCCTGGTTCCATGTCTTCTTCTGATTCCTTTCTGAGTTCCCTGTCGATATACTGCTGCAGCCACTTTTGAATGGTCTTCAGCAAAATTTTACTTGCTTGTGATATTAATGATATTGTTTGATAATTTCCACATTCATTGGATCACCTTTCTTGGGAATAGGCATAAATATGGATCTCTTCTGGTAGATTGGCCAGGTAGCTGTCTTCCAAATTTCTTGCCATACACGAGTGAGCATTTCCAATGCTGCATCCATTTGTTGAAACATCTCAGTTGGTATTCTGTCCATTCCTGGAGCCTTGTTTTTTTTGCCAATGCCTTCAGTGCAGCTTGGACTTCTTCTTTCAGTACCATCAGTTCCTGATCATATGCTACCTCTTGAAGTGGTTGAACATGAACCAATTCTTTTTAGTACAGTGACTCTGGATTCTTTCTTTATCTTTGATTTTAGTGAGTGTGATTATGATATGCCTTGGTGATTTTCTTTTGGGGTCTATCCTATACGGGGTTCGTTGAGCTTCTTGGATGGTCACCTTTTCATCTTTCATGATATTGGGTAAGTTTTCTGTCTGCAGTTCTTCAGTGATTCTCTCTGGGTTTTCTGTTTTCTCCCCCTGTTCTGGAACTCCAATCACTTGCAGATTTTTGCTTATGATGCTATCCCACATAATTCTCGACTTTCTTCATTTTTCTTCATTCTTTTTTCTGATGTTTCTTCAAACAGAGCTGTATCCAAGTGTTTGTCTTCAGTTTCACTGATCCTGTCTTCCATGGTTTCACACCTGCTCCTCAGCTCTTCTATCACACTGTCCATTTCTGAAATCTTGTGGTTTACCTTTTGGATTTCTAATTGTTGTTTTTGTATGGTTTTTAGTTGTGAATTTATTTTGGCATTTTGTTCCTGTATTATTTTCCTCAATTCTTCCTCTCTTTGTCTGTATTTTCTATGAACTTGTCTGCCATTTCCATGAATTTGTCTATTTTTTCCTAATTTTTGTCTGTTTTTTGTGTCATCTCTTGGATAACTCTGGAAATTAGAGATATGAATTCCTTATCAAGTAGTTGTAGTGTGTTTTCTTCTACTGTAAAGTTATCTGGTGTCTTATTTTGGAAGTTTACTGGAACCATCCTGTCCTGTTTTTGTATATGTTTTGCTATTTTCTGCTGTCTTCTGGACATTCAGTAGTTATTTGCCTCCTTTATTGGTTGTAGATTTATTTATTTCACCCTGCTTTTTTGTTTTATTTGGTTATGTCTGAGAAGGCGGGCTGTACGTTCTTTGTTGTTTGCTCATCTGTGGGTGCAACACTTTCCAGCTCCTTGTCCAATGGGCAGGGTCAGGCACTCAGCTATGGTGCAGCAGGGCAGGTCCAGCTGAAGGGGAGTTGCTGGAATGGGTTGTTTGTGGCATGTACTAGGGCCAACAGGGCAGGCTGGGGATCAGTGCAGGCAAGCCGTTTTGTGTTGTTTGGGGGTGTAATGTTCACCACATGGTGCAAGCAAGCGGGAAGAAGGGGGGAGATTGGAACCTGTGGAGCAGTTGTTCTGTCTCCTGCTGGGACCTCTGTGAAGCTGCTTTCCCATATTCCCTGTTCGCCGATCTCTGACAGGAGTCCAAGATGGTGAATCCATGCTGCATTAGCTGATAGAGGACCTCTGCATGTATCTCTCCTCGCTCTCTGTTCTCTGCCAGTTTCTTATTCCATTTAGTACTTGGCTGAGTTCATTTGATGCTTAAGGTTTCAAGATTGATGTTAGACTTAGTTTTTTTGGTCTTTGCTGTGGAGGGACGGCTTGGTGCTTCTGTCTATAGAGCCATGTTGCCCAGAAGGCTCACCCTCATTCTTGAAGGGTAGTTTTGCTGGATATATATTCTTGGTTAACAGTTTTTTTTTTTCTTTCAGTACTTTAAATATATCGTTCCATTGCTCTCTGGCATCCAATATTTCTGAGGAGAAATTGGCACATAATCTTAAAGAGAATCCTTTGTATGTGACTGTTTCTGTCTCACTGCTTTCAGGATTCTCTCCTTATCTTTACATTTTGGACGCCTAACTATGATGTGTCTTGGTGTAGATCTCTTTGGGTTTATCCTGCCTGAGGTTCTTCAGTCTTGTTGGATTTGTAGATTCATGTCTTCTTTAGATTGGGGAAATTCTGTCATTATGTCTTCAAATATTTTTTCTGCCCGTTTTTCTCTCTCAACTCCTTCTGGAATTCACATGATGCATGTATTAGGTCTCAGCCTTCTTAAGCCTTCTTAAGCCTCCATTCTTGTTTCTCTTCATCTGTAATTGTAACTATCTTATCTTCCAATTTGCTGATTGTTTCTTCTCCCTGATTAAATCTGTTGGTAAGTCCTTCTATTGTTGTTGTTGTTAGGTGCTGTTGAGTCAGTTCTGAATTGTTACTGCCCTATAGACAGAGGAGAACTGCCCCATAGTGTTTCCAAGGAGCAACTGGTGGATTTGACCTGCCAAACTTTTGGTTAGCATCTGAGTTCTTAACCACTACACCACCAGTCCTTATATAGTGTTTCTCATTTCAGTTATTGTCCCTTTCAGTTGCAATATCTCTTTTTTTAGATCCTCACTTTGTTCTTGCATTGTTTTCCTTATTTCTTTAAGCTTTTTGTCTATGTTTTCCCTTAGCTCTTTAATAATGTTTAATGTTGTTGTATTATAGTCTTCCATTTTCTTCATTATTTGGTCATCTCCAGATGCGCTTTCACTCCCTTTGTCATGTTCACTTGAACGGTCTATTATTTCTCTGTTCTTTGTGTTTCTTGTAATTTTTTGTTTGGGCATTGGAATTTTCAAGGGTGTTAACTTTCTCAGTTTTCCCCAGTATTTGGTGTTTTCATCCATACTACTTTCTGCAAAAAACTCTTAGGCAAGCAGAGCATTCAGCCTTTGCTTACAGTTTCCTCTCCCTCTGTGTGATAGTTACTTCTTCCTCCCTGGTTTAATTAGGATTTGAAAGTTCCAGGTTTCCGTTTACAACTTTCAATTTCTCCCAAATACAGAGAACATGCTGTGGTCAGTCTGTCCACCAGTGGACACCACCACTCATGTGAGATATTGTGTACTAATCAATCCATCCACCAGGGGACACAGTCCTCTCTCTGGTTATTACTCCCTTCCCTTCTCTGTTTCTGCTGCCATGTTTTTAGTCAGAAAACCTGCACCCAGTGAGCCCCCTTTGGGACTGGGTATTGGCTGGGTATTGCTCTTTGGTTTTGCCCTAGGCTTGCTTCACCGCTCTATGGGGGCTGTTTATATATGAGCTGGCATTCAGGGGAAGCACAGGCAGACTTTCTTTCATTTCAGGAGAAGCGGGGCTGGCACTCCCCAGAAGGACTTCTGAGAGATCGGGGTTGTTGGTTTCAGAGCTCCAGTGGTCCTGTAGCAGTTGGGGAAGCAGTGTCCACTTAGGTGACTCACCTCCTGACTTCACTGTAGAGAACCTTCTGTAGGAGTTTGTATCAGTCCAACAGCTGACAATTACCAGCTGCGGGAGGGGTTGTCACACTCCAAACAGACCCTCAGGGAGGTGTGTCTTGTTGCTATCAGAGCCTGGGCCATAGTATGTTGACTGTGGGCGTAGCGTCCACTCAAGATTCCTGCTTCCTAGCACACAGGCGCCTCAGTCAGCAGTCTTCAGTACCAACTGGAAGGAGGAATAGACAGACACAAACTGATTCCCAGGGGGATCTTTCCTGTTGGTTTCAGAGGCTCGAACTATGGGGTATACAGGGAGGCAGGTAGAGTGCTAACTACAGGAGCAGATTTCACTTCTGTAGCAATTCACAGCAGGCTTGCAGCCAACAGTGTCCTGGTGGAGGAGGTGCTGGCACATTCCAAAAAGACCCCTCAGGGAGGTCTACCTTGTTATCAGAGCCCCCTTGTAATATGTTGGCTGTGGGTGTAGCTTCCACTAAAGATGCCTGCTTCCTAGCACACAACAGCCTTAGTCAATAGTCCTCAGCAGTGACCAGAAGGGGGAGCAAAAGGACCTAAACTGACTCCCTGGGAGGTATGTCTTGTTGGTTTCAGAGGCCTGAGCCATGGGTGCGCAGGGAGGCAGGTAGGGACTGAGATCAGACTCCACTGCACAGGCCTTCTGTAGCAATTCACAGTAGACTTGCAGTCAATAATGTCTGAGTCGGGGAGGTCCTGGCACACTCTAAACGGACCCCCAGGGAAGTCTGCCTTGATGATTTTACAGCAGAAGTTTGGGATTCTGATTCTTTGTACAGGCAAACTGTGGTGGTTAGGGAAGCAAGGTCCTTTTGGGGGGCCACTTCCCCAGTTCATAGCAGCCAGCAGCCCATGTGGCTGGGAGGAGGGGTAGGGACGATGGAAGAAGCGATTTTCTTAGCATTTGCATGTTGCAGATTCATTGATTCTTGCCTGTCTGCAGTTCCCTGCTGCTTTCCTTTGCTCTCCAATTCAAAGTCTCTTAAATCCGTGCACCATTTGCTTGTTGTATTTGTGGGGGAGGGTCAGAATGATGGTCAGCCTATGCCACCTTTTCCCAGAATTTATGTCTTCTGATTTTAATACCAGAGGCATTCAAATATTTAATTTAATTATTTCTACTGAATACAGTTTTGCTCGTCCCTGAGGTTTGGAATGCTTGCGTCGGGGGTGGGGCGGATAGGAGCAGCAATTGTTATCAGGACCTGGTACACTACAGAGTGCTTGGGCCAGGAAAGTCACCCACAGTGACCCAGGAGTGTAGCAAATCTACTGACAGTCATTTATTGATCTCCACTATGGACTAGGTGCTGGAGCCACCATGGTAATAAGGGCAGAGTGGTCCTGGCCCTCATAGAGGGATGAGTGAGAGGTGGGGACTCCTGGGCAGGGAGGCAAAGGCGGACATGACTGTAGGCAGGGACTCACAGAAAACTAAGGTGTGGCCAAGGGGTATATAGTAGAGACCAGAGATTGAGGAGGTGTACCTGGGTCAGATGGAGCAGCCCCAGCCTATATCCAGGTGCAAACCTGCTCCAGCTCCATGTGCATAAGATTGGACTTGGAGAGGGTGGTTGAGTTTCCAGAAGTCTACAGATAGGAGTCATATTTTGGAGGGGCAATCGAAAGAGCTTGTTGAGGATTAGATGTAGGACGTGATAGGAAAGAGAAGATTAAGGACAATACCTGGAATTTTGGCAGAAGCCACACTGGATTTACTGAGCTAGAGAAGACTGGGTGGGAGGGGAGGTGGTGAGAATCAATATTTCTATTTTGAAAACGGAGAATGATATGAAAAGATGTTCAACCTCACCAGTAATCAGAGAATGCAAATTAAAAACACAATGAGCTAACTTTTCCTGCAAGACAGCACACACATATGCAAGACAACACACACATATGAAGCCTTATAATTCACAGTGCTAGAGAGGATGTGGAACAACAAGAATCCTCATGCAGGGCTGGAGGGAGTGTCAACTGTTACAACAACTCTGGAGCTATGATACTGCGATTCCACGCGGGACACAAGGTGGGTAAAGAGGGTCCACTGCATGCTGTCTGCAACAGGGACAGCCAGAAACACCCTAAGTGTCCACTGCCAGGAAAGAAAATTTAAATAATTGTAATTAATCCATCCTGTGGCATACCAGAAAGCAGTTGAAATGAAGAAACTATAGCCTTATATATCATACATGTAAATATAGCCATATATGTCAACATATATATGAGACTATATATATGCATATACATGTATATATAGCCACTACCCATCTGTCAGTTTGTCATACTGTGGTAGCTTGCATGTTGCTGTGATGCTGAAAGCTATACCACCATTATTTGAAATACCAGCAGAGTCACCGATAGTGGACAAGTTTCAGTGGAACTTCTAGGCTAAGACAGACTAGCAAGAAAGACCTGCTCATCTACTTCTTAAAGTTAGCCAGTGACAACCTTAGGGATCACAACAGAACATTGACTCCCCTGCTTTTGCGACGTCATCAGGAGTGATCAATCACAGGAGGAGGGCATCATGTTTGGTGAAGTAGAGGGCCACTGAGGGCAAGGGAGACCCTCAGTGAGATGGATTAGCACAATAGCCACAACAATGAACTCAAATATGTTGGCAATTGTGAGGATGATGCAAGACTGGGCACTATTTCATTCTGTTGCACATAAGGTCACCATGAGTAGGAGCCAACTCAACAGCAGCTATCAATCTATCCATATATAAGTGTTGTTGTTAGCTGCAATCAAGATGATTTCGATATCTCAAAAACATAAGATTGGGCAAAAGCATCAAGTAGCAGAAGACACATAGATTATGATGGCATTCCCATAATGTTTCTAGATATGCAAGACAACACATATATATGAAGGAAAAGCAGAAAGCCTGCATGGCAAATGACAACGGCAAATTCAGGACAGGGGTCACCTCTTGAAGGCAGGGAGAGGGACAGATTTAGGGAGAAAGGCATTTTATACATTTTTGTATGCCAAAAGAAAAAACACGTAGGTTTTGAGGTGTCTATGGACACCTTCATACTGATAGCGACCTTATAGGACAGATTAGAACTGCCCCATAGGGTTTCCAACGCTGTAATCTTTACTGAAGCAGACGGCCACATCTTTCTCCCACAGAGCTGCTGGTGGGTTTGCACTGTCATTCTTTCGGAAGGTTGCTATAAGGTCGCTATGTGTCGGAATCAACTTGATGGCAACAGGTTTGGTTTATTTTTCTATGGGCACCTTGGTTGATGGTTCAAACCCACCAACGGTTCCATGGGAAAAAGATGTGGCAGTTGGCTTCCATAAAGATTACAGCCTTGGAAATCCTATGGAGCAGTTCTATTCTGTTCTATAGGGTCTGTATGAGTTGAAATCGACCCATTGGCAATGAGCATAGGACATTCAAGCATAAATATCTGGTAGGCAGCTTGCTGTGTGGAAATCTGGGCTGGGGACGTGTGAGGGAACTCATGACCAAGGGAGCACGGCAGCGGGTGTCGGACCAGAGCCCAGGGAAATGATGTCCACAAGGTTCAGACTGAGGAGTGAGTTTGAGGAGGGGCAGCCTGTGTATGGGGAAAGAAAACAGAATCGCAGATGCCAAGGAAAGAAAGCTTCCCAAGCAAGGAGGGCTCACCCTGCTCAAAGGCTGCTGGGGGCAGTCAGCCAAGGCCTGGGAAGGGGCCAAGGGATTTGGGTACATGGTGATGTGACAGTCAGGGCAGCTGCAGCAGAGCAATCCCTCTCAGAATTTACCAGCAGAAACTGGAGAGTCAGGACATACTTAGGAGCAAACACTTTCATTGTGGCATCGCTTATAATAAACATAAGGTTGGAAGCCGCCTGTGTGCCCACCAAGACAACTGGTTACAGACTTGAAGATGCAGACACACAAGGACAGGCTGCCTCTCCTTGCAAAGGGGCTGTGACAGGGCAGGTGTTGACAGTATATAGATACATAAGAGAAACAGGTTGTAAAATACTCCATTTTCTAAGACTCCGTTTTTGTAAAAGATTCTGTGTGCATGGGGAAAAATAATCTGCACAGGATGAACAAAGATGTTCACACAATCTCTGGGGTACAAGCAGTTTGTTTTCTTTGTGCTTACAGGCAGCCCCAGGTTACAAATGACTTCTGTCTTTAAGTCAAATTTGTATGTAAGTTGGAACAGCTAGATACAGTTCATATCTAATGTCAGTTAGTCAAATGTTTGTCTTAGTATATAGTGTATCTTTCTATGCATAAAAAAATTAAAGGAACACTCATGCTCCAGCTTTACCTGCACTTGGGGGCCCGCTGCCCCTGCAGCAGTAGTAGCCCCTATTCTTTCCCTTTCTGCCTTCCCAGTCTGATGGAAGGATGGAAAATGAAGACGGTGGCCCACAGCAGATAGCCCTGTGGACCCAGTGAGCCCTGAGACCCTGACTGCAGGGTCCCTCTGAACATCTGGAGCCACTGCTGCCTGAGGCACAGGGCCATGGGACACAGGGTTGGCCATGGGATGCAGGGCCCTGCCTGAGGAGCAGTCAGCCGGAGGGACAGGGGCAGAGGGGAGGGGGCTGGACCAGGCCGACGGTCAGTGGCCAGGACTGAGGGCCCGAGGGTCGGGGGCCAAGGGGTGAGTTGTGCCAGGGGATACTGAGGGTGGGGAGAAGGGACTGAGACTGAGGAACCAAGGGTCTGGGGCTGGGGGCAGGCTGGCCCAGGTGCCACTGAGCACAGAGCTGCCTGGGAATCTGATGTATTGGTGCACCTTGCAAAGTAGCACCCAGTTTTTAATTAGGAACCATTGTATATACCCTGAATTTTTAACATACATCTTCTCCTCACCTATCGACTATCTCATTATCCAACATTTCACATTTATGACAGTAGTAAAAAATCTATTTCACGCATCAATGACGTACGTCTGGCAGTAAGGAATGCAGAGATGCGAGACAAGAGTAACACTGGCTGTGATGGTTATGTGTCAACTTGGCTGGGCCATGATTCTCAGTGGTTTGGCATTTATGTAAAGATGTAATTTAGCAGTTATATAATGATGTAATTTGGCAGTTATGTAATGATGTAGTCATCTTCCATTTTTGTGATCTGATGTGGTCATCCTCCATTTTTGCATAATGCTGACTTCACATAACAGCCTGGTCTTTGGAACCTGACCATGTTGAAGAGAGGCTTTATGGGAGTTGGTTTGTAACTATGGGTTATATGTAAGTTAGATGTTCGTAACCCAGGGACTGCTTATATTTATATTTCAAAAGTTTTCTGCAGTAAACATAAAATACTTACAAAAAGGAGGAGGGAGAGGGAGAGGAGGGGAAGAAAAGAGGAAGGGAGTAAGGTCTTCAATTGGAGCACCCCTCTGACATTTCCCATCCACTCTTGGCCTTAGTGACAGAGCAGTGAGCCAGCAGTGCAGGGGGCTTGCACACCCATGGAGGCGGTAGACATTTGTTGGGCTCTTAACTATCTGCCAGGCCCTGGAAGGCAAACTTGGAGTCAGGCCTCACAAGTTCTCAGTGGAGTGATGGGAATCAGATGCCCTAATCAAGAATTCAGAGAAACCTGGGGAGGAATTCTTAAAGTGCTTGCTCTGGGAAACACCAGCGCTAAGCTCTAGCGGGGCTGGT
>NW_004444016.1:416817-450836 GCF_000243295.1 Trichechus manatus latirostris | reverse complement strand
GATTGGGCTGTAGGAGGGACCTGTCAGCTGGAGAAGACAAGCTCAGAGCTGCAGAAAGTCAGGGAGCTTGGGGACTATGAATGGCAGTAAAGTGCTCTGGGGAATGAGGGCAGCTTTTCAAGAGAAGAATGAATAAGAGCCCAGTGCAGGAGGAAATGCATAGCCACCCAGAGGGGGTCAACCGGTGGGACCACCTGCATGGCTATTAAGTGAGGGTTTCTTTGGATATGAAGACACACTTTAACATTCAACAACCAAAAGAAAGAAATGACAGTTATTACTCACAGGTCCTGGAAAGGAGTGTGCTTAAGGGCCACACACAAATCTCACACGGGTGCCCAAGAAGGGGAGAATCAGAGAGAGTGTCAAAGGGCCTGGGCTCAGCCTTTAGCAGGGTCTGATGGGGGAGTACATTTTATTTCTCAGGCTTAGGGACCATTAGCTAATTTAAAACAAGCGGCAGGAAACTGAGGGTCTAGGGGTACAAATTTGGCAGGGGTCCTTATCTGGATTCCCAGATGTGATGTGTGAGTGTGGAAAGGGAGAGCCTGCAAGGGGAAGAACTGCCTCTGGACTGTTGTCTAGGATTTTGCATGCAGGTGTGAGCGCATTAGGAAGGCAAGCAAGCCTGCTATTTTGAAATAAGTAATGTTTAAACGGAAGCTGGAAGAAAAGGGATTCTGAGGCGTTTACAAAATGGAGCTTGGGTTTCTTATGACATGGGGGAAAGGCACTGACTGACTAGGTCTGTTCAGAGAACCCAGAAAGAGTTGGTGGGCAGGGACAGAGCCTAGGTCACCTTGAATGTAGCACCAAGGCTCTTTGTCCATGAGCAATGGGGAGGCACAGAAGGACATGAGCTAGTCAGGACTCTACTGGAAATGACAATCCAACCTGAGCTACCTCAAGCCTGTGGCAATTCGGGAAGAGACGTAGGAGCCAGCTTAAGGGCCTGGGACTGAAGACGTGTGAGTGCACTCTCTCTCTCCGTCTACCTCACTCAGCTCTGCTTGTCTCTGCACGTTTGTGTTATTCTCTCCTTCTGCAAATTGCAGGAGGAAGAGGAGGAAATACCCATTGAACTCAATAAGGGCACTTCCCAACACACACACACATTCTCTTTCTCTCTTACACACACACACACCCCCTTGCCTCTCACCATCAGAATTAAGAATACATAACACTTGAGCTGGCCCCCTCCTTTAGCACTAATCCATCATACCTCATATCCCTGTTTACCTCACTGGCTGCCATATAGCTGAGTCCCAGGTTGCCCTGCACCCTCCACCCACCCTGCTTGTCCTGCCCACCCCTACGCCCACCTTTTTCTCCTCCCAATCTTAACTGAACATCCGGTTCCCCAAAAGACAGTGCTCCCTGCAGCTCTCCCTACGGCTGGCTGCCCTTCCTCTCTCATTCCTCAGGTCTCAGACCATCAGACCAGAGGTGGATGGGCTTCTTCCTGCTCCCCAGGGTAGACTCCAGACCTGCATGAACCTGGCTCCTTCGAGGTTCGCACTGTGACCTAAGCCCCTTAACTTCCTCTCTCCCTGGGGTCCGATGATCTCCAGGACCCTCTATTTGCTGCAGACATGGCCGCTTCCCTCTGTGTCCGCACCCCTACCCCCACCACTGTGGGGACCTGCAGGCCCAACCCCAGGCCAACAGCTCCTGGTCCCCTCTGCATCCACGTTTTCTTTCTTCCACCTTCACCTCTCACTGTCATGGCCCTGCTTGGGACTAGTTGTTTTACTGTGAAATATCTGATAATAAAAAAGGAGATGTTTCGTCTCTCATAACTAATGATGCCTATCTGCACACACTGGACCAGGATGGAGCTAAAGGATCAACACATGGCAAACCAGGGCCGGTTTTCTGGGTGTTCGCATTTTCAAATGGGGGCTGCAGAGTGGCAGCCAATTGCTGTTGTGACAAGGCTCAGGAGACCAAATTTGATTTTGCCCAGTTCCACCAGCAGATATTCTGTGTTACATAGGGCTCTTTTGAACCATTATGTTACCTGAATAGGGTCCATGCCCTGGAGCAGTTGAGCTAATAAAACATACTCCAAGTTAGAAAGAGAGAGAAAGTTTTAATTCAGGAAGTGTACACCACTGGGGACCCAACAGCAATGCAGGCTGCCCTCAGGGAGTCCCAAAAGGCATTTTTACATTAGAGCTTATACATGATTTTTACAAAGGTTAGATGTGTTGTTATTCATTTCAAGATAATTATGAGACTTTTTATCATACTAAACAGATAGGGAACCAGACATTTCCTTATCAGGCTAAAGCTATGTCTCTGACATCTGGGCTCTAATCTTCCTGTGGGGGATCCAGAGTCAAAAAACAGACTCATTAACAAAGGTATGTGTAAAACAAAGCCATTAACAAAGGTATGAGAAAAGGGAGAAGGCAAAGAAGGAGAAGAAAAAAAAGAAACTTATAGGTTCATTATGGCGTTAGTTATGTCAAACCCTCAGTTGTCCATTTTGAAAAGGAGAAAATATGTTGGGGAGTATTATGGTCACAATTAGGAATGTCTGGGTGGTGCAAACTGTTAACATGCTTGGCTGCTAACCAAAAGGTTGATGATTCGAGTCCAACCAGAGGTGCCTTGGAAGAAGAGACTGGCGATCTACTTCTGAAAAATCAGCCATTGAAAACCTTACGTAGCACAGTTCTATTCTGACACACATGGGGTCGCCGAAGTTGGAGTCGACTCCACGGCAGCTGGTTTTTATCATGCACAATTAACACATTGCCTTTCTGCCTTAGACTGAAGTTGGAAACCACTAGAATGCTGGGCTGACCTTTTATGAGGTAAGTCTCATAACTTATCTCTCCTCAACCGTCACACACAATTAATCGGTGCATTTCATTCCCTCTATGACTAGTGCCCCTTCTGGGTACACCACATACTCCTGTTCCCACCATGAGTCGCAGGCTTAGCCATAGTTTATCCCAAACCTGTTTGTGTTCATTATACCTAATGAAATTTTGCAATTCAACTAAATGATATATGAGTTTGGAAAGAAAGAGAATTGTTGTTTCTTTGAAAACTAATTTAAATGCTTTAGAGACTTGATAAAAATAAGTTCTATAAAATTGCTACCAAAGTAAGTATTGAAATCTCAAACAGATTAATTGTATACCAGTGTTCATTGCAGCACTATTCACAATAGCCAGCAGGTGGAAGCAACACAAGTGTCCATCAACAAGTGATTGGATTAAAAAAAACATCGTTTACCCACACAGTGCAATATTATTCAGTCATAAAGAGAAATGAAGTCCTGATATATGCTACAACATGGATGAACCTTGAAAACGTTTTGCTAAGTAAAAGGAAACAGTCACAAAAAGGCAAATATTGTATGAACCCACTTATACAAAATATCTAGAATAGCCAAATGCATAGAGACAAAAGTTTATTAATGGCTACCAGGGGGTGAGGGAAGAGAAGAATGGGGTAATATCGCTTAATGTGTACTGAGTATCTGTTTGGGATGATAAAAAGGTTTTTGAAATGAATAGTGGTGATGGTAACACAATATTGTGAATATAATTGCTGTCACTGAATTGTATACTTAAAAATGGTTAAAATGACAAAATTTATGCTCTATATATTTTACCATAATTAAAAAAACCTCTATTGAAGGACATAAAAGAAGACACAGATAAATGGAAGGTTATATAAGGTTCATGGATAGGAAGAATAAATATAATAAGGACTAAATATAACAAAGATGTTTATTCTATGAATTTATTTTCATCCCAATTAATGGAAACACGAATTTGGAAAGAAAGAGAATTTTTGGGAATGGAAACACTTATACAATGATACTGGGGTTTATCTAAAACACTGATTCTCAACTGGAGGCCACCTTTGCCCCCCAGGGAATATTTGGCAATGTCTAAAGGCGTTTTTTAAAGAGCTCAACTGCTTACCAAATGTCCGCAGTTTGAATCCACCAGCTGCTCCTTGGAAACCCTATGGGGCAGTCTTACTCTGTCATATATTGTCACTATGAGTTGGAATTGACTTGACAGCAATGGGTTTGGTTTGGTTTTTGGTAAAGGCATTTTTGGTATCAAAATCAAGGGAGGAGATGTTACTGACATCTACTGGGTGAAGGCCAGGGGTGCTGCTAAATATCCCACAATGCACAGGACAGCCCCTCCACAAGAAGGAATTAACTAGTTCAAAATGTCAGTAGTTCCCCTGTATAACTCCACCTATATGAAATGTCTGGAATGAACAAATTCATAGAGACAGAAAATAGATTAGTGGTTACCAGGGGTTACGGGAAAGGGGAAATGGGGAGTGATTGCTTAATGGGAACAGAGTTCCTGTTAGAGGTGACAAGAAGTTTGGGAATAGAGAGTGGTGATGGTTGTACAACATTGTGATTGCAATTCATGCCACTGAATTAGACACTTAAAATGATCAAAATGTCAAATTTTATGCTATGTATGTTTTACCACAATAAAAAAAGATATGGAAAGACAACTGTAAAGGATTGAGAGAAAGAAAGATTACAAAAATTTAGGAGGATTCTGCATTTAGATTACTTCATAAAGTGAATATCTGCCTTCTTTTTAAAGGAACAGAAATCGCACAATTTGTAAGAAAAATATACAAGGGAAGTATTGAGCAGACAGTGGGATTCAAGAGTCTGGCGCCGAAAGGAGGGGTCTGAGCTGGAGAGGTGAGTCTGGTAGTCCTCCGCTTACAGATGAGAATGGTGCATGAATATGCAAGAGCTGCTTCAGAAGACGTGGAGAAAGAGAAAGGGAGAGGACCTAGACAGTGCCAGGAAGGATGACTCAGTTCACAAAGTTGTGTATAAAACATTTTTTTTCATTGCTATAAAAATATAGACAACACATCTGCCAATTCAACATCTTTCACACGTACAATTCAGTGACACCAACTACATCAATCATTTGCAACCATCACCAATATCCACTGCCAAAATTTTCATCACCATAAACAGAAACTCAGTGCTTCCTAAACCATGTTTCTATTCAACTATGAAACTTTGACCTTTATATATTTGTCTATTCTTGTTATTTCATATAAGTGAGACCATACAATATTTGTCATTTTGTGACTGATTGATTTCACTCAGCATAACGTTTTTAAGGTTCATCCACACTGTAGCATGTATTGGAACTCCATTCTCTTTATGACTGAGTACTATTCCATTGTATGTCCAAAAAACCAAACCCACTGCCGTTGAGTCGATTCCAATTCATAGCCACCCTACAGGACAGAGTAGAACTACCCCATATGGTTTCCAAAGAGCAGCTGGTGGATTCGGACTGATGACCTTTGGTCAGCAGCTGAGCTCTTAACCACTGTGCCACCAGGGCTCCACCTTCCACTGTATGTACAAAATATAATTTTGTCTTTTCAACTTAGTTTCTATTTCTAGTCCCCTTTCAGCTGCAAGTAACAGAGAAACCTACTAAAATAAAAGTAGCTTGGCCTTTAGAACATTCATTATCTTATAACAAGAAGCCTGGACACAGGGTGGCTCCAGGTACTAAGCAGCTCGATGTTGTGGTCAGTGATGCCGTCAAGGACCAGGAATTTTCCATCTTCCTGCTGCTTCCTTGTAGGGTGGAAGATGGCTGCAGCAGTCTAGGGGTCACACGTAGACATGATGACATCCAGCAGGGAAGGGGGGCTGCAAAATGGCCACAATAATACCTCCCATCCCTGTGTGCACACAGATTTGCAATGTGTCTTTGCCATGCTTCCCATGAATAGGTGGACTCTATTTCTCCACCCCCTGAATCTGGACTTGGACATGTGTCTTAGTTTCCTGGTGCTGCTGTAAAAGTAATGCCACAAGTGGGTATCTTTAAAGAACAGTAATTTATTTTCTCACAGTTCAGAAGACTAGATGTCCGAATTCAGGGTACCGGTTCTAGGGGAAGGTTCCCTCTCTGTCAGCTTTTGGGGAAGATCCTTGTCTATTTCATTTTCTGCAGCTCTGGCGTTGCTAAGTTCTGTGGTGATCTTTACATGGCATCTATCTTCCCCCATTTGTGCTTGTCTCTGTATCAATGCTGTTCCTTATAACTCAGAAGTGATGAGGTTTATGGCCTCATTAACATAACAAAAACTCTATTCCCAAAGGAGATTACATTCACAGGTGTAGGGGTTAGGATTCCAGCACATATTTTGGGGGGACACAATTCAATCCATAACATTAAACCTTTTGGCCTCCCAAAATTCAGGTCCTTTCCACATGCAAACATTCACCCTATCACATCATCCCGAAAGTCTTATCCCATTCCAGTATCAACTCTAAGTTCAAAATCTCATGCCTTGGAATCAACCAGCAAGGAGGGGAGTTACTATACTGGCTAGTATGATTGATCCTGATTACCAAGGAGAAATTGGACAGTTATTACACAATTGAGATAAAGAAGACTCTATCTGGAATACAGGAGATCTCTTAGAGTATCTCAATACTATCATGCTCTGTGACTAAGTCAATAGAAAACTAAAACAACGCAATTCAGGCAGGACTACTAATGGCCCAGACCCTTCAGGAATGAAGGTTTGGGTCAGTCCACCCTGTGTGAACCATGACCAGCTGAGGTACTTGCTGGGGGCAAAAGGAATATGGAACGGGTTGTGGAAGAAGGTAGTTATAAATACCACATGACCAGTTGCAGAAATGAGGATTGTAATTGTTATGAAGATCTCTTCCTTGTTTTGTTGTGTATCTTTGTTTTCTTCCCTCTCTTATCCCATTACTTATCATAAAATATGTACAAGGGGTTAGTGCATTTTCGGTTGTACGAATGTTCGTGGTATCATGCCAGGCAGAAGCATAACTTTATAGTCATCTTTATTTAGAGATTATGCATGGTTTAAGGAAATGTGTGTGGGCTCCCAGTTACCAAAGGGTGGACTCTGATGGTTGATTTTATGTGTCAACTTGACTAGGCTGTGATTTTCAGTGTTTGGCCAAACACTAGTCTAGTTGCTGTTCCATGATGTAATCAGTCAGTTGAAAGGTAAGTTTTCCTCTGGGTGTGGTCTGCCTCGACTATAAATAGACGCTTTGGCAGAATTCACTCTCTCTTTACTCTGCACTTTTTCCATCACTTGACCTACAGATCTTGGAATGTAGGCCTGCGGGAGTCTCCAGCCTGCCATTTGACCTACGGATTTTGGACTTGCCAGCCCCCACAATCGTGAGCTAATCCCTTGAAGTACATCTCCCTGCCTCTCTCTAGATACATATCTCACTAGTTCTGTTTCTCTAGAGAACCCTAGGACAACATGACTTGCTTTGACTGGTGGGACATCAGCAAATATGACTCAAGCAGAGTCTGAAGAGGCCTTATGCATTGGGGCTTACTCTTACTGCTCTTGGGATGTGTGTGGCACCATCAACTGAGCCAGGCTGGACTAGCCTTTTGGATGATGGCAGACACATGTTCAAATCATCCTTGAAACCCTAGTGAAACAGCAAGCAAACCTACAAATACAAGTGAGGCCATCCTAAACCATTGAATACCAGCCAAGCTGGCCCAGACCAGAAAAATTCCCTAGCTGACTCACGTAATTGTAAGAAATAATACATGTTTATTGTTTTAAGTCATTTTTTTTAAGAATACAGCAGTCTTTTATTAAGTCAAATATTAAAGATTTGCAAAAACGTAAAACAATGCCACTTTTCTCACTAATTGTTTTTGTTTTTGAAAAGTTACTTTTCACAAAATATATTATTTATGTGAACATTAATAGGTTTATTTTAAATGAATACAAACATTTCTCCAATATGGTAAATATTATAGAAATAAACCACATAAATAAAAGCTCTTTGAGTCCTCAAAATATTTTAAGCATGTAAAGGGGTCCCAAAACCAAAAGTTTGAAGACTGCAATGTAGATAATGAATTGTTATTTTGTAGAACTGAAGTTTCACCTGAGGAGCTTTTTAGATGGCTTAGTAAGTAGATTTATAGATTCAGTATTAGTTTTTCAGATAAATAGAACATTAAAAAAAGATCATCTACATATTGGAGTGGAACAGACCAAAAGGGAATCATGTATCATTGAGATTTTTATTTAAAACTTGAAAAGTTGATGGGAGCTTCAGTGAATCCCTCCAAAAAGCTGCAAACCCACTACTGTCAAGTCCATTCTGACTCATACTGACCCTATAGGACAGAGAACTGCCCCATAGGGTTTCCAAGGTTGTAATCTTTACAGAAGCAGACTGCTGCCACATCTTTCTCCCCCAGAGTGACTGGTGGGTTCAAACTGCCAACTTTTTGGTTAGCAGCCAAACACTTTAATCACTGTGCCACCAGTGTTCCTAGAGAATCCCTAGGACATGACGATTCTGCTGAATTGCCGATTTTCCCAGGTTTAGTCAAATAAACATCGGCATCTTTATCATCTGGAATATGCTGTAAGGAGAGTTAGGTTTGTGGATTAGGGAAGTGAGTTAAAACTATTTGGTTAATTGCTTGCAGATCTGAGACAAAGCTATATGCCTATTAGTTTTTTTAAGAGGTAAAACAGGTCACAGCAGGGACTGGTTCAACGGACTATTCACCTTTATTTCTCAAGTGGGTCAAAATTTGCATAAAATCTTCATTGGTGTTAGCTTTAAGAGGGAATTGAAGTAAAAGTTTAGTAGAATGCACCTGAAAATTTATAGATTGTTTCAATTATTTTGGCTAAGTTAATAGTCTTTTGCCCAAGTTAATAGTCTTTTGCCCATAGGGCAATTTTTCAGCTATTCTTAAATCATACATAGTGTGTTATTGTTATTAGTTGCCACTGAGTTGCCTCCAACTCATGGTAACCTTATGTACAACAGAATGAAACGCTGCCTGGTCCTGCTCCATCTTCATGATCATTGATATGTTTGAGTTCATTGTTGTCGCCATTGAAAGAAAAGATGTTTTGTTTTTTTTTTACCGAGAACAAGGGGTCAAATTGGTACTTATAGTTTGCGCTCACCATACTAGCAACAATCATGCCAGTTTTCTGTTGTTTATGTAATTGAAACATTTGTTGAGCTACGGGGAATGGAATAAGTATGGCATACACAGTTTAAAAATTAAATTAGTATAAAGTGAAAACAAAATATACATCATGACAATAATAAAGCATGATTATTTTAATAACATTTTCTTTAAAGTATATTAAGCTATGATCAAAGTTTAGGAATGAGGTCTATTGAAAAGTTTGGGCTTGTCTAATTTGATGAATTCCTTGTAATTGTTTTTTAAGTATATTTAAATTGTTGGTTGCTTGTTTAGGCTGGTTTATATAAAAATAACATTGGTCATGAACTATAGCATATGCTCTGTCTTGTAGGGCTATGAGGGTATTTAACATTGTATGCTTTTGTAAGACTACAGAAGAAAAACTACCTTATTTTGAAGAACTTTAAATGTTGAAAATAGAATTAAAACTTTGTTTTATAACCTTAGATATGTTTATGATTTTTTTTTTTAAATTATAAGTTTTCAATTGGGGGAAAATACAATAGAATGAAATTTGGTCCTGTGGTAAACTAAAAGGTTTTTTATTATGTCTCTTTTTTTTGGGAGGAGGGATAACCTGATGTACAAAAGAACCAAGGTTAGTAACCTGACTAGTACTGAGGGTAGGAGTATGGTCAAGGAAGGTATTAAAAAGCCAAGATTACATTGTTTTGACTAATTGGGAGGCAAACTTTTGTTAAGTTTTATTGCCATACTGGAAAAATAACCTAGTTCTGGCTGAAGAATGAGTTAGTTTTTTGTCAGGTTTGTTATTGGTGGACAAGTGAACAGAATTACTAGTATTAGGGCAAAAAGAAGTGTTTTAGTCATCTAGGGCTGCTATAAAAGAAATACCACAAGTGGATGGCTTTAACAAAGAGAAATTTATTTCCTTACAGTAAAGTAGGCTAGAAGTCCAAATTCAGGGCACCAGCTCCAGGGGAAGTCTTTCTCTCTCTGTTGGCTCTAGAGGAAGGTCCTTCTCATCAATCTTCCCCTGAACTAGGAGTTTCTTTGCACAGGAACCCCAGGTCCAAAGGATGTGCTCTGCTCCTGGCACTGTTTTCTTGGTGGTATAAGGTCTCCCTGTCTCTCTACTCACCTCTCTCTTTTATATCCCAAAAGAAACCAGCTCAAGACACAATCCAATCCCATTGATTGAGTCCTGCCTCATCAACACAACTGCCGCCCATCCCCCCTCATTAACATCATAGAGGCAGGATTTACAACACATAGAAAAATCACATCAAATGACAAAATGGTGGACAATCACACAATATCTGGAATCATTTATGACCCAGCCAAATTGATACACACATTTTGGGGGACATAATTCAATCCATGACAGGGGGACAATGGGAGTAGTTTAGAAGGGGGAAAAACATAATAATTATTAAAACTGTTATCAAAGCCAAGGAAGGCACGAGGTAAGGAAACCAAGGAATCTTGTTCTGGAGACTTGGGCAGAAGCTGTCTACTTTTGTGATGTCATCTATAGCTGCTTCCTGAAAGGCAAAAAGGTGCCAAGCAGGAAGTCATTCCATTGCCCATATGGATGACTTAGAAAAGCCCTTCTGGAAATCTGCCCATGCTCAGCCCACTACCTTCCTCCTCAACCTCTCCTTGAAGGAGCCAAGCTGCTGCTGATGTAATTGCTAACGGGTGCTTCTGCAGACACTGCTCCGACCAGGCCAGGTTAAGTGGGCCTTTCTGTGTGGGCACAGACACTCAGCAGCTAAGTGAACTATGAGATAGGGGCAGCAGCATGGGACATGGGAGAAGGCAGGAACCAGGTGGACTCAGTGGGTAGAAAAGGGGAGGGAAGAAGACTACTAGTTAGAGGAACACTTCCTGGCTCTGCCAGTCGTTCTCCTTCTGTGTGGAGTGAGAGGCCTAGCACTGAACTCTATGCCAGGTAGGTCCTTGTTGAGAACGTGAGGCTGCACAGCCTCAACAGGGAGCCTAAGAAAAGGACACTCACTGAGAAAATGACTATGTCTATTGCCACCAGAGACAGAACTGGTCTCAAGACTTGTGGAGGGTTCCCTTGGCAAACCTGGAATTTAGGTTCCTCCCATTTCCCACTTAAGCAATTCCCCAGTGCTCAAACTCAACACTAAAGATAACACAGGAAAACTTTATTAACATGTCACAGAGTCCCTTTTCACTAGGAGACTCAAGGGTGGTTTCTGAAATCTCCAGTTCAGTCCCAAGTGGAGTTGCACAGAGCTCTTTAACCTCACCTGCTTCTTGAAATTTTGCTGCCTTCCGCCAGGCAGCAGATGGTCCAGCAGGACATATCTGGGCACAAATGGCATAAAGCTCTTCCTTCCTTCCCCTCTTCCTGTACATCATCAGAAAGGAAGTGTTAAAAAGCCATGGGAGTATGCATTTGAGATCTGCTAAGGGTGAGCAGGTCTGGGGATTTAGGCCTGGGCCTTAGGCACATCCTGTGGAGCAGTGATGCTCACTGCACTCAGAGCTCCCAGCCCAGCAGACTGGAATCCAGCCCCTGACAGCGGTCTGCTTCTGTCACTACCCAGCTGTGTGGCCTTTCTCTTCGGGAAATTACTCTCTCTTCTGTTTTTCCATCTGAACAATGGGGCAAGCAAGGGTTGGTGTGAGAATTAAATGAAGTAATAAATTCTAGATTGAAGCAAACATTTAATTAAAATAGCCAAATCAACTAAAAGGGTAACTTAATGTCTGAAAGCACAGTGCAATTTTTACTCAAGAACTGTGTCCTTTCACCAGTTGCCCAGTCAGTTGCCCCAAACAAAACAATTTATCCTTTACTCCTTCCCATCTCCCCCATCCCCTAAAAGCAAAAACAGCCAGGAGCTGCAGACAGATAACTTCCACAACAGCTATTACTTATATGTGCCAGGTGCTGTTTAGAGAACTTCACACTAACTTATTTAATTCTTACCACTCTATCAGATTTAGTAGATATCTAATATTAATACATATTTAATATTTAACAGAATTATTTAGTAGACCTCTGAGATCTATTCCTCCATATTACAGTTTGGAAAGGTTAGGTCACTTGCCCAAGGACACACAGAGATCAGTGGTCTGCCTCCAGAGCTCACACTATTAACTTCTAAGCTGCGCTGCCGAATTCAGTTGCAGAAATCCCAAAGTAGGTATAGAACAAGTGTCCAAGCTGGCATTTCCTAATGACATAAACAAACTCTCAAACAGCAGGAAGGGATTCTGCACTGCACAGCCCTGAGGCGGTGCTCCAGAGAGGGCCTTTCCCAGATACCCTCGCCTGCCAGGAAAGGCCAACCTGCACCTTCAAAAGAGCATCTAGGCCAAAAGGTAAAAGGAAACCAACTGACCAGCTGGCCCTCCTCACAGCCAGGCTTAGTCACCTCCACTCCACAGCCTCTCTGCTGCTCCATGTCCACTCCCAGCAGGCACTGTGGAGGGCTATTAAAAGAGAACACATTAAACAACAAAAATGATCTTTACGATACATTAAAAACTGGGCTGAAAAGAGGGCTTCTATGAAAAGGGGAAACCTATAGGTTGATTTCACCTGCCAAGTGCCACAACACAGCCTTGTTGGGACCACGCGTGCCTCTGGGGCTCTGCAATGGGCAGATCCTCTCTCTGGCTGTGCCTCCTGCCTAGCCCCTGCTGGCTCACCTGCGTAAGTTCATGTTGCTGGCAGGTTCTGTCTCCGCTCCCATCTCTAGTGTGGTTTGATCACTGAATTCACACTGGTCCTTTATCAGTTTGGCTTTGCCTCTTCCATAAATGCTGAGATTTCAGGGACTGTTTTCCATAGTTTTCTTTAGTGCAGTACTTTTCTAGGTGGACAGTTTCTGATGCGGTTTCCTCTGATTCAGGTGCAGAAAACACCATCTTGACCCAACCCCCAAAGAAGGTGTTCTCACGAGGGCTTTGATACACAAAGACGAGATTCAGTTAGGACCTAAGAGCTTCCATGGCTACAGACACAGGGTCCAGGATCCAGAAGTAGATTTGTCTAAGGCAGCATAGAGGTGGGAACAGATGTTTCTAAGATGCACTATCAATAGTTTTAAGTTCTCTGAGTAGTACTACTCCCTGACAAATACATCAGCAGGTAATCCTGCTAGAGAAATATTGATCAACCTTGCTTTATTCCAGAAAGAATTACAGAAAGACTGCTTAAGAAACCACAAGAAGGGAGCATAATTTAAAAGTGGAAGTCTTTCTCTAAAGCCTGGGCTCAAACCACTTTTATTGCCTCAGGACTTTTCAGATACCTGAGTCAGTGGACTGCAGGTAATTTTATCACTCTTCTCTGAATATTGTTTCTCTCAACTAAATTTTTATCAAAACTGGGTGACAGAATTTTCAAACTTGGTATTCCCAGACAAGTACCAGAAAAGCAGCTACTCCAAACTGCCAGTTGAGTACAGAAAATAAAGCCTCAGCAGATGGGTGAGCTGGAAGGAGGGATACTCTCTTCCTCTAGATTGAGGAAGTCACAAGGATGGCTGCCACAGACCTACACCACCTCCATATAGAATGGAGGCGTGCAGAATCAAGACATCATAAATGTATGGGTTTGGGGCACCCACTCCATGCCCTCATGTTCACTGTGTTCAACTCAACTTCTCCTTATTATCCTGTGGAGACTGAGGAACCTACCCTAACAATAAACCCCTCTCCTTGCTCTAATACCATGACTTTCATAAGAACAGAAGAATTCTTGCTCTGGTTATTCTTGTTGGGGAAAAGGGAACAAGGGGTGATGGGAAATAACTATTTAGAGCACATACCCTTAAGACCAATACAGGTTAAAGAAAATCCTTACAGCAGAAACAGCCAATTAGCAAATTCACTGATTATTCCTCTATTTACATTTGTATACTCAATAATTTGCTAGGTTATGGCTTGAATACAGATGTCAACCCATGAATGTGTGGGCTGGTTCATTTTCATTTTAAGAAAGACATAATGTGAAATTTAAAAATATTCATGGAAACATAAAGCATTTGTTTATTATTGCTATAATCAAGGCAAAATCTCTTAAACAATTAGCCTTGGTAACAGAAGTATAATCAGAACCATTATCCATGAATTTACAATTTGTTCTTCCCTGCTGTTCAGACGTAACTGTTTCACACATTAACATCTACCACAAGAACTTTATTATAGAGAGGAAGCGAAAAGAAATTGAAAGTCACTAAACAAGCTTTAACCACTTCCTTAGTTACCTGACAATTACATTCTCTGAGCCTTTTTAGGAAACCCTGGTGGCGTAGTGGTTAAGAGCTACGGCTGCTAACCAAAAGGTGAGCAGTTCAAATCCACCAAGCGCTCCTTGGAAACCCTACACAGGGCAGCTCTACTCTGTTCTACAGTGTTGCTGTGAGTCAGAATCGACTTGATGGCAAGAGGTTTGATTTTTTTGTTTTGAGCCTTTTACATGTGTTAAAAGAAAAAGAGGTGAGGGGGAGGAAGGGAGAGAACAAACCTACCCACCTGGAGGATCAACTGAGATAACACACGTGATAACTGAGATAACAAATGAAACTGCACTGTAAACTCTGATACAAAATACAGTATCATCAACAACAGTGCTTATAACCCCTTCCAAGGAGGGACAAGATCATCACTCAACATTCTATGCTCTTGGCAGCCTGCATGACAGTGCTCAAGAATCAAATCCTGGGGCAGGTCAAAAGATATCAATGACCAAGTCTCCAAACTCACTAAAGAACTATCAGGGCTTGACAAGCCACTTAACATGGATTCAACTGTACCCTAGAAATACTTGGTCAGTTTTATTTTACCTTTATATACATTTTGTACAGGCAATAATAAAAAGGCTGTTACACAACAATTCAATGAGTTTACCTAGTTTCAAAAATAATGCATGCAGTTACAAATTGAGAGGTAGAAACACTGTATTAAAGACCTAAAAATACAAACATCATACAAATAAATGTTCAAATTAACTGCTGGAATTTCATACAGATAAATAAGACAAAAATTACATTACTTTGTCAAAGTAAAGTAAAAATAATTTTTGTTGCTGTTTGTTTTTTTATCAGTACACTAAAATTAGATTAATGCCAAAGAGCTTCTGTGTAATTTTTTTTCAGGTTATAGTATCTAAAAGGATTAAAATAAAAGGATTAAAACTGGAGAATGGTTTATTTAAGTATTCAAGCACATAAGTAAAAGAAACAAAATAATATACATTGTTGAAACATTTCTGGAGGGATGTTAACCGCCTGCATTCTCCATGACTACGTATTTGGTGAAATGTCAGGATTAACATGAAAAACACTCATCAGGCTGTAGAAAGCTGCCCATTTTCCTAACAGAATATCAACTTCATTTTTCACTACCTTTATGTAGAAACTCCACATTACTAACAAGCATTTAGGTCACCACTTTGTTTTGGCCCTATTAAAATTCTTTGGAGTCTCTCTTGATGTATATTTGTTTTAACACTGCCCAAATAAACCTACTAGCCTTCAGTAAATTTAGAGGTCACAGGCATCAATGCACATTCTGCATGCACAATAAAAAAGGCAACCAAAAGCAAACAACCAGCAACTCAAAACATTACTGAGAAAAATTTGTAGTTGTAGATGAATAGGTTAAAAAAAATGCAAAGGTTTACATGAATACAAGTTTTTTGTTTTTTTTAACCTTTAAAAGTCCACTAGAGATTACACTTGAATTATGGAAAGGGTATACGTACATAATCAAGTAAAATATTTTAAATAAGCCCACTGTGCCACATTTATTTTTAAATTTCAAAATCCATTACACAGTTGTTTTTAATAAATTAGTGCAATACGAAATATTCTGGAAGATTAACATGTGTTCACATAAGAGCAAATTGAAGGTGTCAGAATTTCTTCCTAGAGCCATCATTTGCTTCTTCTTAAGCTACTGCTTGCTGAGCTGTTTTAGGATACATGCTAAGATTTAGACAAACTTACCCCAGAAATCAAACTGCCTGGCTGAGATGTAGATTATTTCACTTTTATATCTCAGTAATTTTCTAGTAGTTTGAAACAAGCAAACTAAACAACTTGTCATCATTCTCATCCACATGGAATTCACATATTGCTCTGGTGAAGTGAGTGAAGGGTCACTCACTTTGTTGCATTCTTAACTCTCCTTAAGAATAACTGTACTGGTAATTCTAGTTCTAAGGTACATTTACTTACCATGTTCAAACTGAGAGCCAAGTAGAATATTCCTGCTTTTGCTTCCACAAAGAAAAAGGGAAGGGGTGATTTCTCTGATAAGGCAGATTTCCTACAAATGTGTAGTTTTGGGATTGTTTTTCCTTTTTGAAACCACTCTGTGTTCTTTGGTAGTCACCAGTTAAGAAACTACAGTTTCCTGGGGATAGGGCAACAGAACCCAAGCTGAAATCCCAAACATTCCCACTGACTGGTCCACGGGACAAGCCTGCTACTGCTCACATCGTCACAGTGCTATAGCAGAGTGTTGACAATCTTCTTTCAACACTAGACTTATCTAGAAATAAAATAACAAAAATTAAATTCATAATAAAAGTCATTTATATTTTCCAGACCAAGGACAGAAGAAGTAATGAATATTTTTTTGAAAATCACTCTACCTACCTCCTCTCTGTTCTACCTTTGCCCCAAAGTAACAGTCCTGAGTAATGTTTCTTCCTTCTGCCTGATAATAGTTTAGATATGGTTTCTAGCTTACTGCTGCAAAGTAGTACAATTTACATAAGCATGTCAAATAAAGAACATTTAGATTTTAACAGTCTCCTCACAATTGCAAATAATTTTAGGCTTGCCATCCCCTTGTGGCTATTCAAAAATGTAATACACCACATACACTACAAGGGGTCCACCACCACTTCCTCAGATTACTGGGTTTATATTTGATAAGTAATAATATTATCCTGGCATCCAATCAATCTCAACTCTGCTATCTATACCAAATTTCCAGTACATCAGGTCTATCTTTTTTAGTCACTAAGCCAATGAGGCTTTAAAAAGTTGCATTTAATAATAATAAAAACAAAGTGTTTCTATAGACACGAACACATGCCCACCAACTTAGTACTGCAGTGTAGGAATCTAAAGACTAGCAAGAAAAGCTATCAGTACTTTACATACATTACCTCTAATACTCACAACAACTCTGCAAGGTAGGCTTTTTATTTTTTATTTTATTTATTTATTTATTTTAATAATAACTTATGTGTTTATCTTTTTGAAAAATATTTCATTTTTTTGTTGTTGAGAATACACATAGCAGAACATACACTAATTCAGCAACTTCTACAAGTACAATTCAGTGACACTGATTACATTCTTCAAGTTGTGCAACCATACTCACTCTCCTTTTAACACAAACTCATTGCTTCCTAAATTTCCTATCTACTCTTTTGAGTTGCTGTTGTCATTTGATCCCATAAAGATATTTCTTTAAAACAGCACAATGTTCAAGGCAGACATTCTTTACTAATTAAGCTAAACTACTGTTTGGTTTAAAGAAGACTTCAGGGGATATTTTTGGTTTAATATTTAAAGATTATTTTAGGGGTTCATCTAGCCTCAAAGGCTCTAGAAAGCCTGGATTCCATGAGAATTTGAAATTCTCTTCTTCATTTTCCCCCTTTTGATCAGGATGCAAGGTAGGCTTTGTTATCTCCATCTTATAGACAGAGAAACTGAGACCACAGAAAAGTTAAATAATTTACTCAAGGTTGGAAGGCCCAGATTCAAACCTATACCTGTAGGAGACAACTAAGTAACAATCAAGAAATACAGTACTTTATAAGTCAACTTACATTTATGTACATTTTCAATATCTGCAGGATCCCGTAAAATCTTTGTTAGTCCTTCCAAAAGAAGGGCTGCCTTATGATAGCGATAAACAATATCTTCAGTCTGCTGAAACATCTCATCCAAGGCTGCAGACTGAACCTGGAGCCAGTCAACAAAAATGAGAAGATTCTCAACTTTTTTTAAGAAAATGGTAACTCATTTGAGCAATGTAGCTTTAAATGGAATATACCTAGAATTAACACAAACTATATGGAGACCTGGTAGTGCAACGGTTAAGTGCTCAGCTGCTAACAAAAATGTTGGCCATTCAAATCCACCCAGCAGCTCTGCAGGAGAAAGACCTGGTGATCTGCTTCTGTAAAGATTACAGCCAAGAAAATCCTATGGAGTAGTTCTACTCTGTCACGTGGGATCACTATGAATCAGAATCAACTCGACAGCACCCAACAATAACAACAATCTTAAAAAAGTCAAAGATTCATCAGGATGAAAAATATAAAGGAGTTTCTTGACAAAAGAGTTATTCTGTGTTTAAACACAGCCTTGTCATATTCAGAGAACTCTGAAATTCATGACTCATAAAATTTATACTGTCTCTTTCAAAAATTAATTTAAAGCCGCTTACAACAAGGTAAACTAAATGGATACAGAAAACCAGAGTCATGAAAAGGAAGGAGAAATAAATAAACATATGTGCTATACCACAAAGCTTGCTAAACAACCAGGGCAAAGGGAGGAGCTTATTGAAGTCACATGGCTCTTATCAGAAAGGAAGGAAACATCATAATTCCCTCTGAGAAGACATTTTCCCAGGCACAAAATTCTAAAAAAAATTGATCATATACAGTCTTAATCTGGTATAGAGTAATACAACGTATATTACTCACATCAATAGTGATATAATGTATATCATTTTTGTCAACAGTTTATATGCCAAAGTTATTTTCATGTGACTGTATTATAATGACTTTCAAAAAAGGCTGAGGATATAACTTAACAGTACATTTTAAAGAAGACAAACTTGGGAGGAATCTATTATGTTAATGTGGTACAAATGAGATTGGCCAGTAATGTTTTTCCCCATTTAACCATTTCTTTAACAGTCTCTATTTTTATCTGTGGAGCCCTGGTGGTGCAGTGGTTAAGAGCTTGGCTGCTAACCAAAAGGTCAGTAGTTCAAATACACCAGCTGCTCCTTGGAAACCCTATGGGGCAGTTCTACTCTGTCGTATAGGGTTGCTAAGGGTTGGAATTGACTCGACAGCAATGGGTTTTTTTTTTTTCTTTTGGTTTATTTAAATCTATACTTTAGAGCAAGTTTTCCCTCGATAGAGACAGCAAGTAAGTTATTTCCAGTAATACTGTTGTTATATGTTGTCGAGTCCATTCTGACTCGTAGCAATTGTACAGGATAAAACAGAACTGCTCCATTAGGTTTCCAGTACAAGCAGACAGTTGGAAAAGTAGATTTTACTTTGTATCTATACTTAACTAAGGTCAGTAAGTGGAACTGGAGCACATGAAATTTATAGATAGGTTAACAAAGTAGCATTTTTTCTAGTAGCTTTATCAGGACAAAATTTCTTAACTATCCAGTGCTCCTTCCAGATAGTCAGGGAATTAGCACCTTTCATTGAAGAACCCTTATTCCCCCCCACCAATTTGAAATGCCACTTTAACATAAATCACATTTTTGTAGGCATTTAAACCTGCTTCGGGACTCTCCATCCCAGTGGTTCTCAATCCTGGCTGCACATGAGAAACATCTGGGGCATTTAAAAAAATCATCAATGTTCAGGTCCACCCTGCTGGATCAGAACCTCAGGGGGCAGGCAGGGTCCAAGCACTGCTTTGATTTCAAAGCATTTTGGGTGATTACAAGTATAGCCAGGACTGAGAACCCCTGCTTTAGAGTATTCCATTGACTCATCTAGCTCTTTCTTCTTCTCTACCAAACTGTGTTTTATAGGGTTGGCGCCTTGTCATTCCTCTTCTTTTTCTTGGCCATTCTACACATATGTATTTTTCCAGATGAACTTTTTCTCTCATTCTGTCAGTTCAAAGAAAAAAACAAAAACAAAAACCTGTTGTGATTCTAATTTGGGCTACACTGACCTTACTTTCAGCCAACAAATCTACTATGTGCCAGGCACTGTTCTAGGCAGTGGGGACACAGAGGTGAACAAAGAAAAAAAAGAAAAATTTCCTAAACAGCAGAAACAGATCCAGCTAAAGCTTTCAGATGCAAACTACAAAAAGATTAGATCATGCCTATTGTTAGCAAATTTTAAGAAGAATCATCAAATTTTACCAAATGTGATAACCAGATTTATAAATGACATTAAATGTTACGTAAATATTATAAAGGATTTAGGAGGTAATCCACAATACTTGGGATTTAGGGGTGATAGGGCATAAACTTTTAAAGACGAATAAATGGTGTCAATTCAAAAAATACTTTTAGAGATAACTAGTACTATACAACATTAAATCTTAAAAAAAGGTACCATTTCTACAGCACAATTATAGATGAGTTTCTCTGCAGTTACACTGTTGATTTCATCAATAAATCTCTGTTTGTCAGAGAAGAAGCGATTCAGCTTTTCTGTAAGTTTCTTGCACATGGTGATGCAGAATTTATATTGTTCATTCAGACTTCTGACAACTGAAAAAAGTTGAGATGGGAATTAATTTTAGTTTTTCTTCAGAAATAAAAACACAGTGGCATGTACTTTCCTGCTGATATAAGGAAAGTGACACTAACTGATCACTGGAAAGAAATTACTGGACATCAGATTCTTTCATATGTTCTCTTTTTCAGTTAAAAAAAGATTGAGAATAAAGTACTCCTCACTTTTCTCCATAATTAAATGGTAAAACAAAAACAAAAACAAAAACCCCCAGCATCTTTTCCCTTTTGATTAAGAGTATTTAATAATATAGTGATTCCTTATCAAAAAGTTTCTTTGTTGGCATAATGAGAATAAGGGTAACCTGCGTATCCCGGGGTCACACTGGCCATGCTCACCCATACCTTGTTTCACAGCTGTGGAAGGGCTCAGCTTCCCGGACTTGATCTGAGCTTTGGCGAGATGCAGAGAAGCTGCCAGCAGCTGTGCTGCTTTCATGTATAATACCAACTGTTCCACCCGCCTGTACCAAGAAGAGGAAGAGAGTCATCTTGAGAACTAGCCTGCTAGTATGGACTCTCCTATACATCAAGTCACCATGAAAACAGTCATTGTAAGCGATACTGGGGCCCTGGTGGTGCAGTGATTAAGAGGTATGGCTGCTAACCAAAAGGATGGCAGTTCGAATCCACCAGCCACTCCTTCGAAACCTTAATGCACAAATAAGTCCTGAAGGGAGAGGATTTGACATGGAAAAGGATGTGTGTACTTTGAAAATAACAAATACACTCATAAAAACCAATAGTTACTTTATCATCAAATATCTTCAACAATATAATTTACAGGGGAAAGGCAACACTACTGTTACAGAATCTCAAACTTGTGCCTCATACATTGAAATCTAGTATAATTTAATAATTAAGATACTCCCCTGAAGCTTTTAATAATGAAATATGATCTTCAGTGGGTGACAATCCCTACATCTCACACAAGTTTACAGAAAGCATGAAGAATTTGGAAATGAATGACAAATAAGGCACCTACCCCCAGTCTTTGCTCAGCTGGCTGATATGGTCCACAACCACACTCTCCTGAATCTGGTACAAGGAGACAGCAGATGTGCACAGCTCTGGGTTTCCTCCCCGCACGGCTGTCAGATCCAGGACACACTCAGTAAACATCAGCATCATATTCAGATGGCGTAAGGTGTCTGTGTGTTCTCGCTGTAGCAAAGTCAATTTTTCTTAAGAAATTTTCAGAATAATCATAATAGGTACATACTCATTTCTGTATATAAACTATAGCCACTACTAATGTTTTTCTATACATATGTAAATCAGAATGAACAAATGAGATTCAGATGTTTAAATTTCAGAAGACTAGTGAGAAAATAAACACAAATGAAACCAAATGTGGGTGTGTGCATATGTTTGTGTATGTATCAGAGCACCCACAAAAGCTTCAAAGATATGAATGAGGTCACTGTTTTTATCAGAAAAAATAAAAAAAACTAAATGATTAAATCAGTATGCATGAGACAAAAACATGACAAAATAGGTATCAATATTAGATAGTTCAGTGAATTCTACTGACTTCTTATAATTTCAGAGATACTGTAATTTCTGATGGTGTTTCAGTTAACTAAATTATTGGAATGAATGCCAAAGCTCTAAGTTTCTGTAACTTCTTCAGGTAACTGAAGAGGAAAGTCTAGGCATATCAGCATTCAGAGAGGTGTCATTTAAAGTTGATATTCTAAAATTAATGTTTTCAGATTTTTTTTTTTTAGTTATATATGTATTTTGAAATCTTACATAAGACTAAAAATTTCTCACCTTCCTTTTATGTTTAAAAAGGATCAAGAATCACATTCCCAGAGACAGGAGAATAAACCAAACAACTTTTAAAAGCCTCTCTACTCTGTGACAGAATATTGGACTCTATGTTCCAATACATTGGATCACATGTAACATATTGAATTTATGTCTAATTTGGAGACCGAAAAAAAATCTGAGGATTGCTTTTCTAATCTTAACCATATCAGACATATTTTCAAAATTACTAAATTATTATTAAATTCACTACTGAAATTTTGCATGCGATGTTTTATAACTTTCATGCGAAATATTTAATTTTTATTCATACAAAATAGAAATTTTAGAGGGCCTACTTGAAGACAGGATTTGTTCTTCAGTTAGCCTGGAGAGTTGATAATTTTAATTTAAAATTCAAGCTAACTCGGCACTGCAGCTAGGGACTGAGGACACGTGAGTCCACTGAAGGTTGTTTCAGAGTCAAGATAGGGAACTGAGTTGGCATAGTCTTTGAAATCATAAAATTAACTTCTCTTGTTCTAAATTTGTGTTTTTCCTGTAGAATTGACTCCAGAAAGGGAAGTCCTATTCTACAAATGGGAGGATCCAGTCTGCTGGACAGATATATTTCTCAGTGTTAATGGTGAGACTGGTTTATTATTTTCTTAAACCTAAGTTCAGGTGTATTATTTTTATCTTATTTAAAAAACAAGCTTTGCGAATAAAAATTTATGGTTTTAGGACAAAGATTATGTTTTAAATGTCCTATAAACAGTAAATAAACTTCAGATAAAAAAATAAAGAACACCCACTTTCATCACTGCTGTTAAACATTACTGGTAATTAGGCAGGAAAAAAAAATAAATGAAAGGCATCCAAACTGGAAAGGGAAAAGTAAAACCATTCAGTTCACTGATGACATGATCCTAAACATAGATAGTTCCAAAGAACCCATAAGAAAGCTACTAAAACTAATAAACGAATTCAGCAAAGTTGTAGGGTACAAGATTAACAAGCAAAAATCAGTTGTGTTTCTATACACAAGCAATGAACAAGCTGAAAGGAAACTAAGCAAACAACCTCATTTACAACAGCATCTAAAAGTATAAAATATCTAGGAATAAATTTAATTGGGAATAAAAGACTGCTACACTGCTGAAAGAAATTAAAGAAGACCAAAACAAATGGAAAGACATGCTGTGTTCACAGATCAGGTAAGTTAATATTGTTAAATGTCAATACTAACCAAAGCAATCTCTAGATTCAGTGTGATCTGTATCAAAATTCCAACAGTCTTTATCGCAGAAATTGAAAAGCTGATCTTCAAATTTATAGGAATTGCAAGGGGTCCCAAAGAGCCAAAACAATCTTGAAAAACAAGAATGAAGTAGACTTACACTTCTCACCTTCAAAACATACTTTAAACCAAACTAAACCAGTTGCCATCAAATTGATTCTGACTCATGGTGACCTCATGTGTGTCAGAGCCGCCATAGTATTTTCAATGGCTGATTTTCAAAAGTAGATCACGAGGTCTTTCTTCTCAGGCACCTCTGGGTGGACTTGAAGCACCAACCTTTTGGTTAGCAGCTATGCATTAACAATTTGTACCATTCAGGGACTCCAAAACATACTATAAAGCTACGGTAATCAAAACAGTGTGGTAGTTATATAAGGACAGACATACAGACCAATGGAATAGAATTGAGAATCTAGAAATAAACCCATACATCTATGTCCAATTGATTTTGAGAAGGCTGCAAGTCTACTCAAGGGGGAAAAAGTAGTCTCTTCAATAAATGGTACTTGGACAACTGGATATCCACATGCAAAAGAATGAAGCTGGACCAATACCTCACATCATATACAAAAACTAACAAAAAATGATCAATGACCTATATATAAGAGCTAAAACCATAAAACTCTTAGAAGAAAACATAGGCGTAAAATGTCAAGATCCTGTTTTTGGGAATGGAATTTTAGATATGACACCAAAGGGGCAAGGAACAAAAGAAATAAACTGGACTCCATCAAAATTAAAAACTTTTGTGTATCAAAGGACATTATCAAGGAAGTCAAAAAACAACCTACAGAATGGGAGAAAATACCTGGAAACTATACATCTGATAAGGATTTAATATCCAGAATATATAAGAACTCCTACAACTCAACAACAAAAAGAGAAACCACCCATTTAAAAAATGGACCAAAAACTGAATAGACATTTCTCCAAAGATATACAAATGGCTAATGAGCACATGAAAAGATGCTCCATACTGTTAGTCATCAGGGAAATGCAAATCAAAACCACAATGAGATACCACTTCACACCCATCAGGGTGACTATTATCAGAAAAAACAGAAACTAACAAGTGTTGGGGAGGATGCCATTTCTGGAGGGAATGTAAAATGGTGCAGCCACTGTGGAAAAGTCTGGCAGTTCCTCAAAAAGTTAAAAATAAAATTACCACATGGCCCAGCAATTTCACTCCTAGGTATTTACCCATAAGACTTGAAAGCAGGGACTCAAATATATACCTGTACACCAGTGTTCACTGAAGCATTATTCATAATAGTCAAAAGGTGGAAACAACCCAAGTGTCCATCAACAGATGAATGGATAAACAAAGTGTGGTCTATACATGCAATAAAGAGAAATGAAGTTCTGATACGTTACAACATGGATGAACCTTGAAAACATTATGCTGAGTGAGATACGTCAGACACAAAAGTACAATATTGTATGATTCCACCTATATGAAATACGTAGAACAGGCAAATGTATACAGACAGAAGTTTATTAGTGATTACCAGGGGTTGGGAAGAGGTGGGGATTTGAGTTATTGCTGAAGGGGTACTGAGTTTCTCTTTGGAGTGATGCACAACTTCTGGAACTGGACAGTGGTGATGGCTGCACAACATGGTGAAAGTAATTAATGTCACTGAACTGTAGACTTAAAATGGTTAAAATGGCAAACTTTCTGTTATATATATTTTATCACAATGCAGCTAAAAAAAATAAAGAAGACAAAATGTGGTGCTTCCTATAAATTAAAGCTTGTTATGGATGAGAATCACTGTCAACATTATTCTGAAAATACATTAGTGATGTTTATCAAATATAAAGAAAAAGTAAGTTAAAGAGAAAAAAAAACTACTCAACAGTATTTTGTTCTTTCATCATCACTAGAACATTCTCATATAGTGTCAAAGATTACATGGGCACAACACAACAGTCTTTCCTCTACCTCCATCAGTGTCTCCTCAGGCAGTTCAGGAGCTTCAAAGGTGATGAGTCCCTCTAAGCTGGGGGATGACGCACCATAAGGCATGTACCTCAGGCTGGGAGCTGCCTCTGCTTGTGGAGGGGAGGATCCCGAACACACGCCAGGTGGGGAGCCCATACAAACATGGTCGCTCACAGAGCAGAGGGAGCCTCCAGAGCTGCTGGACCCTGCTGGAAGGAAACAGAACACACGGAGCGGTTTCCTGAGTTAGTTCTTGAAGTTAGGGGCTTTTGCACCCACTTCTACTTTTATTTATTGAATAAAATCTATTACTAATAAAGAAAAAATTTTAAAAGTCAGTGATCTCCTATTTGACCATATCGATAATTTTTATTTCTCCATGCTCACCCATCTGTCAGTTTGTTGTGCTGTGGTGGTTTACATGTTGCTGTGATGCTGGAAGCTATGCCACTGGTATTTCAAATACCAGCAGGGTCACCCATGGTGGATAGATTTCAGCAGAACTTCCAGACTAAGACAGACTAGGAAGACAGGCCTGGCAAGGCAATCTACTTCTAAAAATTAGCCAGTGAAAACCTTACGGATCACAACAGAACACTGTCTGACTTCCCTGCTTTGGCCATGTCATCAGGAAGGATCAACTGTTGGAGGACGACATTGTGTCTGGTGAAGTAGAGGGCCAGCAAGGGCGAGAGAGATCCTCGGTGAGATGAATTGGTATGATAGCTGCAATGATGGACTTGAACATGCCGGTGATTGTGAAAATGACGCATTTTATTTTATTGTACATAAGGTCGCCATGAGTGGGTGCTGACTTGATGACAGCCATCATCATCATCACATGCAGATTTTACAGTCATCATCATAGCTATCCTTTTTACACTGTTTTATACAAATTTATATCATATACATTTCTCCATGTTGCTCCATAGTCTTCATAATTATAAAACTTAATACATGTTAGTGGGTCATTAAATCTATGTATGTAATTTCCTTAGCTAGCTCTCTAACTTGGGGCATTTATACTATGTCTAATTTTACAAATTACAAATAACACTGAAATGAAATACACAGTTTTCCTCCTTTCTTTTGAATGATTTGTAATAAATACTCCAAAGTAATATAAACAGGAATGGGATTACCACTGGTTAAATATTATAAACATTTTTATAGCTCTTCCTAAAAATTGCCACACTGCTTTTTAAAGCAGCAGCGAGTAAGCACACGGATCCCACTACAGCCTCAACAACACTGGGTGTTATACTTTTTTAAAAGTTGGCTTAGTTAATAGACATAAAATGTTACTTCCTTAAAATGGTATTTTCTTATGTAAAATGGTATTCTATTATTTCTTATATAAGAGTTTTGATAATCTTAAAAGTAAGATTATTAGCTCTACTTCCTGTCCTGCTTCCTACTTATATTCTTTGATTATTAATTTATTGATATCTTGAATAGTAACTTTTAGCATAAGAGAACTTAAAGGACACAAGGTACAATATGTAACATGATATCAAATGATAACTGATTTCCAGTTCAATCTAAATACTTTTTAAATTATTTTTGATATTAATAACCTACTTAAAGAGTGCTGTTGTTGTTAGTGGCCATCGAATCAACTCTGACTCATGGCCACCTTATGTACAACAGAACAAAATGTTGACCAGTCCTGTTGACCAGCCAGCATTTTGAGTCCATCACTGTGGCTACTGTGCCAATCCACCTTACCCAGGGTCTCCCATGCCCTCACTGGCCTTCTGCTTCACCAAACACAACGTGCTCCTCTAGTGATTGAGTCTTCCTGATGACATATCCAAAGCAAGTGAGTTAGATAATATTTTGTGAGATTCATAAGGTTCTCACGGCTAATTTTTGGAAGCAGATCACCAGGCCTTTCTTCCAAGTCTGTCTTAGTCTGGAAGCTCCACTGAAACCCATCCACCATGGGTGATCCTGCTGGTATTTGAAATAACAAAGGCACAGTGTCCAATACCATAGCAACGAGCAAGCCACCACAGTATGACAAACTGATAGAAGGGCAGAGTTATTTATAGAGTATGGATGAAAGAAAACCTATTAAACTGTCTAATTATGTACAGGATTAAGTGCAAAGATTGGGACTCAAAGTACAAAAACAACAAAAATATACCAAAACTCCTATTATCTTAAAAAAACTTACTGGATCTACTATAATACTATAATAAGCCTTCAATATAATCTGAGAAGCACTATATGTGCATAGCTGCTTCATCATGGGGAATTCACAGTTATATTACGATACTATAATACTACCCTTTATATAAAAGTACAATATACACATATATATTATATAGCACTTTTACTTATCAAAAAGTTTTAAATAAACGTTGTCTCATTTACTTCTTCAAACCCATTAAGGTAAAGAAAAGAGTTACCTCCATTTCACTGGCAAAAAAACTGAAGCCCAGAGAGGTTAAGCGACTTATCTAAGTCACAGTACTTAGATAGTCATTATCAGTCATTATCAGAACATCACACTCCTAATACTAGCTGAAGGTCATAATAACACCTTACCTGAAGTTGTTCTTGTTCGAAGGACCATATGGGTACAAGTGGGGGCCGTGGCACTATGTGGAGGTGATCCTACAGTGAACAGGACAGTCCTAGAAGTTGCTGTTGCTGCTCCTATAGGAGGTGTCAGTACAGCGCCACAGGGTCCTGCAGGAGCTACAATAAAAAGTTCACAAAATGGTACATTACCTCGATAGTGTTTATCTCCGGGGGTGGGATTACAGTAAGGCTTTCATTTTTATATGAGGTATTTTTTCAAAACAGCATTTATTATTCTTAAAATCAGAAAATTCAATACAGTATATCCATTAAAAATATTTCATACATAAACATGGATGTACATGTGGTTGGACATTGCCCAAACGGACTTCATATGATGCATAACTGTATATAGAAAACTTCTACAAATAAACAACAAAAAGACAACCTAATCAAAAACTGGGCAGAGGATATGAACAGATACTTAACCAAAGAGGCTATTCAAATGGAAAGATGTGGAAAGATGTTCAATGTCATTAGCTATCAGAGAAACGCAAATCAAAACCACAAGATACTATTTCTCTCCCACTAGGATGGCAAAGATTTAAAAAAAAACCCGAGAAAATAACAAGTATTGGAGGGGATGTGCAGAAACTGGAACCCTGATCCACTGCTGCCGGGAATGCAAAATGGTACAGCCGTTGTTGAAAACAGTCTGGCAGTTCCTCAAAAAACTAGAGGTAGAGCTGCCATCTGACCCAGCAGAGATCGAGCTATATGGAAGAGTAGGTACAAAATCCCCCACCTGCCAAGCCAAGAAGAATCAGTAAAAGTTATTCAAAGCATTTTCACACCCAAACATCTGAAAAACACTACACTTCTGAGACCACAGAATGGAGGCAGGCATCAATAACACACATCATAAATTTAAAATAAGACACACTGAACCAGATACAGGAAAAAAAATGCCTCTTAGCATCCACCTACTCTGCAACAGAGCAAAACAAAGGTAAACATTCTAACTAAAACAGTGGAAGGCAGAGTTCATAAACATCTCATCTGGAGCAAGGGGACAGTAAGCAGAAATTAATTACTGATTAATTTTAATTAAGTACTGATCCCTGGGTGATGCAAACAGTGAAGAGCTGGGCTACTAACCAAAAGGTTGGTTGTTCGAACCCACCCAGAGACGCACTTCAGAAATAACACCTAGCAGTCTGCTTCTTGAAGGTCACAGCCATGAAAACCGTATGGAGCACAGTTCTACTCTGACACACAAGGGGTTGCCATGTTAACTCAACAGCAACTCGTTTATTGTTACATAAGATATATAAAATGACACAGATATTCTATTTGATATAATATCTTTATGATTTTATTTTAGCAGGTATAAAAGTATTTAAGGATCCTCGTGGTTATATTGTAAGACCCAGTCATGTGAACTATCTTTTCCCTAAGGTCTTAAGTTTCTTCATCAATAGTTTTTATTTTCAGGAACTGAAACTTCATACTAATGTCAAAGAGAAACATTAGAAAGGAGGTGGGACCAAGATGGCAGAGTAGTCAAACACTACTTGTGGTCCCTCTTAAAACAAAGACCCAAAAAAAGCAAGTGAATCGATTATATATGACAATCTAGGAGCCCTGAACATCAAAGGCAAGTTGAGGAATCGGACTGAGCAGCAGAGGGAGGGAGAGACAGTTTGGAAGCAGCGAGGAGATGCCAGACCTGACCTGGCAGGAACCAGCACCCTGCAGGCTGGATCGGCTGGTGTGCACAGTGAGGAAAGCAGTGGCGCTCGGTATGCGTATTCCACATTGGGAGATACCGAGTGGTGGAGTCTACTGAAGCCTCCAGAACCAGTGAAAAGTGGTGCTCGATCGGCAAAAGATAAGTACATGCGTCTAACCTATCACGTGGATAAAAAACACCCCCTTTGGGAAGAAACTCTCTCCCATTTACCTGCCCCTCCCTGCTCTGAACTAGGTCCTGGGCTGGCTTCAGTGAATTGCCACATCCCCGAGCCGGAAGTAGGATGCGTCGCACACCCTGAGCCATTCTCTAGGCTTTAGAAAGGGAATAAATTAACAAACAGGAAAAAATAATCTGCCAGGTCCCCTAAGCCGGAAACCCAGGGAAGGTACAGCCCCTTTGCCTAGGCACAGGCATAGGGGGTCCACAGACTTCGAATGCCTTTCACCCCTGCACAGACTTTTGTGGGCCCATTTCAACAGTGTAAGCCCTCATTAGCACAGTACAACAGAGTATATACCTAAAGCCTATTTTCAACTGTATTGGCTATAAGGTGGAGTGGCACATTTGTGACACCTGACACCCTTCTGCCCATTAAGCAGGGTCCTCACCTACCCACATCAGGGGCTGGAGGACTGGTGGCTCCACCAATGCCATCTAGCCACCCGTGACAGGGGTCCATGAATTAAGTGGTGCCTCCCAGCCTTCCAGTCCTTACAGCCAACAGCATTGGGTTCCCATAGTCCGGCTGGAAAACTCACCCACCTACATGCTCTAGGCAACAGGGACACACTTTCCTCCCAGGTACTCAGGGGCAGCCGTCAGCCCCCTTCCTTGCTCAGCACGTGATCACCTACAGCCAGATACCTGTGCCTATTCTGATCACCCCTGCTCATCTAGGACTGTAGATGAGAGCCTGCACCACACACTTGGTGACTGACTACCTGGACATCTAAGCTGAATCCATACAAGAAAAGTAAACAGATTCCTGGGCTCACATATCTAGTAACAGCTCTATCCACCTACTGACAGGATGTAAGTGCTTCAAAGGCTCCAATAATCAAACTAGCTTACACGAGTAGCCTATTTGGGACTATCAAAACAAAACAAGAAGCTAGGACACAGTAAGCAAACATAAAATAAACTAATAACTTATTGATGCCTTGGAGACAAGAGTCAATATCAAATCACATGAAGAAGCAGGCTACGATGGCTTCAGCAAGCACCCAAAACAAAGAATCAAGAAACCTTCCGGAGAAAGAGAACTTCTTGGAATTACCAGAGGTGGAATTCAAAAGATTAATATAAAGAACTCTTCAAATATATCATGAAGGAAATCAGGCAAAACGCAGACAGAGCCAAGGAACATACAGACAAAGCAACAGAGAAAATTAAGAAGGTCATACAAGAGCATAATGACAAATGTAACAAGCTGCAAGAATCCATACAAAAGAGAGCAAACAGAAATCCAAAACATTAACAATAAAATTTCAGAATTAGACAACTCAGTAGAAACTCATAGGAGTGGAATTGAGGCAATGGAAGTCAGAATTAGCGAGACTGAAGATAATGCACTTGACACCAATTTATTTGAGGAAAAATCAGATAAAAGAATTAAAAAAAATGAAGAAATCCTAAGAATTATGTGGATCTCTATAAAGAAGAATAACCTATGAGTGATTGGAGTACCAGAACAGGGGCGGATAACAGAAAATACAGAGAGAATTGTTGAAGGTTTGTTGGCACACAACTTCCCTGATACTGTGAAAGATAAAAAGGTATCTATCCAAGAAACTCATCCAACCCCACACAAGGTAGATCCCAAAAGAAAGTTACCAAGACATATTATAATCAAACTTGCCAAAACCAGAGATAGAAAGAGAATTTTAAGAGCACCTAGGGATAAATGAAAAGTCATCTACAAAGGATAGTCAATAAGACTAAGCTCAGACTACTCAGCAGAAACCATGCAGGCAAGAAGGTAACAGGATGACATATACAAAGCCTTGAAGGAAAAAAATTGCCAGCCAAGACTTATATATCAAGCAAAATTGTCTCTCAAACATGATGATGAAATTAGGGCATTTCCAGACAAACAGAAGTTTAGGGAATTTGTAAAAAACAAATCAAAAGTACAAGAACTACTAAAGGGAGTCCTCCGGTTAGAAAATCAATAACATCAGATAACAACTGAAGACTAGAACACAGGACAGAACAACCAGATATTAACTCAGATAGAGAAGTTACAAAAATAAATGCAAAGCTAAAACACTGAAAATAGGGAAACAAAGACATCAATATGTAAAAGATGACAACATTAAAAGAAAAAAGAGGGACTAAACAATGCAGTCATAGAACTTTCATATGGAGAAGAGTCAAGGCAAATAAAGAATTAAAAGATTGGTTTAAACTTAGAAAAATAGAAGTAAATATTAAGGCAACCACAAAGGAAACTAACAATCCTACAAGTCAAAATAAAAAACAGGCAAAATGTAAAGATTCAGAGAATATAAAATCAAGAACAATGAAAAGGATGAAACGAAAACACATAAAGAAAAACGATTAAGCAAAGAAATTTAAATGAAACAAAGAAACTCAACAACACAAAAAAAAGACATCAAAATGACAGCACTAAACTCATACCTATCAATAATTATGCTGAATGTAAATGAAATAAATGCACCAATAAAGAGACAGAGAGTGGTAGAATGGATAAAAAAAAAACACAATCTGTCTATATGCCGCCTACAAGAGACACACCTTAGACTTAAACACACAAACTAAAACTCAAAGGATGGAAAAAATATATTAAGCAAATAATCAAAAAGAGTAGGATTGGCAATATTAATCTCTGACAAAATAGACTTTAAAGTAAAATCAACCAAAAGGATAAGGAAGAACACTATATAATGATAAAAAGGGTCAATACACCAGGAGGACATAAACATAATAAATATTTACACACTCAATGACAGGGCTCCAAAATACATACAACAAACTCTAACAACATTGAAAAGGGAAATAGATAGTGCCGTAATAACACTAGGAGACTTCAACACACTACTTTCGGTGAAGCACACAACATCCAGAAAGCTCAAGAAAGACATGGAAGATCTAAATGCCACTATCAACCATCTTGATCTCATAGACATATAAAGAACACTCCATCCAACAGCAGCCAAGTATACTTTCTTTTCCAACACACATGGAACATTCTCCAGAACAGACCACATATCAGGCCATAAATCAAGCCTTAACAGAATCCAAAGCAGCGAAATATTACAAAGCGTCTTCTCGGACCATAAAGACATAAAAGTAGAAATCAGTAACAGAAAAAGCAAAGAAAAAAAATCAAATACATGGAAACTGAACAACACCTTGCTCAAAAACTACTGGGATACAGCTCCTGGTGTACCGATCCTTTCTATCATTATACAGAAATTAAGGATGGAAGAAATTCACAGAATCAAATGAGAATGAAAACACATCCTACCAGAAACTTTGGGACACAGGAAAAGCAGTGCTCAGAGGTCAACATATAGCAATAAATGCACACATCCAAAAAGAAGAAAGGGCCAAAATCAAAACATTAACCCTACAACTGGAACAAGTAGAAAGAGAGCAGCAAAAGAAGCCCTTGGGCACCAGAAGAAAAAAAATAATAAAAGTTAGAGCAGAATTAAATGAGATAGAGAACAGACAATCGAACGAGTTAACAAGACCAAAAGCTGGTTCTTTGAAAAGATCAACAAAATTGATAAACCAACGGAGAAACTGACAAAAGAAAAACAGGAAAGGAAGCAAATATCCTCAATAAGAAATGAGACAGCTGATATCACAACAGACCCGACTGAAATGAAAAGAATTATAACAGACTACTATGAAAAACTGTACTCCAACAAATTTGAAAACCTAGAGGAAATGCACAAATTTCTAATTACCTAAACTAACACAAACAGAGGTAGAATAATTAAATAAACCTATAATAACTAAAGAGATTGAAAAGGTAATTTAAAAACTCCCAACAAACAAAAGCCCTGGCCCTGATGGCTTTCCTGGAGAATTCTACCAAACTTTCAGAGGAGAGTTAACATGACTACTACTAAAGGTATTTCAGAGCATAGCAGAAGACGGAATACTCCCAAACTCATTCTATGAAGCCAGCATAACCCTGATACCAAAACCAGGTAAAGACACCACAAAAAAAGAAAATTA